>NW_028270142.1:77877350-78186257 GCF_037043375.1 Chiloscyllium plagiosum
TAGTCAGTTGCGTGAATGTTTACGCACAGCTTGTGCTGGAAACAGTCAGTTAATGAAGTGTGTTTGGAAGATCTTTGCTGACCAATCATGCCAAATCATTAAATGAATGGTAGTCACATCCTGGATGCAACGCTTATGGTTCTGACCTCCTCCCACTGTACCTCATTCACCAGAATTGTCAATGCTGCCTGACAACCTCTCCTTGATATATGCGTTTGTCTGCCTGTTGTCCCAGCCCTTTAGGACTGGTCAGACATTTCAACCAATAGATTATAAATGAAATTACCTAGTTATCTCTCAATACCAGACAGTCAAATCATTACAGTCACAAGTTGCTACTGATGCAAACTGTCAACACTAATAATGCTAGCTCAAATCCTGCCCAATCCCTTTAGTTGTTACAATACTTATAGACCCTCTTGTAATTTTAGGCAGGTTTGCAAGTTGTTGTCCTTTCTCTCTCACTCCGCATATTCAGTTGGTCTTTACTTTTGTCATGCTAGTTGGTCCTTCTTCCTCTCCTGTAGGTCCAAGAGATTGATCTGCGGGAAAGACCTTTTCTTAAACCTTTTTGAATGGTTTTCTGAAACTTCCATCATTCTCATCAATCAAGGAGACTCGCTTAATGTTTTGAAACACTGTCAATCTTTTGGATGGTTTGCTAATGTTTGTTTCTTTGTGTAGTCAAGCTTGGGTGCCTTTCTGTCTGTTTTTTGGTTAAGACGCTCTTGGGGATGGGTCTGTCCAGGATAACTGTTGATGAGATGTGTCCTTTTACACAATGCTAATACCATTAGTACCTGACTGCTGGGTTTGTACTGTGCCTGGTTTCTGGATTTGCAATTTGTAGAGCTTTACTTGCTCAAAGTGTCACATCCTCAGCATCCCTTGCTGTTTGGCCATATTGACAATCTGCTTGTGTTTTAGCAGACATTTCCCCCTTTTGAACAGAAAATGCCCATGCAAATGCAATACAAACCTAATTGTAGAAGGTTAATTTTGGTTATTGTCAGGGAGGGGAAGCTACATGTCATTGTTAAAGTCATTGCATATACTGGTCAAACCTACCACTTTGAAAAGGTGACGAAGGAGGTTGATGAGGGGAAAGCGGTAGATGTGGTATATATGGATTTTAGTAAGGCGTTTGATAAGGTTCCCCATGGTAGGCTACTGCAGAAAATACGGAGATATGGCATTGAGGGTGAGTTGGAGGTTTGGATTAGGAATTGGCTGGATGGAAGAAGACAGAGGGTAGTAGTTGATGGCAAAGTTTCTTCATGGAGTGCCGTCACTAGCGGTGTTCCGCAAGGATCTGTTTTGGGACCATTGCTGTTTGTCATTTTTATAAATGACCTGGAAGAGGGGTTAGAAGGTTGGGTGAGCAAGTTTGCGGATGATACGAAAGTCGGAGGAGTTGTTGACAGTGAGGAAGGATGTGGCAGGTTACAGCAGGATATAGAGAAGCTGCAGAGCTGGGCAGAAAGGTGGCAAATGGAATTCAATGTAGCTAAGTGTGAGGTGATTCACTTTGGGAAGAATAACAAAAAGATGGGGTACTGGGCTAATGGTCGGATACTTGGTAGTGTGGATGAGCAGAGGGATCTTGGTGTCCATGTACACAGATCTCTGAAAGTTGCCACCCAGGTAAATAGTGCAGTGAGGAAGGCATATGGCATACTGGCTTTTATTGGTAGAGGAATTGAGTTCCGGAGTCCTGAGGTCATGATGCAGTTGTATAAGACTCTGGTGCGGCCGCATCTGGAATATTGTGTGCAGTTTTGGTCGCCATACTATAGGAAGGATGTGGAGGCACTGGAACGGGTGCAGAGGAGGTTTACCAGGATGTTGCCTGGTATGGAAGGAAGATCGTATGAGGAAAGATTGAGACACTTGGGGCTGTTTTCATTAGAGAAAAGAAGGTTTAGGGGTGACTTGATTGAGGTGTACAAGATGATTAGGGGGTTAGATAGGGTTGACAGTGTGAACCTTTTCCCGCGTATGGAGTCGGGTATTACAAGGGGGCATAGCTTTAAATTAAGGGGGGTAGATATAGGACTGAAGTTAGGGGTAGGTTCTTCACTCAGCGAGTCGTAAGTTCATGGAATGCCCTGCCAGTAGCAGTGGTGGACTCTCCCTCTTTATGGGCATTTAAGCGGGCATTGGATAGGTATATGGAGGATAGTGGGTTAGTATAGGTTAGGTGGGCTTGGATCGGTGCAACATCGAGGGCCAAAGGGCCTGTACTGCGCTGTATTCTTCTATGTTCTATACACATTTCACAAGTGATTTGGTGACATAGAGTCATAGAAATGTACAGCATGGTAACAGACCCTTTGGTCCAACTTGTCCATGCCAACCAGATATCTTAACCTAATCTAGTCCCATTTGCCAGCACTTGGCCCATATCCCTCTAAACCTTTCCTATTCATATACCCATCCAGATGCCTTTTAAACACTGCAATTGTACCACATGTATGGACTGAGAGAAAAAAGTTAATCCGTCATGAAAACTCTGACAGAATGTGTGAGACTCAAGTGCATATTTATAAACGTCACAATATACAAAATCTAGTATTAAATCTAATAGAGGTGAGATTAGCGGTATAATAATCATGAGAGTTCCTTCTCTGCTACAATCTCCGCATACGTGCATATGTATTACTTGTAGTGGGCATGTCCAAATGCTGGATATCTCTCTCTTCCAGATGATAATCATAACTGCCTTACAGTGAGGTACACCAAAGTAACTGCAATTAGGACTACAGCTAAATGTAAAGGGAGGCAGATCCACAGATGAATGTGTATATTTGAGTACTAATTTTAAAAGTCATCCCATCAGTTGATGGGTTTAATCTCATCTCTCTCATCTTTTAACTGTTTTCTGTTTGCATTTTTTGAGTAAATGTTTGGGCTCTCATTAATTGAATTCAAACTTAATCCAACTTCTCTGGCAGTGGTTTTAAATCTGTGTGATATTTTTCAAAATATTTGTCAAGCCATTCTCTTAAATTGTCACTAGCATTTATGAATGCCATTTGACTTTTGATGGATGTTGGTTAGTTCTATGAGGCCTACCTATGCAGGAATTTGAGAGACAAAAATTGGTATCAGTGACATTACAGCTTGAATCCCCATACTTATATTTCTTGAATGCTTTCTTGACACAGCAATCACACTTCCCCTTTTAGAGACTTTTGCGATGTCAATCCTCAGACTCCTACCATCCAAAGTGCAGTTTAAATCAATACTTGTTTTAAAACTACACAGGGCACCTTCATTGTACAGGGTACAGCCATACATTGGTATGGTTTTTTTGTTGGCATTTAGTGATCCCGATACAGCATATAGGAGAGTACCATGATATCCCATCCACACTCCTCTCTTTATAATGTCAATGTTTTTGACTTCAAGGGTTCTCAACCCCACTCTGTCACTAGGAATGATTGGGATTCCTAGTGCCAAGCCTTGGGCATCACTGAAAGCTTCCAGCTGTCGTTAAATTATAGCTTGAACAATTGCCTCAGTTGGCAGCTGTACATGTCGATATGTATTCTTTCCTGTACCAGGTGTTCCAAATTTCATCGCTGATCCAGAATGGGACATTCCCTTGGAGTATGGTCACTAGGTAGTGGTTCCCTGTCAATTGTCCTGTTATCTCCTTTCAGTTGTCCTTTAATTCCTCCAAGGTTTTGTTTGACTTGTTGGGCCAAGATCCTGAGTTTATTCTCCAAATGAGTCAAGTATATTAACTGTTGACCATCCTGCCCCATCTGCTGTATCATGATGGAGTTCCCTTCTCTCACGCTTAGTTACAGGTCATAGTTTACCCTCATATTTCCTGTTCCCCCTCCCATTATCCTATGAGTCAAGTGTGAGCACTGTTTAATTGGGGAAGGGTACCATCCCAAATAGCTATGCCCCTGCTATATTTATCATTAATGACATGAATTCATGGTGGATATTGTTGAACAAAATTTTGCCTGTGGACTTAATCACCAGTCTGTTGAGAGGACCTAAAATGCTTGTGGGACATGCTGAAGCAGGAGCTTTTACTGCCACCGTGGTCTGTTTTTAATTTCATATTCTAGAAATTCTACCTGGCAAAACCTCCAAAACAGCTTTGGACAAACTCGAATCCTTTGTCCAGGCTGTGCACCCATTTCCAATCAATCATCTGTGATCCCTGTGCCACCACCTATGAGCCTGCAGCAAGCCCAATAGCTTGTGTTGGGGAGCTTTAATTTTTTTTTCTTCATTCCCCTCACTACCATCTAATGGCAGTAGTGCTTATTTTTCCCCAGCACCCATGTCATGTGTGTGCAGGTTTAAGACAGTGAATAACAAGTGCATAAATCTTTATTTATAGTCCACCACCAGGAAGAGAGGAGACACCAGAGTGGCCAGTAACAAGCAGTGCCCTTCTCAACAAAGGACAATGCTGCATGGTCAAAAGTGAAGGGGAGGGCAAGGATTAAATCAAAATAGAGCCAGAGGGGGAAATAAAACCCTTCACTCCCTACGGTACCCACCTTTCCTTGAACAGCTCAAGGGTGTTCGTGAACACCGTGTACTCCTTCTCCAAGGACACTCAGGCTCCTTGCAGAGAAGGTGCACAATGAGCAAGATCAACATTAAATTTAAAATTTGAGGTCCATTCAGAAATTAATAAGTGAGAAGAATCTGTTCTTGAATTTGTTGGTACATGTTTAAGCCTTTGTATTTTCTGCCTGATGGAAGAAGTTGCAAGAGACTATAAGCTGGGTGGGAGGGATCTCGGATTATGTTGGCTACCTTCCAAAGGCAGTGAGAAGCGTAGATGGAGTCAAAGGACTGAATCACGACCGTTCACCTTAATTTCTGGTTCTAGCTCACCATGCCATCTTTAATTCTACCATCTAACAGTACAGGTAGTTGTCCTATAATGCATGTTTATTAAACACTATTTAGTTGTAACGTAATTTACGAAAACCCTTCGGATTTGTTGGGCCAAATGGCCTGTTCCCACACTGTAGGGATTCAGGAATTTGCTTGATCATAATTTTGGGGCTAGTTTATTGCCCAGAGACAAAAAACTGCAGATGCTGGAATCCAAGGTAGACAAGCTGGAGGCTAGAAGAACACAGCAAGTCAAACAGCATCAGGTGGTAAAGTCAACCCAAGCACTACCCCAACAGTCCTCTAGACTATGGTATTTACATCCTATACAAATTCTTTCTGATCTTAAATTCTAGTTGGGATTTCTTAGCGTCTGCTTGGTTTTAAGTCGTGTACATCTTAAGCTGTAAAAATACAATAGTTGGAACTTGTGTACAAGTGTCAAAATCATATGTGCAAATTGAGAGAAATACAGAAGAGACACAGTAGAGGAAAAATTTACACAAGCAATAGTAAAAACAGAAAGACTCATAAAAGTATTGCAAGAAAGGATAGAAAAGAAATACAAGTAGAAAACAATACATTGTAAAGATTGAAAGTTAATTTATTTTAATTTTTCTCCAAGAGCACCAGCACAGGAGAATACAATGTTAAAATATATTGTGCATTAAATCAAAGAACAACAGTACATCTTCCAAATCACCATGAGCAATACCACCAGTTACTAGCTAAGTTTTAATGCCAGTATCTACTTAAAGTCAATAGAAAACTTCAACTCAGAAATACATAACCAAGTAGAAAACAAACATTTAATTCATTACTTAGTTCACATTGACAAATAATCAACATTGACTTTTAAGTTACAACTACATCATTATCAGTTTCAAGAACTATAGTAACTACACAGCTCTTCGTCAGTTGGTTTTAAAATTTTCTTTTCTGATAAGTTTACCACCCAACCAGGAGCAAGCCCAAAGAAAATTTGTCGAGGATCTTTACGCATTGTTAACATGTTGTACATCTCATCTTTAGTAATGTCTGGTAGAATATAGCCATATTTCTTAGCAAGATCCATCCGTGCTTCTTGAACTTTTGCTGGGTCTGCTAAATAACCACGATTTTGTGCATCTGTATAGTAAGGAACCAGTTCTTCAGGTGGAAGCATGCGTTTTGGAATAGGTTGTCCTCTTAGAAAAAAGGGCACCGGCTTACATAAAACATCTGTTGAAATGCAGAAACATTGTTAAATGGTTAAGCATGCTGAAACATAATTTTTTTTTAAACCAATTAAGATTTTAAAATCCATAAGTTTATTGCTAAAATCCATGAATGTAAACCATGCCTGTTACAAATACTTCCTTCTAATAACATTTCACATGCTTACGTTTGACCTCTTGTTTTCTGTTGATCAGGAAGAACAAAGAGTACTACTGCATACTTACTCATTTTGTGCAACTCCGAGTCATGCTAAATCCATCACTTTAGTGCCAATTGTGAGCAGTTCAGTGCATTACACCTATACCCACTGTGAAATTTCACAAGGCATTTAGATTTTGATAAGTATACTTTCAATTTGCTGTATCTGAAGCTCAAGCATTTATTTATATCCTGAGAATTAATCATGAAGGTTGCAAACTTCTAGGCCAAAGAATCAACAGCATAAAGCCTTAGAGTGAAATATTAATTGTAGATAATTTCAACAGTGGAAGACTCTTAAATAAAACTGTGGATGCTGGAAATCTGAAACAAAAACAATTATTGCTAGAGCAAGTCAGCATGAGTAGAAGGGTCACTGGACTCAAAGTATTATCTCTGCTTTTTCTCCACAGGCACTGCCAGACCCAGTGAAAAATTCCACGTTTTAAACAAATATATGCATAAATGGCTAAAAAAAAAAAGAATCACACTTACCCAAACTTCGTGGATCATAGAATCCTGTAGTTATAATTCCACCATTCTTTTCAATTGCAGCGATAGCAAGCTCTGATGCCCACTGGACTTCAATGCTTACTTTTGCTACAAAGTTGTCAGCACCCTATGACAAATTAAGCACAAGCTGTGGGAATAGTAGATCGTGTAACTTCCATTAATTAATGCAATAAACTACTGGTTCTCACCTGTCATATTTTACAGTAATTTATACAAAAATGTTATGCTAACAACGGTCTGCGAATACAAACAGATTTCACAGTTTCTAAAATTCTCGATAAACTATAAGAGACCTCCTCGAGGAATAGTCTACAAGTTCACAAATACTGTACACTTGCTTCCATCTAATGGCAGCAAGAGAAATAACTATCCAAAAAAAATTGCTTTGTTTTGCCTTATGCTGTTCATATGTTAGCAAGGAGAACAAATCAAAACATTTGATAAAGAAGTCACGTGATTAAAATAATTGCAGAAACTCCCCCTAATCTATAAGGTTAATTATTTTAATGACCTAGGTTGTATCCCATTAAACTTCAGCTCACCTGTTCCTAATCTATCTGGTGCCAAGCTGCTCTCATTTTTACCATAGCTAATATACCTAATCCAAACATCCCTATGCTATGGGGTTTTTTATAGCATGGCCAATCTACCTTACTTGCATGTCTTTGGACTGTGGGAGGAAATCCATGCAGACATGGGGTGGACCTGCAAAGTCTATATAGACAGACTTGAATCGAACCTGGGTCCATGGCCCAGTGAGGCAGCAGTGCTAATCACTTTACTGCCATGCTGTATATCCGCCCAGAATTATAATGTGGTGGATTTATTTCCTATTGTTGCATATAAAGATAGATTTCCTGAAATAACAAAGCAACTGGAAAATTGCTGAGCCTAGTTAAGATATAGTAATAGAGCTATGACTTTGTGTCATTAACACAGAACAATGCTGGTTTATATTACCTCCTCCACTAGCTGGATTCCATAGTCTCGTTTGAGTGGTTGGACAGTTACTCCTCTCGCATTCACTAATTGGGTCAGATCAATAGGTTGACTGGGATCCACTCTACCCAGATCTATTAAATACTGAAGACGATTCAGACTTAGTGGTTGGTATTGTCGTCGATAACTAGAAAAGAATTTTCAGTTAAGAATATTTTAGTTTTAAAATATAGTACAAGAAATGATAATTCCTTTACAGATCATTTGTTTTTTTTAAAGATTAGATTCCCTGCAGTGTGGAAACAGGCCCTTCGGCCCAATAAGTCCATATCGACCCTCCCCAGAGCAACCCACCCAGACCCATTCCCCTACATTCACCCCCGACTAATGCACCTAACACTATGGGCAATTTAGCATGGCCAATTCACCTGACCTGCACATCACTGGACTGTGGGAGGAAACCGGAGCACCCGGAGGAAACCCACGCAGACACGGGGAGAATATGCAAACTCCACACAAACAGTTGCCCGAGGCGGGAAGTGAACCAGTGTCCCTGACGCTGTGAGGCAGCAATGCTAACCACTGAGCCACCGTGCTGCCCCCCCAAAAAAACTACCCATGGCATTTTGTTCTTCAATACAAATATACATAAGTACGCAAACATATAAACAAGTACACAGAATTCAAAACAGGAGTACACCATTCAGACCCTTGAAGCTGCTTTACCATTAGATAAGATCATGGCTTATCTCATGGCTGTTTAATCTCCATTCCCCTCTCTGCCATTTCATGAAATTACACATTCAAATAGTGCATTTCACAAGTTTAGAAAGTCCGTAAGTGTTTTACAGTAAGTCAATGCAAAAAAAACAAAACAGGCAATTGTCATACAGTAGGATTAACAGCAACATAAAATTGACTTTTTGTATATTTATGGAATGGGCTTAGATCCCCAGCATTATGAACCTTGTGATTCAGAAATGAGAGTTCTATCAAAAGTCATGGTCAAAATACACCTGCATAGGATACAGAAAACCACCCTTGGCGTTTTGCCCAAATGTATCAAGCTCAGGTGGTTCATCTTAGTAACAAGGCAAAAGGCCTCCTCCAGCCAAAACTGAAACTTGCACCAGAACCCCACCATCACTAAATCCAGTGCATGTGCTCTTTCTTTGGGAAGCTGCTCAGTCAAGTCTTCATTAAACATCATCTGCAGTCGATGCAAAGGTTGCAGTCTACAAGGCTATCATATTCCTGAAATTCATCTAAAAACTGTGAAGCGTGGGTAGATTAACAACACTCAAGAAAGCATTGAGATGCATCACCACTAACCATATAATATACACCCTCCAAAAACAAATAACAAAGAGCAGTAAGGTGGAGGACATGAGAGCAAGGATAAAGTGCAAAAAGCCATGCAACCCCTCATCAACCACAGGCCAACCAAAGACCATCTGATGAATGACTGCTTTAATGGAATGTGGATACTCCCCCACCCCCCACATGCCGTGTCTCTTCTTCATCCTTTTGCTTTCCCTTTTCCTCTTTTTTACCTTTCATTGACTTCACTGTTATCTCTTCCAGCATCTCTCTCTCTTTTTATTCCAGACTCCATGGCAAAGATCAGCACAGAGACCAGAAAAGAGGTATGAGTACATATGTACATACCATTAGATGAGTATTTGTTCATACACACACACCTGTATACTAAATCATGAATGTCTAATTTGCCTGTCCATGCCAAGTAGTAAGTAACAATGAAATTCAACACCTTGAGGCAAATATTGCATGTTTTAACAAGCTCCATGCTTGCGAATGTCATCATTTGCAGGGGTTGTCAGGAACAGAACCCTCACAGATACAGATGAATGACTGAATGCACTTACCCCCAGCCACTTGCAAATAAGTACAGATATGCAACAAGCATATGTATACAGCAGGTGGGCACATATGCATGTGCATACATACAGGCATGAAATCACTTATGAATAAACTGATAAACATGTAATCAGGCAAATGCTGGCATTGATATGTATAAGCATGTACACAGCAAGTTATCTATACACATGAACATGGGTAGCTATTTATATGTTCATATGAATGCTTAAACATGCATGATCTCATTGCACATACACACGTACAATGAAATCCATGTACATCTTCCATGAAAATCATGTTTTCAAAATGTAGCATACTAATAGGTTGTAATGTGGATAACCACTGCAAAGTCAATACATTTTTTTTAAAACCAACCTGTGCCCCTCATTGTATCCATATTTTGGAATAACAATGTAAAATGGAGTCTGTCCACCTTCAAATCCTAATCGGGGCCGATTTCCACGCTGAGTCTGCCCTTTGTGACCTCGGCCACTCTTTTTCCCTCCATGGATTCCCCTGCCACGTCTTTTTTCCTGAAAGTTGAGCATTATTTATTAGTTAATTATCTTTTATTCATCGTAGTTAGTTGGCTATGAAACTTTTTTGGTTCCCATTTCTAGCAACAAACACCTAAGAAGGATATTCATTTCAGAAGTCACAGAAAAGTTGCACTTGGGCTTGCATGAATGGCCAAGTAGTATTGCTAATTTGGCCACAACAATTTTATTACCACCTTAAATAACATTAAAGTTATTTCTAAAAAGACTCCATGAGGATTCAGGACTAATCAATTTGAGTTAACTACTGTCAGCACTACAGAACGCAGGTGTTGGGATGACTAGGTAATCAAGAACAAGGGGACATAATACAATCAGAGGATATGGCATGGACCACTTAGGAATGAAGAGAAATTTCTTCAAAGGCTGGTGAAGCTTTGAAATTCTCTACTACATTAAGGTGGGAGACCAAGCTACTGAATACATTTAAGAAAAAAAAGAAGATTTCTAGACTTTAACAGCATTAATGGGTATGGGAAGATAGAGGATCAACCATAATCATTGAATGACAGAGTAGAGTTGATCGACTTCATGACCTACTTTTGTTCCTATTTTCAACATCCGATGTTTTATATTTCTACCTTTACGGAAGTTACTCTGGCTGTTATGTAGTTAACTTAGTGTTGTAATGCATGCCTGGGATTATATTACAGGACTCCAGTAACAGATAATGGTAGTACACTGTGATATGCTAGTTTAATCACTGAGGTAAAAACAATGACTGCAGATGCTGGAAACCAGATTCTGGATTAGTGGTGCTGGAAGAGCACAGCAGTTCAGGCAGCATCCAAGGAGCTTTGAAATCGCGTTTCGGGCAAAAGCCCTTCATCAGGAATAAAGGCAGTGAGCCTGAAGCGTGGAGAGATAAGCTAGAGGAGGGTGGGGGTGGGGAGAAAGTTGCATAGAGTACAATGGGTGAGTGGGGGAGGGGATGAAGGTGATAGGTCAGGGAGGAGAGGGTGGAGTGGATAGGTGGAAAAGGAGATAGGCAGGTAGGACAAGTCCGGACAAGTCATGGGGACAGTGCTGAGTTGGAAGTTCAGAACTAGGGTGAGGTGGGGGAAGGGGAAATGAGGAACCTATTGGAAGTCCACATTGATGCCCTGGGGTTGAAGTGCTCCGAGGCGGAAGATGAGGCGTTCTTCCTCCAGGCGTCTGGTGGTGAGGGAGCGGCGGTGAAGGAGGCCCAGGACCTCCATGTCCTCGGCAGAGTGGGAGGGGGAGTTGAAATGTTGGGCCACGGGACGGTGTGGTTGATTGGTGCGGGTGTCCCGGAGACGTTCCCTAAAGCGCTCTGCTAGGAGGCATCCAGTCTCCTCAATGTAGAGGAGACCGCATCGGGAGCAACGGATACAATAAATGATATTAGTGGATGTGCAAGTAAAACTTTGATGGATGTGGAAGGCTCCTTTAGGGCTTTGGATAGAGGTGAGGGCGCAGGTTTTACAGTTCCTGCGGTGGCAGGGGAAAGTGCCAGGATGGGAGGGTGGGTTGTATGGGGGCGTGGACCTGACCAGGTAGTCACGGAGGGAACGGTCTTTGCGGAAGGCGGAAAGGGGTGGGGAGGGAAATATATCCCTGGTGGTGGGGTCTGTTTGGAGGTGGCGGAAATGTCGGCGGATGATTTGGTTTATGCGAAGGTTAGCACCGGGGCGTTCTCTCCTTGTTCCGGTTGGAGGGGTGAGGTCTGAAGGCAGAGGTGCGGGATGTAGACGAGATGCGTTGGAGGGCATCTTTAACCACGTGGGAAGGGAAATTGCGGCTGCCTTCCATAGTCATTCTCCATTTAAATATTCAGGTCTTATATTTTTCCTACTAAAGTGCATAATCTAATCTTTCCACGTTATATTTCATGTGCAAACTTTTTGCTCACTCGCTTAACATGCCTATATCCCTCTTTAGACTAATTTTGTCACCGTGACTATGTACCTTCCCATCTATTTTTGTATGTCTGCAAACTTGGCAAAACTTCTGTCATCCAAATCATTAGTATATGTTGTAAATAACTATGGCCTCAGCACTGATTCCTATACCAATCTGCTAGTCACAGGTTATCATCCTGAAAAATATTCCCTTTATCCCAACTCTGCCTTATAATAATTAGCCAACCCCACTATCCATATTAATATACTTAATTGTGCAATACCTTATCAAACACCTTTTGGAAATTCAAATATATTCCTGCTACTTGTTTTCCTTCCTTTATCCTGTTTACTGTCCCCTTAGTGGATTGGAATGAATTTGTCAGGTATGTTTTCCTCTTTATGAAGCCATGTTGACTTGGCCTGTTTTCCTCTTTACAAAGCGATGTTTACCCGGCTTGATTCTGTTACGGATTTTAAAATGCTTTGTTATTACATCTTTTATGACAAACTGTAGCATTTTCCCAATGACAGATGTTCGGCCAACTAGCCTATAGTTGCCTTTTGTCTTCTTTTCCCATTGAATAAAGTTCTTACATTGGAGCTTATAACCCTCTGGGAATTTTCCAGAGTCTAAAGATTCTTGAAAGATTACTATTCGTGAATCTGCTATTTCTGTTGATACTTATTTTAAAATCCTAGGATGTAACCCATTAGGTCCAAGGGAAGTGTCAGCCTTTAGACTCATTAGCCTCTCTAGAACTTTTTTTTTCTAATGACAGTTACTGTGTTTATTGCCCACCTCTCTCCACAGCAAGGCTTTTATTACTTAGGATTTTTGGAATGCTCAGAGAGTAGTAGGGGCATGGAATGGCCTGCCAGCAGCAATAGTAGACTCGCTGACATTAAGGGCATTTAAATGGGCATTGGACAGACATATGGATAATAATGGAATGGTGTAGGTTAGATGGACATCAGATTATTTTCACAGGTCGGCGCAACATCGAGGGCCGAAGGACCTGTACTGTGCAGTAATGTTCTATATTCTACATTCTACCAACGTAAAGGCTGATGTGAAGTAGTTTTTCAACTTTTCTCCTATTTTTGGCCCCCATTATTACTGCCCTAGCTTCATTCTCTAAAAGGCTATGTTCACTTGGGCATTGCACTTTCTTTTTGTATATGCAAAGAAACTAACACTGTCTGGTCCTATATTAGTTTGAGTTTGCCCTCAGCTTATTTTCTTCCTCAATTATGTTTGGTCATGTTTTGTTAGCTTGTAACTTTCCCAATCATCTGGTTTACGAGTAACCTTTGTTATACTGCATTTTTTCTTTCAATTTGGTACTATACTTAACTACCTTGGTTTATCATGGTCACTTTATCCCCTTCTTATGAACCTTCCTCTGCACTGGGATATATCTTTGCTGAGAGCCATGAACAATTTTCTCAAGTTGCTTCTCAATTTCTATTAAGCCCCTTTTTCAGTCCACTCCAGCTAACTCAGTCCTCATCCCTACGTAATGATCCGTATTTACTTTTAGCACAGTTGTTTCCAACCCAGGTTTCCTACGCAAACGGAATGCTAAGTGCTACCATGTCATTTTCACTGTTCTGCAGAGGTCGCTTATTCCATCTCATTATACATTATCTGATCTCTGACTGGATCCACAACATATTGCTCTACACAACTGTCCTAAATACACTTTGAATTCCTCTTCATGAATACCCCTGCCAATTTAATTTTCCCAATCAACAAAGTTATGGATGATTAAGATACTGCCTTTTCTACATGCCTTCATTATTTCATGAGTTGTTCTTTGTCCTCTCTCAGAACAAAGCAGCTGTCAAGCAGGCAACAGACAATCACATCATCTTCCCCTTCTTATTTATACTTCTACCAACATGGATTCTATGTGTTTCAATCTAAGACCGTTTCTTGCCATCGTACTTATTCTACTCCACACTAACAAAGCTACTCCACAATTCTACCTTTCCTGCCTGTCCTTTTGAAAAATCATATATCCCCGAGTATTTAGTTCTCAACTTTAATTTGCTTGTAGCCATGTCTCTGTAATGGTTTAAAAGAAAGAAACGGAAAATACGAATAGTCGGCCAACTAGCTCTTCAAGCTTGAAACAATTCATTGAGATTGTCATGATTTGGAGATGCCGGTGTTGGACTGGGGTATACAAAGTTAAAAATCACACAACACCAGGTTATAGTCCAAAAGGTTTAATTAGAAGCACACTAGCTTTCGGAGCAATAGCCTGTTCCTGTTTATCCACCAAAAGCTATACAGGGAGTCCCTGATTTATATAACTAATAATTACAGGTTGTAATTTTAAATATCCAACATACAAATATTTCCTGGTGTTACGAACTCGAAAGTGTATGGTCACTTTAAGAGAGAGGGTGCATTTTTGAGCTGAGTGATTTTGACAGCATGTGTCTGTGACTAGCTGACAGGTGCTGAGAATTGATAATGTGCAATCATCGGCTTTGGGTTGTGTTTTGATGTTAAGTCAACCGGATTTGAATTTAACCAATTATTTTAAATTATACCCAGGATATCAAAAACCAATTAAATTTGAAATTGATTGAATTGACAACATCAGATCAATGAGTGGGTACAAATTTTGGGGATATTAAAAAAAAATTTCATACAGAGCACATGCCATCTGAAAGGGCCCTCAGCACTCAAACAAATCTCTCAGAAGGCGCCATCTATTAAAGGTACTAAGGGATTTTATACAAAGACACTCAAAGTTAAAAAAAAGTCATAGAAGATGACCCAGGGAGAAGATAGCAGAATCGGAAAGATGAATTGAAACAGTAGATTGGGAAGACTGGAAAGAAGACAGCATAAAAGACTATATGGACTTTGAGAGATTAAGTTAATTTAATGTTTAATAATTGAGTTATTGGAGCAGCATTTTAATAGTTACAGTCACAATGATTAGTTAAGAAAGAAGGGGCTTGGATTTGGTAATAATTTTTGTTTAGTATTCACTGTTAGAGCTAGGAAAATAGATTTGTTAATCCTTTAGTTAAACAGTAACAATCAGAGGTTTTCTTTCATTAACTCACCTTTTTAACAAATTACGAGGCGAGGCAAGTTTATCTGGGCATTGTGGTTTTAATTAGCAGAAGGGTTTGACCTCCGTGTCGTAACACTGGACTTATGATTGGCTGTTTCATATTCATCTGCACTATTCCAAACTGCATACAAATCACTTACCAATGGATTCAGCAACAAAACCAATTTGCAATCTGAGAACTGCCTGTACCCAAGTTCTTCTTGAAATTATACAATGTTTCGGCCTTGACTGCCTTCTGTGGTAGTGAATTCCACAGGCTGACCACTCTCAGGGTAAAGAGGTTTTTCATCTCAGTCTTAAATGGTTTATTCCATATCACTAAACTGTGACCTCTATTTCTGGATTCCCCCTGCGATTTAGAATATCTGATCTTGATGTACTCTGTTTAGTCCTATTAGAAATTTTGTAGGTTTTTATGAGATTTCGCTGCCATCCCCAGTACTTGCTGATTTATCTTCAGTGACTAGCGTACAAGGATACCCAGGCCTTGTTGCACATTTTCCTCTCTCAATTTATAGCCAAACAGATAATAATCCACCTTCCTCTTTCAGCTCCCAAAGTGTACAGCCTTACATTTATCCATGTTATCTTGTATCTGCCAATCATTTGCCAACTCACTCAGCTTGTTCAAATCACACTGAAGCATTGCTGCATCCTCCTCACAGCTCACCCTCCCTTCCAGCTTTGCATCATCTGCAAATTTGGGCATATTACATTTAATTCCCTCATCTAAATCACTAATATATATATTGTTAATAGCCGGGATCCATGCATTGAGCAAGGATTGCAAGAAACCTTATTTCTCAACTGCCAACAAGCATTCTACCCATTTCAATACACTACCCCCACACACACTTTAACTTTCCACACTAATCTCTTTTGTGGCAAATTGTCAAAAGCCTTGTAAAATTCCAAGTGCATCACATCTGGTTGATGAAGGCAGAGCAGTAGATGTTATCTGTATGGATTTCAGCAAGATATTTGATACAGTTCTACATGGTTGACTGGTTTGATCACAAGGAATTCATTGGAGCTAGTCAACTGGGTACAAAATAAGCTTGAAGGTAGGAGACAGAGGTGGTGGTAAAGGGCTGTTTTTGGTCTGGAGGCCTGTGACCAGCAGTGTGTCGCAGGGATCAGTGCTGGGTCTACTGGTTTTCATCATTTACATAAATGATTTGAATGTGAATATAGGAAGTATGGTTAGTAAGTTTGCAGATGACAGCAAAATTAGTGGTGTAGCGGACAGAGAAGGAGGTTACTCAGAGTACAACAGGACCTTGATCAGATGGGCTGAAGAGTGGCAATTGGAGTTTAATTTAGATAAATGCGAGAAAGAATGTCGTGAAACTTGGAAGGTTTCAGAAAAGATTTCGAAGGATGTTACCAGAGTTGGAGGGTTTCAGCGATAAGGAGAGACCGAATACGCTGGGACTGTTTTCCCCCCTACAGCAGAGACTGAAGGGTGATCTCATAGAGGTTATAAAATCATAAGAGACATGATAGAGTAATAGCCAACGTTTTTTACCCAGGGTAGCAGAGTCCAAAACTAGAGGGTATAGGTTTAAGATGAGAAGGGAAAGATTTAAAAAGGGATCTGAGGGGCAACTTTTTCACACAGAGGGTCATGTATGAATGAATGAGCTGCCAGAGGAAATGGTGGAGACAGGTACAATTACAAAATTTAAAAAGCACCTGGATGGGTACATGAATAGGAAGAGGTTAGAGAGAGATATGGGCCTAATACTGGCAAATGGAACTAGATCAGTTCAGGAAATCTGTTTGACGCAGATGAGTTAGACCAAAAGTTCCGTCTCTGTGCTATATAAATCTATGACACTGGCTCCCCCTCATTAACTCGACGAATTACATCCCTAGTAAATTTGTTCAGAGTTCTTTCTCTTTTATAAATTCATGTTGACTCTGTTTGATCCTGCCACTGTTTCCAAATGCTTAGCTTATATTACTTTTACAAAAGGTATTCTAGCAAGATTCTTTCCCACTACCAACATCAGGCTGACTAGCGAGTTTTGAGAAGATTTGTAGCTCAGGTTGAGGTTCTGGATGTAGGTTTGCTCACTGAGCTGGAAGGTTTGTTTTCAGACGTTTTGTCACCATACTAGGTCTTCAGTGAGCCTCCGATTGAAGCACTGCTGGTGTAGCCCGCTTTCTATTTATATGTTTGAGTTTCCTAGGGTCGGTGATGCCATTTCCTGTGGTTACATCATTTCCTATGGTGATGTCATTTCCTGTTCTTTTTCTCAGGGGGTGGTAAATGGGACCCAAGGACAAGCCAAACAGAGGCATGCACGAGACCGAAGGATCGGTTTCCATGCTGTACATCTCTATGACTCTATAAGCATAGCATTCCAACCTGACCTTTATCAACAAACTCTATCCTGGCCAATCTTTATGCCTGTTTCTTGATACAATACTGTGTTTAAATTTCCTTGTAAGCCATAGTGCGGCCACTGTTCCCATTTTGCATTTGGGCCAAACAGGCATGAACAATTGTTGCAGTTCACCATGCACTCTGAACACTTACCATTGACTTTCCACTATCCTTCAAGTAAACTCACTCCTCCACCTGCACCACCAATCAAAGTCAACTTGCATCTCCAGAAGACCATAAGACATTGGAGCAGAAATTAGGCCATTCAGTCCATCCGTCATTCAATAATGGCTGATACTAATAATCTGGTGCCATTTTCCAGCAGTCTAATGTCCACTTCTACCTCTCTTTTGCCCTTAATATATCTAAAGACATTTTTTTTGTTCTTTATATATCTGAAAAATCTTACAGCATTGTAATTTCTTCTCTTTAGATTCAGGACTCTAGTTCAAAATCAACTACATCACTCTCCATTGTGATGAGTAATTCTACTATACAATGTCACTCATCCCCAAGGAGCCACGTGGAACTGGATTGCCAATGGTTTCTTTGTGGTTACAAAATAACTAGTCTGGGATGGCCCATTTCACTTGGATCCTCGATGGATCAATTCAGAAAACCATCCTGTATAGACTCCAGGAATTCCTCTTCTATGGAATTTTAACTAATTTGATTTGCCAATCTTATATGTAGAATAAAGTTACCCAAAATTACAGATGTTCCTTTATCGCATCTATCTCTAATTTCCCATTTTATGCCATTCCCAACTTCACATAAGACACAGCAGCAGAAATTAGGCTGTTCAACTGCTCAAGTCTGCTCCGCCATTCAATCCTGGTCGATAAGTTTCTTAACCCCATTGTCCCGCTTTCTCATTGTAACCCTTGATCCTTAAAGAACCTATAACTCTGTCTTAAATATACTCAATGACCTGGCCTGCACAGCCTTCTGTGGCAATGAATTCCACAAGTTCATCACTGACTGGCTGAAGAAGTTTCTTTTATTTCCATTCTAAAAAGGTCTTTACTCGAAGACTGTGTCCTTGGGTCCGAGCCTCTCTTACCAATGGAAACATCTTCCCAATGTCTACTTTGTCCAGGCCATTCAGTATTCTGCATGTTTCAATTAGATCCCCCCTCATCCTTCTAAACTCAGAGTATAGACCTAGAGTCCTCAAACATTCCTCATATGTTAAGCTTTTCATTCCTGGGACCATTCCTCTGAACCTCCTCCGAACACGCTTCAAGCCAGTCCATCCTTCCTGAGATGTGGGACCCAAAATTGTGCACAATACTCCAAATGTGGTCTGATCAGAGTCTTAGAAACTTAGAAACACATCCCTGCTTTTATATTCAAGTCCTCTCCAAATAAATGTCATCATTGCATGTGCCTTCCTAACTACTGACTCAACCTGAAAGAATACTGGACAAGAATATCTAAGACTCCAGACTTCTGAATTTTCTCTACATTTAGAAAACAATCTATGCCTCTATGCTTCTTACCAAAGTATTACTTCACACTTTCTGACATTGTAATCAATCTGCCACTTCCTTGCCCACTCCGTTAACCTGTTCAAATCCTTCTGCAGCTTCCCACTTCATCATTGATACAAAGATAGGTAGGGGAACAGGTATCGTTTGCAAACTTAGCCAGAATGCCCTCAGTTCCTTCATCTAAGTTGTTAATGTATAAAGTGAAAAGTTGTGGTCCAACATGGAGCCTTGCGGAACACCATTTTTCACCAACTGCCATCCTGAGGACCATTCTATCCTCACTCTCTGCTTTCTGCCAGACAGTCAAGTTCGATCCATGCTAGCACCTTGCCTACAAAATCATGGCTGTTATCGTACTCAGCAGCCTCCTGTGCGGCACCTTGTCAAAGGCCTTCTTGAAGTCATAGAGTCATAACATTCATTGGCCCTCCTTGGTCTAATCTGCCCATTATTTCCTCAAAGAATTCTAGAAGATTTGGTAGGCATGACCTCCCCTTGATGAAATCATGCTGACTTTGCCCTATTTTACCATACATTTTCAAGTATTCAGAAATCTCATCCCTCACAATGGATTTCAGGATCTTACCCACGATCATGGTTAGGCTGATCTACCTATAATTTTGCATCTTTTGCCTATCTCCCTTTTTAAACAGGGATTATATTTTAGAGATTTAAGTCCTCTGGACCCCTCTCTGACCCTAGCAACTTTTGAAAGATCATCACTAATGCCTCCATGTCTCTTAAGCTATCTCCCTCATAATTCTGGAGCATGGACCTGTCAAGGGAGTCGCGGAGAGAACAGTCTCTCCGAAACTGAGTTAGGGGTGGGGACGAAATATATCTCTGGTGGGGTCTGTTTATAGGTGGCAGAAATGGCAGAGGATGATGCAGCGTATTCGGAGGTTGGTTGGATGGAAGGTGAGGACCAGGGGATTCTGTCCTTGTTGCAGATGGAGGGGTGGGGTTCAAGGGCAGAGGTGCAGTGGTGGGCATCATTGACCACACGGGAGGGGAAATTGCTGTCTTTGAAAGAGTGGAATGTTCTATGGTGGAATTGGTCCTCCTGGGAGCAGGTGCAGCGGAGGCGAAAGAATTGGGAATAAGGGATAGCATTTTTACAAGAGGCAGGGTGGGAGGCATAGTCCAGGTAGCTGGGGGAGTTGATGGGTTTGTAGTGGATGTACATGTTGAGTTGGTCGCCAGGAATGGTGCTCCACGTGATTTATCCATCTCAGGCCATCCTTAAAAAGAAACCCCACAAATAAAATTTATGCCCCTTGGTATTTATCACACACAAAGCCATTCATTTTGTACTTTTACCATGCCTAATCTGCTGGTGGTTTGTTATCCTTGTACACACAGTTTCTTCCTGTCTCACTCTGGTTATTGTTATCAAATTAGTTGCTCTGAAAAAACTCCTTCTGTTTTGTAGGTCATTGTATGACCTCTTCAAAGTCCTATCCCTCTAATTAAAGCCTTTTCTACATTTCTATTCAATTCTACAAGACAGTGGTTCAAGTGAAGCCCATTGAATGGAACAGTTCAAACATCTTAGCATATTTCTTTCCATGCCAAAGAAGCTTTATAAATGCAAAATCTGACAGTGCAAAGTGACAAAAATCATAAAATGTTGAAAAAACTCACCAGGTCTGACAGCAGTTATGGAGCTAAAGCAGAGTTAAAGTTCTGGGTGCAGTGGCCCTTCAGAACCGACTGTAGCTAAGACAAAGTTGGTAGAGTATATGTGCTAGAGAAGAGGTGGGGAGAGGGGACAAATATTAAACTATAGGTGGAAATGGAATCTGAAGAGAGAGAAAAACAGTTGGGCAAAGAAATGGGGAAAGGTGAGCTTGAGAGAATGAATGAGGACCGTTACGACTGACAATGGGTTGTTTCTAGTAGCAGTCATGTAAATTACCAGCCTGGTAAAGAGACGGGAGATAGTGTTCTGGCTATAAAGTTACTGAACGGGATATTTTTCCATCTTCATGTGGCCATTTCTTTGGACAAGACTCCATCTCAGACCCCTTCACCCACCTCCAATTCTCTCTCACCTGGATTCCTCCTTCTAGCTGTTTACTGACATTGAGAAACAGTGATCATTCTCTCAGGCTGACCTTTATCCGTTCATTTGTCTGCCCAACTCTTTTTATCTTCCTCTCACTGGGCTCCATCTCCACCTATAGTGTACTCTTTACCCCTCCACCATTCATTTCTTCAGTATATATACTAACTTTTTCCTATCAATTCTGAAACGTTAATTCTGCTTTCTCTTCACAGATGCTGCTAGAACTGGGTTTTTTCCAACAATTTCTGATTTCCACCGTCCGTAGTTTTTTTTGTTTGTGTTGAAGTGAGTTGGACAAGCTTAAGAGAACATGTGCAAAGTTATGGGGAAAGGGCTGAAATCCAACCGAACCGCTCTTGCAGAGTAATTACTGAGACTAGGGGCCGAGTGGTCTCTCCGTTCTGCAATTATTCTGTGATCAGATTAATGTGGTTAAGCAGTACTCCATCACGGTCATCAACTTCTGAATGGGGTTTTAGAGGCAAGCGACTCACGCCCTCCTACTCGTGGGGGTGGAATCGAAAGTTCACCCACCACCTCCACTTTAGCATCGCTTTCCCCAATTATATAAATAAATTACTCTCTCCTGGGACTCTCCTGCTGTGCAGCAGCAGTCTTATGAACTCTTCCAGCTGCTAGCTGTCTCCGATACGATTGCCTGGATCTACCTCCTTCCCAATCCTCACAGTGGACTCACCTTCTTCTTCGCGCCAGGGTTCGGTCTCAGGTTGGCAAGAGAGACTCGCGGCAGCCGCCGAAGCAGCTCGAGCCCAGCCGATCCACCTCCTCGCGCCGCCATTTTTCACAACCGTCAACACCGACAGCTATGTCGTAAAGGTCAGAGCGACTCGACTTTACGACAGATTCGAAGCGGCGGGTCCCTAAAATCTCCAAATGACCCATTTGTCCTCTAGTTTTTAGTTAGTGAATTTTATTTTTAAAATGACACGCGTGACTGTTAAATTTATTTGTGTATCGTTCACTGCTTAAAAATGCAAATTGTGAAAGTACCAAATAACCGAAGCTTGACCTACAGCCATATTTAGTTTTATTATATTGCTGATTAACGTTAATATTTGTATATGTTTACCAGAGCTAGATTTGGAGAGTGAAAAAGACGAATCATTCATGGTCGATAACCACAACTTGGCAAGCGCACCACTGCAACTGCGCAGTCAACCCATTACCGATTGTTTACTATGATTGACATCGGGCTCAGCCAATCATATGGCGCAATACGTGTTTCCGTTTGTAAAAGCAACAAATTCGGCCGAGGGGGAGGCGGGATATCTGACGGGTGAAGGTGGACGTAACGGTCCCAAGCGTGGGTAGGAGGAGTGTGGAAAACGGCGGCTTGGGCCGTGTCTGTTGGAGGTGACCTGCGGGTTAGCTGGACGCTTTCGTTTTGATTGTGTATGTGTGGTAACAACATGTCAGCGCCAGTTCCTGCTATTGTCCCCGCTGCAAAAAAAGCCACGGCCGCGGTGAGTCTCACCTGGGAAGGCGATGGGCAGAGGGTGGGTCCAGCTTTCCAGTGTTTGATTTGCAACACAACAACAAGAATTGTGCGTTGGCCCAGTACAGTACTGAGATAGCGTGTCCAGTGATTGATTGCAGGGGAAGGGAGACGCTATTGGAGGATTCGATAATTGCCATTCGTGCTAAATTGTCCTCTACTTTCTAAACTCGTTAAGATAATATAATTTGTGGGGAAAAGGGTGAATATACATTATGTGCAATGACAACCTAAAGAATTGCGAATTGTGTAAAGCAGAAAGCCAATTTGCTGGAAAAGCTCAGGTATGTATATTATGTATAATTGGAGGAAACAAAACTCAGAACAATTTACAAGGGTACTGAAGAAAAGAATATTAGACATTTGGGGCAGAAACGTTAACCACTTTGAAAAACTGATGACTGATGCAAAATATTCATTTAAGTTCCTTTGCTATCCCAATAATCCATTTTAACCTCCACCTGGGAGCATTTCAATTTCTTTAGTCTTTCACACTCCTCTGCTATCAAATATAGTCTAGATAGCTGTGTTCTACCACCTTAGCCTAATTTCTTTCAACTTTGCCATACCTGTCTGATCAGATGACATTCACCTGAGTCTTGTAAAAGGGCGGGTGTATGTTTTTAAGAGCTCCATGCTTGCATCTCTCAAAGCTCAGAAAGAGAATTCCTAGAGGCATGGCACTTATCCACTGATTCAATCAACAAGCACATCGACCTGGACCCAATATACCGGCCACTGCAGTGGACAGCTAGAACTGACAACCGGAAGTGGCAGATATAAATCCTTATAAATGCCGGAGCGAACATCACAGAAGCGCTTCACAGGAGGCTCCCAAGCACTGAGGATGTCACCTAGACAGGGGACGAAGTGTCTGCAACACAAATTCCCAGCTCGGCGAACAGAACCACAACAACGAGCACCCGAGCTACAAATCTTCTCCCAAACTTTGATCGGAAAGAGAAAACTGGATAACAAAGACCAGGATCTAGAAGTAAGAAAAGCTTGAAATCATCTGGCATCTTTCTTGATATCCCAAAGCATTAATAGCTTTTTAAATACTTTTCAGTTTTGACTTTAGGAAATGTGACCAACAATTTGCCCACTTCAATTTTCCACATAAGGATCAAATGTTTGTGATGCTGATTTTAGGATTAAATCTAGCCATGACGCTAGTTAACACCACTGCTTTTTGTTTTTGAAATTTTACTGAGATTTTTAAATTCTACTTGAAAATGTTATCCAAAATACACTACCTCTCAGTGCAGTACTCAAAAAAAATCTTTGAATTTAAGGTCTGAATTAGGCCTTCTGATTCAAGTTGCATGATTGCTACCAACTGGGCCATGACTGACATGGCAAACCTGTAAGCTAATTAGTTTGACCAGCTTTCAGCATGATGCTCAAATGAATTGCAGTCAGTTCTAACCTAATAGTAGAATACCTAACTAGTCTTCTGGAAGAGATAAATGTTTTACCAAACTGAGTGAAATTTTGTGAAGAAAGATGGCCTCCTATGAACACAAGTAGCTCTTTAAGTCTGTTCTACTATTCATTAAATTGTGATTCTGTATCTCAAATTCATTTACCAGCCATTGTTCCTGACTTAGTTAAACACACCTTTATCAAAAATCCATTAACTTCAGTGTTGAATGCTCCAATTGTTCCATTAATGACAGACTTTTGAAGAGTGTTTTTATTTTGCACATTTTCCTGACGTGCTATGTGGGAAAGAATGCTTCCTGATTTCCCTCCTGAATTGTCTGACCTAATTTTGAGATTGTGCTCCCTTATTTTTCCTCACTAGAAATAGTTATTGCCATGTTTCATCCTATTGAATCCTGCACACCTCAATCAGCTCACACTAAATTGTCTTTACCACGGGGATTTCAAGCCAAATTTATGTATCCTGTCCTCATAATTAACTTTCTGCATCATTCTGGTAAACTTGCCTCCCACTTGCCTGTGGTTTGTCTGTATTTGAACACAGTAGTCCAAATGGAGTCTCACCAAAGGTCTACATGATTTAAGTGTAACTTGCTCTTTTAGTTTTGTATTCCAGCTCCCAAACATTAAGGCCAACATTCCGTTAATAATTTGTCTAACAACCAACTTTTAATGACTTATGTAATTTGGACGACCAAATTTCTCTTGTTTTACCTCCTCTTAGTTAGCATTTGAAAATATTCCAAATTTTTTGCACCTAATGCAGTTTTGCCCATGCATCCTCATCTGTATCCTTCCTTACGTTTGCTCCAGCCTGTACAAATTACTGTGCTTCTAATTTACTGTTATCTACTGACTTGAATGTACAACTTACTGAGCAGTGATCCAAGAAATTGATGTTGATGCTGAAAAACTGGCTCCTTAGTACAGGACCATGGGAGCAGAACCTGTTCGATCCTTCCATTCTTTCTGTTTCCAATTCCCAACCAATTTCCAACTCTTGCAGCAAACATGCCCCCACCATTTACGTTTTTATTTTTGTTGCTAAGCACCTATATGGACTTTTAGAAGATATTTAATAATATTCAAAGACAGTCCCTTCTCCATCATGTTAGTAATCTAACTTGGAACCTGATTTATCAAATGTGACCTATGCTTTATAAATTGAGCAGTTCATACTTAACACTATAAGATATTGGAGCAGAAGTAGACCATTACGCCCATTGAGTCCACTATGCCATTCAACGAGATCATGGCTAATCTGATGACACTTCCTGCTTCTTTCCTCACTTTTGCTTCCCCAGCCTGAAAAAATATTAGTTCCCTTACTGAGTTAGAAATCTGTCTCTTTTGGCATTGAATAGACTTAATGATCCAGCCTCTATAGCATTCTGTGGTTTAAAAATTCTACAGATTGATTTTCCTCAGAAGAAATTGTTCTTCAATTGTCTTAAATCTGAAGTTTGTGTAAGAAGTCCTTTCTCCATCCTCCAATTTATCATAACCATTTTCTTTGTTCTCTACTTTCTCCATCCACCATTTTCCTTTTCCTTGTATTTGCTTGCAAACCTTCTAAATCTCTAGTTCTGTTCAAAGGTCACCTGACCTGAAATGTTAACTATTTCATTGTTCACAAATGCTATCTGACACGTTTTTCCAGCATTTTCTGCTTTGCTTCAGAATACACTGGAACAAGAGTGAGCTATTTAGCCCATCAAGTTTGCCCTGTCATTCAAAGTGATCATTGCTGATTAACATTTCAATGCCTTTTCCTTGCCTCATCCCTATAACTGAGTTGAAAAATGTGGTGCCAGAAAAACACAGCAGGCCAGGCAGCATCCGAGGAGCAGGAGAATCGATGTTTTGGACGTGAACCTTTCTTCAGGAATCATCCCTATAACTCTCTGCCACTGGAAATCAGAAATCTGTCAGTCTATACCTTAAATAAATTCAAAGACTGAACTTCCTTCCAAGTGGCATCCCCCTTATTTGTCAATTGTGTAGACATTTCAACCAGGAAATACATCATCCCCTTGTAATTTATTTTATACATTACATACATCTGGCATTGCCATTCATTATTTTTATCACATCAAGGCCAGATGGAATTTTAAATTTATAATTATGCTTTGCATCAGATGCAAAAATTGATTTGTCAGGTTAACCTAACAATGTTGTAAACTTCCCAATCCAAGTCCATATGGAACAGAAACTTGACAGCGTAATTTCAATAATTTGTTAATGGAGTAATTGATTGTATTCTAAATGTCTGTATTAGAAATGTTTTCAGCACCCAAATATACTGGTGCAGTTTTTGATCTTCTGCCAATTACATTGATTTGTTTTCTCAATTTCTGATGAACTTCATTTTATTTAAACAAAAGTGACCAACCTGCAAGCAAACAAGGCCAAACTTTTCCAAACCCATATCAGATGGGTTGAGGAGTGGCGTATGAAGTTTAATGTAGATAAATGTGAAGTGCTGCATTTTGGTTAGGCAAATCCGGGCAGGGCATACACATCTAATGGAAAGGTCCTGGGGAGTGTTGCCAAACAGAGACTTTAAGTTGCAGGTTCATAATTCCTTGAAAGTGGAGTCACAGGTACACAAGGTAGGGTACACTTGCCTTTATTTGTAAGTGCATTGAGTATAGGAGTTGGGAGGTCATGTTGTGGCTGTTCAATTCTGATCTCCCTGCTGTAGGAAGGATGGTGTGAAACTTGAAAGGGTTCAGAAAAGATTGACCAGGATGTTGCCAGGTTTGGAAGGTTTGAGCAATGGGAAAGACTGAATGGGCTGGGGCTATTTTCTCTGGAGCATCAGAGGTTGAGTGGTGACCTTTTATAGAAATTTATGAAATCATGAGGGGCATGAGTAGGATAAATAAACGAGGTTTTTTTTTCCAGGGTGGGGGAGTCTAACACTGGAGAGAATAGGTTTAAGGTGAGAGAGGAAAGATTTAAAAAGGACCTTTGACAACTATTTCATGGAAAAGGTGGTACGCATATGAAATGAGCTGCCGGGGAGTGGTGAAGGCTAGTACAAGTAAACATTTAAAAGATGGTTATATGAATATGAAGGATTTAGAGGAACATGGGCGAAATGCTGGCAAGTGGGGCTAGATTGATTTTGGATATCTGCTCACCATGGATGAGTTGAACCAAAGAGTCTGTTTTTGTGCTGTAAATTTCTTTGACTTTATGTGCCTGCAGAAAATAGACATTGGTCTATCATTGCAAATTAAACTCCGTTGAAGTGCTTTGGTCCAAAGTTAGGTGAAGATAAACAAACCGATGGCTTGCTGATTAAGGACATATTCCTCCAATTGTTCAACCCTTTTGCCCATAATGACCGATCCTGATAACTTTCCCAAAATAGATGTTGAGCTCATGGGGCTGTTGTTCCGATATCTTTTTTTTTACCCCTCTGTTTCTGTTGCCATTTTCAAACAATGGAGTCGCTTTTGCAAGTTTCAAATCTTCAGGAATAATTACTGAATAATGACTGCACCTGGAATTCCCTTAGCTGTTTTTGTTTTTCCTTGTACCTCTCTTTGTCACCATTCTCTGTTACATACACAACATACTTATTTATAAAGTTTACCACTTGTCAGTTCTTTTCTCCTCTGTATCTCTCTAGTGAGCCTGAAATCCTCTGTAACCATTTTTTTCTAACAATACTTGGGAAAGCTGTTACTTGGGCTTTGATATTCCTTTAAGCTTTTGTCTTTTGTTCTGTCTTTCCTTTTCATAGACCCCCAACTATTGATTTTTCGCATTTTACATTTTCTTCTTCCATTCTTTCCTTGTACCTTAAAATTAAAACTTAGCTTGTGATAGTCCTCTGTCTCTTTTTCAAATATACCCAACTTGATCCTGTTATGTTCCCAGAGAGAATGTCTATCTGGAATGTCAGAAAACGTAATTTTCACAATTTGTTCTGCCAAATAATGAATGTGAAACAATTGGGAAATGTTCACCATTGATAAAGTATTGGCTGCATGCCCTTCAGCAGAAAAGTTTTATCAAAGGGTGTGGATTTGCTTGAAGATCGATTTACCAGTGCTGTTGTGCATGATAGTGTTGATCCCTTTGTTCAGTGACCTTGATGAAAATGTTGAGATTGATGTGGAGTTTTGAACTAATGTTATTACTATGGAGGAGCCTTAAAAACTGAGATCAAAACCAAATTCATGGGAATGAGGCCGTTTCTGACAAAGTCTTTAACTTGAAACAAAATGTTATGTACAGTGGAAAGTTATCAGTAAGCATTTTTTAAAAATTCATGGGATGTAGATATTGCTAGCTGGGGCAGCATTTGTGGCCTATCCATATATGCCCTTGAAGGTGGTGATGAGCAACCTTCTTGAACTGCTGCAGTCCATTTGGTGAAGATCAGTATTGCTGTAAGGAACTCTTTCCAGGATTTTAACCTTATGATTTTAACCTTATCGTCATATTCAAGTGACGATGGTGAGTGGCTTGAGGGTGATCTTGCGAATTGTGCTGTTCCTAGGTATCTGCCTCCCTCCTTCTAAATGATGATGATTATTAGTTTTGAAGAAGTAACAAAGAAGATTGAGGGCAGAGCAGTAGATGTGATCTATATGGACTTCAGTAAGGCGTTCGACAAGGTTCCCCATGGGCGACTGATTAGCAAGGTTAGATCTCATGGAATACAGGGAGAACTAGCCACTTGGATACAGAACTGGCTCAAAGGTAGAAGATATGGTTGTGGTGGAGAGTTGTTTTTCAGATTGGAGGCCTGTGACCAGTGGAGTGCCACAAGGACCGGTGCTGGGCCCTCTACTTTTTGTCATTTACATAAATGATTTGGATGCAAGCATAAGAGGTACAGTTAGTAAGTTTGCAGATGACACCAAAATTGGAGGTATAGTGGACAGCGAAGAGGGTTACCTCAGATTACAACAGGATCTGGACCAGATGGGCCAATGGGCTGAGAAGTGGCAGATGGAGTTTAATTCAGATTAAATGCGAGGTCCTGCATTTTGGGAAAGCAAATCTTTGCAGGACTTATACGCTTAATAGTAAGGTCCTAGGGAGTGTTGCTGAACAAAGAGACCTTGCAGTGCATGTTCATAGCTCCTTGAAAGTGGAGTCGCAGGTAGATAGGATAGTGATGAAGGCGTTTGGTATGTTTTCCTTTATTGGTCAGAGTATTGAGTACAGTAGTTGGGAGGTCATGTTGCGGCTGTACATGACATTGGTTAGGCCGCTGTTTGAATATTGCGTGCAGTTCTGGTCTCCTTCCTATCGGAAAGATATTGTGAAACTTGAAAGGGTTCAGAAAAGATTTACAAGGATGTTGCCAGGGTTGGAGGATCTGAGTTACAGGGAGAGACTGAACAGGCTGGGGCTGTTATGATAATAGACAATAGACAATAGGTGCAGGAGTAGGCCATTCTGCCCTTCGAGCCTGCACCACCATTCATTATGATCATGGCTGATCATCCTTAATCAGTAACCTGTTCCTGCCTTATTTCCATAACCCTTGATTCCACTATCCTTGAGAGCTCTATCCAACTCTTTCTTAAACGAATCCAGAGACTGGGCCTCCACTGCCTTTTGGGGCAGAGCATTCCACACACCAACCACTCTCTGGGTGAAGAAGTTTCTCTTCATCTCTGTCCTAAATGGCCTTCCCCTTATTTTTAAGCTGTGTCCTCTGGTTCGGGACTCACCCATCAGCGGAAACATGTTTCCTGCCTCCAGTGTCCAATCCTTTAATAATCTTATACATCTCAATCAGATCCCCTCTCAGTCTTCTAAACTCAAGGGTATACAAGCCCAGTCGCTCCAATCTTTCAACATAAGAAAGTCCCGCCATTCCAGGAATTGACCTCGTGAACCTACGCTGCACTCCCTCAATAGCCAGAATGTCTTTCCTCAAATTTGGAGACCAGAACTGCATCAAAACTACATCCTCAAAAAATTCCACAAGATTAGTCAAGCATGATTTTCCCCTTCATAAATCCATGCTGACTCTGACCTATCCTGTTACTGCTATCCAGATGTGTCGTAATTTCATCTTTTATAATTGACTCCAGCACCTTTCCCACCACTGAGGTCAGACTAACTGGTCTATAATTTCCTGCTTTCTCTCTCGCTCCTTTCTTAAAAAGTGGTACAACATTAGCCATCCTCCAATCTGCAGGAACTGATCCTGAATCTATCGTACTCTGGAAAATAATCACCAACGCATCCACGATTTCTAGAGCCATCTCCTTCAGTACCCTGGAATGTAGACCATCAGGCCCCGGGGACTTATCAGCCTTCAGACCTAACAGTCTCTCCAACACCAATTCCTGGCAAATATAAATTCCCTTCAGTTCAAGTCCTTCAGCCACTGTTACCTCTGGGAGATTGCTTGTGTCTTCCCCACTGAACACAGATCTGAAGTATCAATTCAACTCTTCTGCCATTTCTTTGTTCCCTGTAATATATTCCCCTGTTTCTGTCTTCAAGGGCCCAATTTTAGTCTTAACCATTTTTTTTCCCTTTCACATACCTAAAAAAAGCTTTTACTATTCTCCTTTATATTTCAGGCCAGTTTACCTTCGTACCTCACTTTTTCTCTGTGTATTTCCTTCATAGTAATCCTCTGTTCTTTAAAAGCTTCCCAGTCCTCCGTTTTCCCACTCATCTTTGCTATGTTATACTTTTTCTCTTTTGACTTTATATGTTTCTTAACTTCCCTCGTCAGCCACGGCCACGCCTGCATCCTCATAGGATCTTTCTTCCTTTTTGGAATGAACTGATCCTGCATCTTCTGCATTATACCCAGAAATATCTGCCATTGTTCCTCCACTGTCGTCCCTGCTAAGGTATTGCACCATTGAACTTTGGCCAGCTACTCCCTCATAGCTCCATAGTTCCCTTTATTCAACTGAAATATTGTCACTACCTTCTTTTTTAAAAAAACCTACTTCTTCAACCAGGATTCTCGCCCACCTCTGACGACCCCTTCTCCCGCCTCCAATACACCCCGTCAAAAAAACACCTGGACACCCCATGCTGGCCTCTTACCCGCCCTCGATCTCTTCATAGCCAACTGCCGCCGCGACATTAACTACCTCAACCTGTCCACCCCTCTTACCTACTCCAACCTCTCACCCTCGCAACGTACAGCCCTCTACTCCCTCCGCCCCAACCTCACTATCAAACCGGCAGACAAGGGAGGCGCAGTGGTAGTTTGGCGCACCGATCTTTATATTGCTGAGGCTAAACGCCAGCTTGTGGACACCTCCTCCTACTACCCCCTTGACCATGACCCCACCTCCCACCACCAAACCATCATCTCCCAGACCATCCATAACCTCATCACCTCAGGGGATCTCCCATCCACCGCCTCCAAGCTCATCGTCCCACAACCCTGCACCGCCCGTTTCTACATCCTGCCCAAAATCCACAAACCTGACTGCCACAGCCGACCCATTGTCTTAGCCTGCTCCTGCCCCACCAAACTCCTCTCTGCATACCTCGACACGGTACTGTCCACCTTAGTCCAAGAACTCTCCACCTACATTCGGGACACCACCCACGCCCTCCACCACCTCCATGATTTTTGCTTCCCCGGTCCCCAATGCCTTATCTTCATCATGGACATACAGTCCCTGTACACCTCCATCCCCCATCACGAAGGCCTCAAAGTCCTCTGCTTCCTTTCCCGCCGACCCAACCAGTACCCTTCCACTGACACCCTCCATCGACTGACTGAACTGGTCCTCACTCTGAACAGCTTCTCTTTCCAATCCTCCCACTTCCTCCAAACCAAAGGAATAGCCATGGGCACCCGCATGGGCCCCAGCTATGCCGGCCTCTTGGTCGGATATGTGGAACAGTCTATCTTCCGCAGCTACACTGGCACCACCCCACCACCCCCCACTTTTTCCTCCACTCCATCAACGACTGTATCGGCGCTGCCTCGTGCTCCCACGAGGAGATTGAGCAGTTCATCCACTTTACCAACACCTTCCACCCCGACCTCAAATTCACCTGGACCATCTCAGACTCCTCCCTCCCCTTCTGAGACACCACCATTTCTATCTCGGGCGACCGACTCAACACAGACATTCACTATAAACCGACCGACTCCCACAGCTACCTTGATTACACCTCCTCCTACCCTGCCCCCTGTAAAAACGCCATCCCATATTCCCAATTCCTTCACCTCGGCCGCATCTGCTCCCAGGAGGACCAATTCCAATACCGAACAACCCAGATGGCCGCCTTCTTCAAAGACCGCAATTTCCCCTCAGACGTGGTTGACGATGCTCTCCATCGCATCTCCACTTCCCGCTCCTCTGCCCTTGAACCCCGCCTCTCCAATCGCCACCAGGACAGAACCCCACTGGTCCTCACCTACCACCCCACCAACCTTCAGATACATCGTATCATCCTTCGACATTTCCACTACCTCCAAACAGACCCCACCACCAAGGATATATTTCCCTCCCCTCCCCTCCCCTATCAGCATTCCGGAAAGACCACTCCCTCGTCAGGTCCACACCCCCCACCAACCCAACCTCCACTCCCGGCACCTTCCCCTGCAAACGCAAGAAATGCAAAACTTGCATCTACACCTCCCCCCTCACTTCCCTCCAAGGCCCCAAGGGATCCTTCCATATCCGTCACAAATTCACCTGCACCTCCACACACACCATTTACTGCATCCGCTGCACCCGATGTGGCCTCCTCTACATTGGGGAGATAGGCCACCTACTTGCGGAATGTTTCAGGGAACACCTCTGGGACACCCGCACTAACCAACCCAACCGCCCTGTGGCTGAACACTTTAACTCCCCCTCCCACTCCGCCAAGGACATGCAGGTCCTTAGCCTCCTCCATCGCCAGACCATGGCAACGCGACGCCTGGAGGAAGAGCGCCTCATCTTCCACCTAGGAACCCTCCAACCACAAGGGATGAATGCAGATTTCTCCAGCTTCCTCATTTCCCCTCTTCCCCACCTTATCTCAGTCCCAACCTTCGGACTCAGCACCGCCTTCTTGACCTGCAATCTTCTTCCCAACCTCTCCGCCCCCACCCCCTCTCCAGCCTATCACCCTCACCTTAACCTCCTTCCACCTATCGCATTCCCAACGCTCCTCCTCCCTTTTATCCTAGTCTGCTTGGCACACCCTCCTCATTCCTGAAGAAGGGCTTATGCCCGAAACGTCGATGCTGCCTGACCTGCTGCGCTTTTCCAGCACACATTTTTCAGCACTACCTCCTAATGGCTCCTTCACTTTGAAGTCCCTGATCAGTTCTGGTTCGTTGCACAATACCAGATCCAGAATTGCCTGCTCCCTGGTAGGCTCCAGCACCAGCTGTTCTAAGATTGCATCTCGGAGGCACTCCACAAAGTCTCTTTCTTGAGGTCCAATACCATCCTGATTCTCCCAGTCTACCTGCATGTTGAAATCCCCCATAACAACTGTAGTAACATCTTTGCGACAGGCCAATTTCAGCTCCTTATTCAACTTACGCCCTACATCCATACTACTGTTTGGGGGCCTGTAGATAACTCCCAAGAGGGTCTTTCTACCCTTAGAATTTCTCAGCTCTATCTATACTGACTATACATCCCCTGATTCTAGGTCCCCCCCCCGCCCAAGAGACTGAATATCATCCCTTTCCAACAGGGCCACCCCACCCCCTCTGCCTGTCAGTCTGTCCTTACGATAGCATGTATAGCCTTGAATATTCATTTCCCAGGCCCTGTCCACTTGAAGCCACGTCTCCGTTATCGCCACAATATCGTAGCTGCCAATTTCCAAAAGAGCCTCAAGCTCATCCATCTTATTTCTAGTACTTCGTGCATTCATATATAGTATTTTTTAATTTGTCACTGCCCTCACCCTTCCTATCAACCCCTATTTCACTCCACCTTACGGCATGATCCCTTTTTGAGTTTTCTGCTTCATTGATACCGTTGTCTTTCTTGACTTCCCTTGTTTTAACTTTTCCTTCAATTTCCTTCTTAAACATCCAGTTTGTCCCCTCCCCCCACCGCTCTTTAGTTTAAACACAGCTGTGTTGCAGTAGCAAACCTGCCTGCCAGCATGCTGGTCCCCAACCTATTAAGGTGCAAACCGTCTCTCTTGTATAATTTATGCTTACCACAAAACATACCCCAGTGATCCAAGAATTTAAATCCTTACTTCCTACACCAGTTCCCTCGCTGCACATTCAAGTCTATTATCTCCCTGTTCCTGGCCTCTCCAGCCCGAGGAATTGGAAGCAAACCGGAGATAACCACTCTGGACGTCCTGCTTTTCAGCCTTCTTCCTAGTTCTCCGAAGTCCCGCTGTATTATGTTCCACCTCTTCTTCCCGACATCATTTGTGCTGACATGTATCACCACCTCTGGCTCTTCACCTTCGCCCTTGAGGATTTCCTTCAATGCGATGTCCTTAATCCTGGCACCAGGAAGACAACACACCATCCTTGAATCCTGCCTATTGCCACAGAAACCCTGTTCAGTTCCCCTCACTATGGAGTCCCTGACTCCTTGGCTCTGCCTCCACGCCAACTTTTGATTGACAGACCTGACCGCCTCGCGGACTGGCAGTGTCATCTATCTCTACTGTTTCTAAAAGATGCAACTTGTTCCTGGCAGGTACTTCCCCCGTGGTCTCTTGCACCTGTCTCCTCTCTGCCTTCCTCATCATCTTCTCTCTTCTGCTCTCTTCTGGTATGGTCGGTGTAATAACCTCGCTGAAGGTCCTGTCCAGAAAGATCTCGTTCTCTCGGATGAGCCTAAGGTCCTCGAGTTCTTTCTTCAGTGCTGCGATATGCTCTGTCAGTAGCTGAACATGAACACACTTTCCACAGATATGCGAGCCAGATGCACCAGAGTCGTTGACCTCCCACATCATGCACGTAGCACACTGAACCAGCTGGGCAGTCATGTCTTCACCCTCTTCAACTGTGGTGTAATCACTTCACTCAACCTCCTTGTTGAAGACTCCTGAGCTAAAGACTCTCTCTTCTCTCAACAGGAACTTCTTTTTGGGGCAAGTCTGTGGACTTTAAAGTTAGGTTAGAGGAGGAAGGTGGGAGGGAGGCCCTACTTTGTAGGATCTGGGGTCTAGAACACACTCACTCAAATAACAATCACTTACCTTCCCGACTGGCTTTGCGCTCCGACTTCACTTCTGCCCATCTCCCGCCGCTCTCTGCTGCAAAAAGTGTCTGAGGCTGAGGGGTGACCTTAGAGGTTTACAAAATTGAGGGGCATGTATAGGACAAATAGACAAAGTCTTTTCCCCGAGGTGGGGGAGTCCAGAACTAGAGGGAATAGGTTTAGGGTGAGAGGGGAAAGATATAAAAGAGACCTCAGGGGTAACATTTTCACGCAGAGGGTGGAACATGTATAAAATGAACTGCCAGAGGATGTGGTGGAAGCTGGAACAATTGCAACATTTAAGAGGCATTTAGACGGGTCTATGAATAGGAAAGGTTTGGAGGGATATGGGCTGGGTGCTGGCAGGTGGGATTAGATTGGGTTGGGATATATGGACGGGTTGGACCGAAGGGTCTGTTTCCATGCTGTACATCTGACTCTATAACTCTATGAAGTTACTGTCAGAGGAACTTGGTGAATTTCAGTTGTGCATCTTGTAGATGGTACACGATGGGATGGCAAGGTGGCACACTGGTTAGCACTGCTGCCTCTCAGCGCCAGAGACCTGGGTTCAATTCCCGCCTCGGGCAACTGTCTGTGTGGAGTTTGCACATTCTCCCCGTGTCTGCGTGAGGCTTCCTCAGGGTGCTCTGGTTTCCTCCCACAATCCTAAGATGTGCAGATTAGGTGAATTGGCCATGCTAAATTGCCCGTAGTGTTAGGTAAAGGTGTAAATGTAGGGGAATGGTCTTGGTGGGTTGCTCTTCAGAGGGTCGGTGTGGACTTGTTGGGCTGAAGGGCCTGTTTCCGCACTGTAAGTTATCTAATCTAGTCTGCTACTATAGAATGTCTGTGGTGTTGAGAGTGTTTGGCACTGCCTCCAGAAACAATCAGTACACTTTGTATTAGATGGTGTCCAATTTTTTTTTTGTTGTTGGAACTGCAGTCAACCATGCAGGTAAAGAGTATACTATCAGACGCCTGACCTCTGCTGTGTAGATGGTGGACATGCTTTGAGGAGTCAGGTGATTTGTTCACTACAGGATTCCTAATCTGTGCCCTGTTCTTGTAGCCTCCATAATTATATACCTTGTCTAATCCAGCTTCTGGTCAGTTGTTACTATCAGGATGTATATTGTGTGGGATTCTGCAATGGTAGTGTCATTGGATGTCATATGGGAATGGTTAGACAATGACCATTTCTGATTTGCCTGTTGTCAGTCAAAAATCTAGACATTTGCCCAAGTTTTGTTGCAGGTGAACATGGGCCGCTTTCAGTCCGCATCATTGCGAATGGTGCTGAATGTTGTACAATGATCAGCAAAATTTCTTACTACTTTGTCTTTTCATCTACGATAAGGATTGTTGGGCCGAAGACTGTTGGGCCTTCCTTGGGAGCACTTAAGAGATGTCCTAGAGTTGATGACTGATCTTCAAGCACAACCACCTTCTTTTGACAGAAATGACTCCAACCATTGGAGAGTTTCTCACTGATTCCCATGACTCAAGTTTTACTATGGCTCCTTGAAGCCACACTCGATCAAATGTGGTCTTGCTGTCAAGCCAGTGTCTCTTACCTCAACTCTGGAATTCAGCAGGGTGTGTAGGTAATCGGGAGGTTTCCTTTAACCGTGCTTGATAGGTAAGACTTCATGATGTCCAGAGTTAATGTTGAACACTCCCAGGGAATTCCCTTCACACTATCCTGCGAGTACAGACCCAGTAGAGGTGATGGCATGGTGGTATACAGTGGAAAGTGAATGCCCTGGTGCGCCTGGGAGATTGTCATATGCATAGAATCATATCTTACATACAATTTGTTGATTGACTGACTAGTCTGAGAGGCTGTAGGTAAGGAATATTTTACAGGGTTGACAAGATTGAGTAGGCTGCTGTCACTCCTTGGTACCTTACTCAGTGGCAGGTGGTTTGTCCAATTTTCATTGAGAACATTTACTGGTTACAGCTGAATGGTTGCTTGACCATATCAGAGGACAGTTGAGAGTCATCACATTACTGTGCATCTACAATTTACATAGCTGATTTGGAGTTGGAGACCATGTGTAGTGTGTCAAAGTTTGCAGGTGACACTAAAATAAGTGATCGAACAAAGTGTGCTGAGTGTTTGCATATCTGAAAGTTTGTACAGGGCTATAGATTGGGCAAAGTTCTGGCAGAGAACAATCAAACTATGTTGCTAAATGTGAAGTAATCCATTTTGGTAGGAATAACAGTAAAAAAAGGACTATTATTGGAATGGTATTATTGGAATAGTAAAACCCACCTCGTATATTTATCCAATGACCATTTAAATACCTTCAAGTTGGCGAGTCTGCATGTTATCCTGTCTTTCATTGCTGGAGGGATTGGGTTTAAAAGCAAGGAGGTTATGTTACAGTAGTATAGGGTGTTGGTGAGGCTATGCCTAGACTGCTGCATGCAGTTTTGATCTCCTTTGCTTGAGGAAAGGATGCACTGGCACTGGAGGGGATGCAGAGGAGATTCACTAGGTTGATTCAAAGAGTTGAGGGGGTTGGCTTATGAAGAGAGACTGTGTAGACTGGGATTGTATTGATTGGAATTTAGAAGGGTGAGAGGGGATCTTATCTATTCACTTCATAATTTCTTGTTTCTATAAGAGCAGCAAGGAGGTGGTTTCCACTGACTAGTGAAACTAGAACAAGAGACCATACCCTCAAAATTAGGGGGAAGCATTTTTAGGACTGAATTGAAGAGAAACTTCTTTGCCTAAAGGATTGTGAATCTGTGGAATTCCCTGCCCAGTGAAGTAGTTGAGCTTTCTTATTGTTTCTAAAGCTAAGAATTTTTTGAACAGAAGTACCCTTCAAAAAAGGGTTATAGTGAGAGGGTGAGGCCAGAAAAAAGTCAGCCATGATCTTATTGGATGGTGGAATGGGCTTGAAGGGCCAGATAGGCTACTTTTTCTCCTGGTTGTTATGTTCTTAAGTAAGCTCCCTAAAGGCATTATTAAAAAAGATGGGCTTTTTCGGCAGTGGTTTTATGGTAAACTTTAGACCTTTTAATAAGATTCAAACCCAGGATCCCAAAACATTGCTTGGGCCTCTGGATTACTTGTCTAGTGACAGTGCTGTTAAGTTCCTTTTCTTGAGGTTCTTACACACTTGATGCAACTGCAAACACCAACCTCTGTGAACAAGCAACCAAATTTTATTAAGCACAGTACAGAACAAGCTTTGGAGAAACTCTGAACACTCTTCGCCATGCTTGCAAGTTGTGTCCAGGGATGCCTCTGAACAAAGGAAATAGTCCTTCATTTATACAAAATCTTTATATCACAGTTAGCAGTGCTCTCAAGTCATTCCACTCAAGATACAATGCAGTGACCACCTCACCTCCAGAAACAATGTAATGCAAATCATCCCTTAATGGCCAGATCTGGTGTGGAATGTATTTTTTAACTATAGGGAATAGTCAGAATTCCAAATATCATGTTCTTATTGTTTTCATCTCCTATTCAGAAATGTAAATTATCCCTGAATGGCAAGGGATGGGAATTAAACCTCCCACATTCCACCTGCACACCACCCTACCCCTGGCCATTCAGATTCTTGCCGGTCAGCAGAGCAAATTAACTTTTTTTAATCACGATACCACTATGCTGCCACCTACCCACTATTTGCAGTTCAAGTAATGCAATTGATGAATACTTAAACACTGCGATGTACTAATAATATTGTGAAATTACAGCTTAAAAAAATAGAATGATTTGCAATTAAATACTTTTTTCATTAACCCTGGTTGCAAAGCAATTTTGTAACAAACATTTTTGAAAGATAGTCACTGTTATAGGAAATGCAGCTGCCAATCCTCACAGCAAACCCCCAAAAACAGCATTGTGATAATGACCAGATGATCTGTTTTGTGAAGTTGAATGTGGTCAGGTTGTTAGAATTCTGCTTCAATGCCTCATCTACAAAATGGAATCTCCAACCGCATAGCAATCCTTACCAGACTGAAGTTTCTCCCTCAAATGGCAACCAGTCTTTGCCATTGATGTGCATGTGCAACATGAGTTCTTGTTTCCCCAATAATTTAATCGTGGGAAATGTTACTACTTCATTCTCCTTTTTATAAGGATTATTCATAAAGCCATTCATACAAAATGAAACATTGTTTATTCTTGACCTTGAGTTGGGCCTTATTTACAGTACTGTGCCTAATTCTGGTTCATTCCGTGATACTGATGCTTTTGGAACTTGAAATAACTGCACAGAGGCTAATATCCTGTCACCTAGTCACCCTTTTATTTACTTACTTGTGCACAGCACACAGCCACCTAAACGGAAGAGATCTAAATATCCAGGTTATATGAGCAATCCAAGACTTTCCTGATTGGCCCAGGTTCCCTCCCACCTCCCGTCCAGGGATGTAGGCTTGGTCTTGTTTGTAGCTTTTCTTGTGATGTTTTTGTCCTGGTCTAATCCTCTGACGTGAATGGTGTGTACCAGACTGTAGCCCGCCTCTTGCGTCTGGATCATCTTGCGGAGCGTTCTCCCCCACTTCCTGGCATGGTAACTAGGTATCTCAAACTTGAAAGTTTCCTCAACACTAGAAAGGGAGGGTGAACCTCTGTCAGGTCTTCTGGCTGTTCTGAGGGGCCAGGTATATTTTGCATCTGTCCTGTTTACTAGCTAACAGTTTTCGGGTCATCCACATGTTTCTTCAAGAGTGTATCACCTACCTGAACTTTAAGCCTGCCTTCAACAGTTGGACTGCTCTTTCCACTGGACCATTGGATAATGGATGGTATGGAGCTGTCCTTAAGTCAAATGGCATTTGACACATTAGGAAATATTCAAATTCCCTGCTGATAAATCACGTCCCATTGTCCGTGGCCAATACTTCCAGAAGACAGTGTATTGCAAATGATGCTCTCAGCTTCTCAGTCATCATCTCTGAGTTTGCTGAATGAACTTTGTCGGCACCCATTAAAGTGCATAATGACCAGGAACATTGAGCCCATGAAAGGACTGGCAAGGTGGACATGCAACTGATTTCAGGATTTACCTGGTCATTCCCATGAATTTGGAAGCACCACTAGTGGCAATGTTTTTGTCCTTGTTGGCACAGTGCACTGATCCATCAATGCAGCTATGTTAGCATCCAACCCCAGCCACCAGACGTAACTTCCTGCTAGCATCTTCATGGGGATCCCTGATGAATTTGGCTGCAACCTCGGGACAATCACCCTTGCTCCCCATTAGTAATATGCCAACCTGTATGGTGATCTGATCTTGCTGGGTCCAGAAAGGTTTCTGTCTTAGTTGAGGTGGCCTTCTGTTTCCTCTATTACCACCAGCAGTTTTAGTTTCACTAGGACAAGATCTTTGTGTCCACAATCAGATATTGTCAGCGGTGACTGGAAGGATGGCCAGGATGTTTAAAATTACAATGGACTCTTCCAGGGGATGCTCCACCAGTGGAGTATCTGCCAGTGGGAGGTAGTTCAAGGCATCTGCATTAGTCACTTGGTTTCCTGGGTGGTATTCTAGCTTCAACTTTTGTTGAGAGTAAAGTGCCAATGCAGAATTCAATTGGAAGTCATGGGCAGCAACACCTTGTCTCCTTTCAGTAGCTCTAGATAGGATTGTAATCTGTTACAATGACAAATTCTTGTCTGTAAAAGTACTGGTGGAACTTCCTCAGACCAAAGATGCCTGCCAAACATACCTCTATATGGGCATGTTTGTGTTCGGCATCAGGTGTTCTTCTCCATTAGGCCACTGATCCAACACTACCTCGATGCCGTACAGAGAGGCACTGCATGTCAACACTCTCTCGCTTTGGATCATAGTGGGCCAACACCTAAGATGACCATAGCTGCTTTTTCACTTCCCTTAAGGCTACTTGGCTTCTTGACCACTTCCAAGGCTCATCCTTTTTCAATAGCAGGTGTAAGAATGCCAAGATGGAGGCAAGGTAACATACAAATTTTCTGTAATAATTCACTAACCCAAGGAAAGCCCTAACTTCTGGTACAAATCTGGGAGCCAGGGCTCCTTTGATCCCCTCACTTTATTTTCTCACTCGTTTAACCCAGTTTTGTCGTCTCTAACCCAGGTAGGTCACTTGAGGTGCATGGAGAACACCTTTTTTCCTTTTTAAGGCATACACTCCTCTGGGAGAAACATTTTAAGCATTATATCCAAGTTTGACAAGTGCTCTTTTTATTGGTCTGTCTTGTTATTAGTATGTTATCCAGCTAAATGGCAGCCTGGGGTAGTCCTTGTGCAATGTTCTTCAGGGTCCGCTGGAAAACTGCTCAGGTTGGTACCCCCAAACGGCAATCACATACTCTGAAATAAATCCTTATGGGAATTGTAGTGTAATTCTGGGACACCTCCTCCAGTTACAGTTGCATGTAGATGTGGCTCATGTCCAACTTCATAAAGAACAGGACCCCTTATCTACTTGTGAGAAGCAGTTTACTGTTTTCTTAAAATGCCTACAAAGGCAAACTGAGCCTACAGACTTCAAAATCTGGTGCGTCCCATTCTGCAAACTGTACTGGTTTGATGATTCCTTCACTCTCCCGCCTCCTGATTTTCTGCGTCTACTTTTGCCTGCATGGCAAGTAGCACCAGGCGGGCCTTACAAAATCCCAGAATTGCATTCTGATCAACGTGTAAAGTGGTTTTGGCCCCTTTAATAGTCCTAAGCTCTCCTTGGAAAAACTGCTGGGTATTTGACTAAGACTTCACTGAGGCAGCCATTTTCTAATTGAAAAATGTTGAGTAAATCTTCCTCACCCAATTCCACCCAATAGTCTGCTCAGGATATGCTGTTCCGACACGATAAACTCCTCTCCTAATTTAAACCAGCCACGTAGAAAAGATTCACCCTGTGCTGTAATCTGTTAAAATTCGATAGGCAAAGCACTATCCCAGAGGTCGCTATTTAATGTAAAAATTAACAACTTTATTCTGTCAGCCCAACAGAGAATATTAAAACCAACAACTATTTACAACTCCTTTCTCTTAAAACCTATCTTTTACCTCCTATTCTGCAATGCTAATCTGATTTATTTTTTAAAAATCATGTTTCAAAACCAGTCACCTTTGCTGAATCTCCTTTGTAGATTCTCTCCAGGTCAGCCTCTGTTCTGCTGTGTAAACCCACAACAGACAGGTACCTTTCAGAGAGCTGTTCAGCTAGTAGTCTCCATTTCAGGCAGCATCCAAGGAGCAGCAAAATTGACATTTCGAGCAAAAGCCCTTCATTAGGAATCCTGAACTGAGGAAGCTAAATCTCCTGTGTTTTTTTTTTTGCCTTGGTTTGTTTTTGTTTTTGGCTCCTACACTACTGCTGTACAATAGTATTTTTTGTGTGTGTGTGTGGTACAGGTCACGTGCTCCACCACACGGGAAACACACCCCTGTGGCCAAGGGGCTAGTAACGAGCAAAGCCAGATGGGAGCAATGCTTACATGAGAGGAGGAGTGAAGAGGAGGGTAGGGATCAAATCAACATAGAATGGGGGGGAGCAATAAGGCACTCCAACAACCCCACCCCCTCCTCCCTCTGCAATGCCAATCTCTCCCTAAAAGCATCAAGTGTGTTAGTGAACACCATGTGCTCCTTCTCCAAGGACAAGAGGCTGGAAATTAAACTCAAAGAGGGGCAGGCAGTCAGCATAAATGACCCCCTCCATGGCCTGCTGCCTGGACTTGTTAATACCCAGTCTGACCAGGCCCAGGAAAACGTGAGGACTGCAGATGCTGGGGATCAGAGCTTAAAAATGTGTTGCTGGAAAGGCGCTGCAGGTCAGGCAGCATCAAAGGAGAAGGAGAATCGATGTTTTGGGCATTCCTAAAGAAGAGCTTATGCCCGAGACATCGATTCTCCTTCTCCTTTGATGCTGCCTGACCTGCTGTGCTTTTCCAGCAACACATTTTTAAGCTCTGACCAGGCCCGGGGGCAGACACCTGAGGAGATCCTCCAACCTGCCCGTTCTCTACACTAGCTGCCCAAAGATCAGGAGTATGGGGCTGAAGTGCAACCAAAAACAGAAGGTTGTTCATATAGTTTAAAAAGGGAGCACAAATGCCCACACCCAGTACATACATAGTCCACAGACCTCTCAGCACTGCAAAGCAAACAGTTGGACTGGAGTCTGTGAACCAAGTTGTGATCCACATAGGTAGGAGAAGAGATGGGGATTTAAGACAGTTATTCAGCGAGGTAGAGTGGAAGCTTGGAGCTAGAACAAAGAGTTATCTTTGGTTTGTTATCCGTGCCGCGTACTAGTGAAGTGAAGAATAAGGAGAGAGAGGAGTTGAACATGTGGCTACAGGCATGGTGCAGGAGGGAGGGATCTGGATTCTTGGATAGTTGTGGCTCATTCTGGGGTAGGTGGGACTTCTACAAATAGGATTGTCTACACCTGAACCAGAGGGGTACCAGCATCCTGGAGGAGAAATTTGCTAAGGCTCTTCAGGAGGGTTTAAACAAATTCAGCAGGGGGATGGGATCCTGAATTGTAGCTGTAGTGTACAGGAGGATGAGAGTAGCGAGGTCATAAATAAGGTTTAAAGATCACAAGAGTGTACCGCTAGGCAGGAGGGTGTCTACTTCAGCGCCCAGAGTCTCCAGAGTAAGGTGGATGAACTCTCAGCATGGGTTGGTACCTGGGACTTCGATGTTGTGGCCATTTCAGAGCAGGGATGGGAATGATTTGTTGTAGGTTCTGGGGTTTAGATGGCTCTATAATAACAGGGAAGGTGATAAAAGAGGGGGAGATGTGGGGGATGTTAGTCAAGGACAGTATTATGGTGGTAGAAAGGACTTTTGAGGACTTGTCTATTGAGGTAGTACGGGCTGAGATTAGAAGCAGGAAAGGAGAAGGCACCCTGTTGGGAGTTTTCTATAGGCCTCCAAATAGTTCCAGAGATGTACAGGAAAGGATAGCAAAGATAATTCTGGATAAGAGCGAGAGTAACAAGGTAGTTGTTATGGGGGCCTTTACTTTCCAAATATTGACTGGGAATACTATCATTCGAGTACTTTTAGATGGGTCAGTTTTTGTCCAATGCATGCAGAATGGTTTCCTGACATGTACGTAGATAGGCCAACAAGAGGTGAGGCCACATTGGATTTGGTACTGGGTAATGAATCAGGCCAGCTGTTAGATTTGGAGGTAGGTGAGCACTTTGGTGATAGTGATCACAATTCGGTTACATCTATTCTCACAATGGAAAGGGATAGGTATGTACCGCAGGGTAGGAGTTATAGCTGGGCAAAGGCAATTATGATTAGGCAAGATTTAGGATGTGTAGGATGGAGAAGGAAACTGCAAGGGATGGGCACAATTTGAAATGTGAAACTTGTTCAAGGAATAGCTACTGTGTTCTTGACAAGTATGTACTTGTTAGGCAGGGAGGAAATGGTCGGGCGAGGGAGCCTTGCTTTACTAAAGAAGTTGAGTCTCCTGTCAAGACAAAAAAGAGGGCTTATGTAAGGATGAGACATGATGGGTCAGTTAGGGTGCTTGAGAGTTAAAAGTTAGCCAGGAAAGACCTAAAGAAAGAGACAAGAAGTCTTTGGCAGATAGGGTTTTTTTTTCTTGATCCTGAGTGTGTCAGGAATAAAAGAATGACTAGAATAAGATTTAGGGCCAATCAAGGACAGTATTGGAATGTTGTGTGTGGAGTCCAAAGAGATAGTATTCGCACTAGAAAAAGACAGACAAAAAAAATTCATTCAGCTTCTCTCCTATGTTGTTGAGGAGAATACTGAGATACAGCCTATTAGACCAGATGGGATTGACGTTCATGAGGTGTTAGCAATTCTGGAAAGTGTGAAAATGGATAAATCCCCTGGGCTGAATGGGATTTATTCTAGGATTCTCTGGGAAGCCAGGGAGGAGAGTGCAGAATTTTGGCTTTGATCTTTGTTGTTGTTATTGCCTACAGGACTAGTGCAAGAAGACTGGAGGATAGCAAATGTTGCCCCTTTTGTTCAAGAAAGGAAGTATGAACAACCCTGGTTGTTATAGACCAGTGAGCCTTACCTCTGATGTGCGTAAAGTGTTGCAAAGGGTTATAATTGACTATTTATAACCATCACAAAAGGAATAATTTGATTAGGGGTAGTCAGCACTGTTTCTGAAGGGTAGGTTGTGCCTCACAAACTTTTGAGTTCTTTTGAGAAGGTGACCAAACACACGGATGAGGGTAAAGTGGTTGATGTGTATATGGATTTCAGTAAGGTTTGATAAGGTTCCCCATGATAGGCTATTGCACAAAATACAGGGGCATGGGATTGAGGGTGAATTAACAGTTTGGATCAGAAATTGGTAGCTGAAAGAAGACAGAGGGTAGTAGTTGATGGGAAATATTCATCCTGGAGTTCAATTACTAGTGGGTGTAACTCAAGGAACTGTTTTGGGGCCACTGCTGTTTGTCATTTTAATAAATGACCTGGATGAGGGCATAGAAGAATGAGTTAGTAAATTTGTGGATGACACCTAAGGACGGTGGAGTTGTGGATAGTGCTGAAGGATGTTGCACGTTACAGATGGACATCGATAAGCTGCACAGCTGGGTTGAGAGGTGGCAAACGGAGTTTAATGCAGAAAAGTGAGAGGTGATTCACTCTGGAAGGAGCAACAGGAATGCAGAGTACTGGGCTAATGGTAAGATTCTTAGCAGTGTGGATGAGCAGAGATCTCGATGTCCCTGTGCATATCTGAAAGTTGATATCCAGGTTGATAAGGTTCTTAAGAAGGCAGAAGATATGAAGATATTGGTAGAGGGATTGAGTTTAGGAACCGCAAAGTCATGTTGAAGATGGACAAAACTCCTGGTGCGGTTGCACTTGGAGTATTGTGTACAGTTCTGCTAGCTTCATTATAGGAAGAATGTGGGTCCAGAGGAGACTTAGCAGGATGTTGCCTGGTATGGAGGAAGGCCTTTGAGGAAAGGCTGAGGGACTCGAGGCCTCTTTTCTCGGATGGTGATGGCTCGCACAAGGGGATATAACTTTAAATTGAGGGGTGATATAGGTCAGTATAGTAAGGGCGTGGAATGCCCTGCATGCAACAGTCGTATGAGAATGTGTATAAGGTATGAGCAGGTAAGGAAAGAGTTCTGAGTTTTGTGAAACAAGAGGATCAGCTGAGCATGATTCAGATCAGATAAAAACTTGCAGTTAATAGGGTGCTGGGTGCAAGGGTAATGGGTTGACAAGGTGGAAAAGCATTCATTACGTAGAACCATTTAACAATATTAGAAGCATTTAGTATGTAAGGTCAGTTTAACAAGGTGGAAAGTATTCATTATGTGAAACTAGTTAAGGTTAAGAACATTCATTCTATAACAGCAAATGGCTTAATTTTTGCTATTGACACTTATTCATTGGGTGACCATTACAACCTGCATGTATGTTGCCTTAGCTGGATGCTCCTCCCTGTAAAATGACTACATAATTAATTAAGAAACTGTTCAAGAGAAAACCGAGAACTCAAGTCCCTGTGCACATGGGTGATTGTTCTCTGTCTCTTCAGGGCACAGAATAAAGATGGTGGTAAAACTTATACTGTGTTGCTGAGCATTTTGCTTTGACTGAAGGGGAATGGGATGACATGTAGACTCGCCAACTTTAAGGATATTTAAATGGTCATTGGATAAACAAATGGATGAAAATGGAATAGTGTAGGTTCGTTGGGCTTCAGATTGTTGCACCGACCTGTGAAACCATTGAGAGCCGAATAACACATCTGAGCTTCCTCCTACTGGTGCACGTTGTCAGGTGTGAGCATCACTATCTTAAGGTGTTGGATGGCAGTGGCCGTGACCCGGATATCTACCATTGCTCTGCATGCCAAATCCTGTGGCAGCATCTTGACCCTGGTCGCCCTGCAGCCACAGCCCTCCCCTCTGCCAGCCACTCGAACCTGCAATTGTGAGGATGCAGATTCCTGAGCGACATCCTGATGATAGCTACTACTCCTGATGGAGAGTAGATCTGGCGTGAGTCAACCATGTCCCAGACAGTAATCCAGATCCTGGTAAAAGACAGGCAGCATCTTGAGGGCAACCTGCAAACCCATGTGGTTGATAAAAGCAGCTGCATGTTGTAACTGAGGTTATGCACTTGGCAGAAAAAATACATTGCCAGGGTGCACCACTTAGGACGCTCATTGCAAGATTTGAAAGCAGAAAGTTGCCACGTGGGTGTGAACACACTCGCGAATTACTGCCCTCCTTAATAAGGACACTCTGAACCTGTGCTGCATCCTTTTGTCCCAGAAGAAGTGAACCAATGTTCTCTAGATGTCAGTGACAAAGCCAGGAGGAGAGACTCCGGGACCAACTGGTACCACAATGTGGAGGCCACCAGCTGGTTTATGACCAGCACTCCACCCCTGTAAGAGAGCACTCAGTAGTCCTGTTCATCTGCCTAGGTGAGCTGAGACTTTGCCCTCCAGACCCCAGATAGAGGAGATGGGTGGTATTCCAGCTGCAACTCTAATTTCTCTGGCAGAGAGTCCACCCATCACGGACCAACCAGGAGTCCAAAACAGTTAGCCCAGTTGATCCTGGCAGAAGACAGAACACCACCTAGCACTTGCTCACCCTTGCCAGGTCAGCCAGCTCAGTGAGCATGAGCATATTATCAACCATAAGCCAAAAAGACCACGTCTGTGTCCGGTCCACACAGAACTAGCCCCGAGAACCACCTCTGCAAGAGGTACTGTGAAGGCTCCATGCAGAGGGAATACAGCTGGCAGGACAAAGGTCAGCCCTGACATACTCCTGAAGCGAAGGGTCGCCATTAGGGACCTGTTAACCTTTTAACCACCCAGTCAGCAGCAGTGTACAAATGTCAGATCTGGGTGATTGTGTCCTGAACTGCGTTGCCCGCAGAGTCCCGAGCAGATACTCTTGATCCTGTCAAACACCTGATCAGGAAAGCACACAACAAAAATATAAACGAGAAGGGCCCCGACCAGATGGATGTTGTTGTGAATCCTTCCGCCCAGGTCAATTTTAACCGGCTAGGGTGGGTCGTGTGTGTTAGCACAGACACCAGGTGAGAAGCCAGCACCCTGGCAAAAAGTTTGTAATCTCTGCGGAGGAGGGAGATCAGATGCCAGTTCTTGAGAGAACACAGGTCCCTCCTCTTTGGCAGCAGGGCTATGATCACCCTGTGCCAAGCTCTCCAGCAATCAGTCACTTCCCCAGCACCTGCGTGTAGTCATAGCATTCCCCCCCCCCCCCCCCCCCCTTCCTCTGTCTCCACCAATGACATTCCAGAGCGCACTGAAGAACTCCACAGAAGCCTGTCTGGCACTGTTGATTGGCTCATGGAAGCCAGGTGAGGGTATCGTTCAGTTCTTCAAAAACGACCAGAGTGTCAAGCCTTCTGGTGTCCTCTGGTCTGAGCTGTGGCAGGTCCTCCCACAGAATTCTGTGACCTGTCATACGCACCCCAGGACCCAACAAACTGCAGTCTCGAAGCACAGCCGCCTTCTCTCCACACTCCTGCCCCACAGAGAGGAGTCTGCATTGAGCTGACTGAGATGTGACTCCAGGTCAAGCATCTCCTTCTCCAACAGTTAAATCTTCGATTTCCTACCTCTTTGTCTGATTTGTACTTCTGACAGCCTTGCTCACGTCCCATTATCCCCTCCAGGAAGGGGAATTCCCCCCCCACCCTACTCCCTTCTCCAATTGGTCTAGAACCGCTTGTCCTCCAGCAGGTTGTTAAAATGCCTGAAAGTCCTTTAGCCCAAACAGGAGCGGTGTTACACCTGACTGGATTTCTTCCCAATATTCTATTTTGGGGGGAAGAGAGAGGAGAAGGAAGACCTCACTGGCAGAAAAAAGGTGCGATATCAGGGCAGTGACCTCCAGAGGGTCGAAGGGTAAATATGTCCTGCCAACAGTGACTGCAGGAAAAATATGGCCTTTCCATGTGTGTTGGTCGCAACAGTGATAGCTAGTGGGCTGACTATACTAGCTATGGCCTTGCTGTGTATCTGAGTGAAGGTAGGCCTTAATCCCTTGGCCTTTGATAAAGGGCCTAAAGGGGATGGGTTGTGGCCAGAACTGAAACAGCTGAACCCAAGGTCGTGGCTAGTGCAACAAGTGCAGTTGAAGCTTTTTATTTTGGGACTAGCCATGCTGTTCTGCCAGATGCTTCAGGGGTTTTCTGACATGTGGTCCTCAAACAATTGCAGCTGTTCTGGTTCTTAACGTACCTAGGTAACAGTAACAGTCCTGATTCCTAATGGGCCCATGCGATGCTGGCAGCAACAGCAACAGAAGAGGGACACCCTGGAAACAACCTGGGCCGTGGCCCCCGGTTCTATTGCTAACAACCCTAGTCAAGGATCTTATAGTCAACAAGATCCAGATGGTTCCACTCATTACAGAACGGTTCTGAGGAAGGCCACAATTTTTTTTCGTTGAAAATACCTTAGGTTGAAGTCCTGATTCCTTTCACCTAAGGGAGGTGTAGACTTGACCAATTTCACTGAGGACATTGACAATGGTTACATGAACATGAAAACTCACTCCAGCAAATAATTTTACTAAGGTTATGCATTTAATTACACAAGGGAAGAAACCTGTTAGATATTAGGTTTTTTTTAATCCATTAGTAGGCCTGAAGCAGTGAGTGTCCTTTTCCTAGAGGGTAGACCTACATTTGTTCCTAGCTAGGGGAAGATCAAATTTTGGAAGTAGGTATCAATTAATCAGTGTCACTTAGTATAGTTTCTTGGAGCAGTTTTGATTGCCTTGCGAGCTTAGAGGAGAATTTTCAACTTGTTTTCTTGATTGGATATAGATTTCTGATTTTTTTTTTTTTTCTCATTTTTTTTTCCAGGACAATGTCTAGGTGGTAAAGAAGTGACTGATATGCATTAGACTGAACTACAGTTTAGGAGAGGTTAGATACAACAACCTCCGCTCCTCTGTTTTTTTGTTTCAGATGTTGCATTCCTTTTCATGCAACCCCTCAAATGTTACATGAAAAACCCACTGATCTATTAAGATAATTGTGGTTTCACCTTGAAACTCAGGAGGAACAATGTGTGCTATGTGGGATTGAATTATGCTTCACACAGAAGAAGATGGCTTGATCGGGAAGAACCAGCATAGATTTGTAAAGGGAAAATCGCATTTAACTAAGTTGCTGGAGATTTTGAAGTGGTAGCAGGGTTGATGTGGGTAATGCTGTTATGAACATGAACTTTCAACAGGCATTTTGATACAGTGCCATGCAACAATTTTGTGAGAACTTGTAGCTCCTCAAAAGTGAGTACATTTGTGGTCATGGGATTATTTCCTAATATTCAGCCAGAGTAAAGGCTATATTTTGGCCTGAAGGAATGTTTATAGTATAGTTCCCCAAGGATTGATGTTGGGACCCTTTATTTTTCCTGATAAATATGAATGCTGTAGATCTTGATATGCAGGGAACAATTATATAACGTGAGGATGATACAAAAGTTGTAAGCACTATAAATTTGTGCGAAGGACAGTGTGAGACTTCAAAGGCATGTAGACAGACCAGTTGACGTGTACTGAACAGAAGATAAGTGACAGCTCAATGCAGAAACTAATACACTTTGGTAAGAAACAAATGAACAAGCAAGGTAAAATAAGAGTACAGTTCTAAAGAAGGTGCAGGACCTGAGTGTCACAGTGAATAGAACAACAGTATCCTGGTCTTTATTATTTGCAGCATAGAGTATACAAAGAGCGAGAGGATGATGCTTAATTTGTTTAAGATACTTGTTCGGTCCTCAGCTGTGTGAAAGTTTGGTTCCACACAGTAGGAAGGATGCAAATGCATTGAAGAAATTGCAGAAAAAACTTACAAGGGTCAATGATTCTATAACTGTGGGGGGGAAAAAAAAAGTAATTCTCATTGGTATTGTCACATTACTCAAAGGTGAAGCTTAAGCCAGCGTTAATTTTATTTAAGGGAAAAAACCTCCTAAAACTACAGTTCCTAAAAGGAGTAGTCTGATAAATAGCAAGTTCACAGTGAAGTGTGGATCGATGAAGGTGGTTTGAAAATAACAGAAAAGTTTCAAGAACTCGACCAGGAGGATTGCAAGTAGTGTTCTTGAAACCTGGTGAGTAGTAGGCAATGTAGATGGTTCATATTCCTGCTATGGTACATTAGTATGAATAGTTCAGATAGGGTATTTGGTGCAAATACGAGCAAGCTATGAAGTCATTGTTGATTTTGAGTTTCCCAAGTGTTGGAGCTGGTACCTGAAGTTCAGATTTCTTGCTCATGTCTTGGAGATGCTTTGATATCAAGGACATTTACTATCATCTCTGGAATTCAGGTCTTGTCCGTGTTGAATCAGGGCTGCAGTGAGGTCTGGGGGTGAATGTTTCTGGCAAAACGCAAAGTGAATATCAAATTGTGTTTTCTGTTGCTTTGCTAATGTTAGTGGTTAGTTGGTGATGTTACTGGCCAAATTGGATTTGCTACTCTTTAGTGTGACCAGCAAAATCAGGAATATGATTAAGATTTTCAGAAGTGTGAAGCGATTCGTTTTGACTGACCTGAAGAGGTTTTATAAACTAAATGATAAGATTTCAAATGAGGTGCAGAAACAGACATTAAGTTTACATATAGAAATCTTTTGAAGGTGACCAGTTGAGAATGCTGTTTCCAAACAAAAATGTTCTTTATAAAGATGTGCATTCCATAACTTTGTTTTTTTTTGTAATTTTGACTCCTTTTATAGAAGGAAACTCCTGTTCTTATCTGCTTTGGCCTACATGTGACTCTAAAGACACAGCAATCAGTTGACTCTTCACTGTCTGGGCAGCTTTTGGAGTGGGTGATAAATGCTGGTCCAACCAATGATGCTTACATCCTGTGAATGGTTTTGATATATTTTATCATTCAATCATAAAACGCCTAGATTTCCCCATTTGGAATGATATGTCTTAATTTACGTACCACATCTCTGCAAAGAAGCCAAAGTCTTGAACAGTTTGCAGAACAGAAGAAATTCCCAAGCATAGTAGTAAGGATGTGGAATGAAATGAGTGAAGTTGGCATTGTTCTCCTTTAAAATAGATAAAATTGGAAGAAAATTTCATGTTTCAAAATCCTTCATGATTTTGAAAGAGTAAGTGAGGCAAACTTGACAGTGGCAAGAGATCTGGTAATTGGTAGATGTACATTTTAAAGTAATTGCTAGAAATTGGGAGTTTTGATCCTGATGCGTTGCCTGAGTGGGGAGGTCAGGTTTGGCCATAACCTTTCAAAAAATAATTGCATAAATACTTGAAAGGGAAAAGTCTGTAAGGGAGTTGATCTGGCATTGATGGGCAAAATGACCTTTTTATGATTGCGTCAATTATCAGGATTTCAAATCTCTCTTGCCCTTGTCAAGCTGTGGTCAACTTGCATTGCAAGCTATTTATAAGGTGGTAAATGTTTTAGATGTCTGAGATATTTGAACTATTTTTGAGGAAATGATAGAATGGTGTGATAAAAGAATACGTCCGTCTCATTTGTATTTTCTGTGCAGAAAGTTTTTTGTTTTTCTTTAAGCTTCATGTTGATTTTATTGCTATAGTTTTTCTTAATCTATTTATTTTGTTATTCCCCTTTTACTTGTAGGTTATCTTTCTCCATGGATTAGGAGACACTGGGTAAGAGACTTTTTTTTGTTGTGTATAATATATTACTTCAGGTGTATAATGAAAATTGGTTATATTCAATATGTATTTGTCACTGATTTTTGAATAAATGTGTTCTAGTGTGTTGTGGGAATCGCATGTCTCATTCCTGAAATGTGGCTGGCTAGCCACCTTCAGAATGATTGATTGGCACTGCAAGAGCCCTTGGCACCCCTCATCCATGGGGGGATCAAAAAATGTGTATGGATTCTATGCTTTATTTTTCCCAACAAACCAGTATAGATATGCGATCAGACCCAAGTTTGTGTTAAGCACAGGGTTGATCACTTATGAGGAGGTGATGGCCAAATGGTTTTATTGCTATTAATTCAGAGGTATGGGTAATGTTCCAGAATCCTGCCATGGAAGATGATTAAAATTTGACTTCAAGTATTTTAAAAAATGAACTTGAGTATAATGGCGACCATGAAATGGTTGTCAATTGTCGGGGAGAAATTTATCTTGTTCATTTGTGTCCATTAGGGAAGGACACAACTATCCTTGCCTTGACTGGCCTGCATGTGACTCTAGACCTACAGCATTGTGATTGACTCTTAACAACCCTATGGGCGCTTAGTGGTTGACACTAAATGCTGGCCTAGTCAACAACCACCTCCTGTGAATGAATAATAAAAAACTGATTTTCCTGCCTCAATGATGACTTGACATCCCTTGTATGTGATGAGCATGCATTTGGCAAAGCTATGAGGAGAGAGTACAGGCACACTTAATGCTCAACCGTTGCCGTAATTATTATTTCTTGAATAATCTGAAAATTCACTAGAAAAGCCTTTGACCATTTGAGTGCTTCCCATAATAAAAATAAGCTGTGTAATAATTAGAAAATGTAGAAAAAGCATGATACCACTGATAATGGAGAGTTACTGAAGTCCTTCATCAAACTGTAATTTTGATAATGCCAATTTGGCAATAATGTTTTTTAGTGTATTAGAAAGCACAGCATGAAAATGAGCTTGTTCTTTTTCTGTTCAGGGCATACTGTCTTTTTTTTTTAACGTGCATGTGAGCTTGAAATGTTTTTCTGCAAACTACCCTTTTAAAAATAAATCAAGAAGTGAGAAACAGGAGTAGGCCATTCAACCCCTTGAGCCTCCTCTGCCATTCAGTAAGATCATGGCTGATCTGTGACCTAAATCCATTATGCCTGCCTGAGATTACCTCTTGATGATAATAATACAAACTTGTCTACCTGAGATTAAAGTTGAATTAACATTGACCGCCATTTTGAGAGAGAATTCCAAATTACCACTATACATTGTGTTTTAACATCTCTCTCAAATGGCCTGACCCAAATTCTTAGACTATGCCTCTTGCTTCTCGAATTTTCAACCAGTGGAAGTAGTTTATCTACTGTCTTTCATATAATGGCAGAATCCCGACAAAGCAGATATCAGCCATTCGGCCCACCGAATCTACACTTTGCAAAGAACATCCCACCCAGACCACCCCCTGCCTTATCCCCTGAAAACCTGCATAAGCCATGGCTAATCGACCTAGTCTACACATTTCTGAACAATATAGGACAATTTAGCATGGGAATCCACCTAATCTGTACATCTTTGAACTGAGGAATTTATCCAAGTTGTTATTGAATATTGTAAATAGCTGAGGCCCAAACACCACTAGTAGTGTCTTGCCAGTTTGAATACTTACCCATTATTCTAACTATTTCCTGTCACTCAGCCAATTTCCTATCCACGTCAGTAATTTGCCTTAAATTCCATGGGTTTCACTTTAGCGAACAGTCTCTTATATGGCACTTTATCAAAAGCCTCCATATAAATGACATCCATAGTCTTCCTTCTGTCCACCACTTTTGACACATCTTCAAAAAAACTCTTGATTTGTCAGGTGTGACCTATCCTTCATGAGATAGAAATGGGCAGTGTGGGGTTAGTTAACTATCAAGTTGGAGGCTATGTATGGGAGAGCTCCTGAAGTGATAAGGTTTTTGATGGTCTGAGAGATGATGGCTTGTTGATCAGAGGTGGGGTCATAATCGAGGGAACAGTACAAAGAGGTGTCAGAGTTGGTATCTGGCCTGAGCAATGTAAAGATCAATTCACTGAGCCCTCCACTATCACCTGATGAAGGAGCGTCGCTCCGAAAGCTAGTGTGCTTCCAATTAAACCTGTTGGACTATAACCTGGTGTTGTGTGGTTTTTAACTTTGGATGTTCTCAGCAGTGAAAGATTTGTGAGAAATGCTGAATAATAGGCGAAGATCATCTAAATCAGGCTGGTTGACTCGTTAAAAATAGCATGCGGACAATCCCACGTCTTTCGATCCAGATTTTAAAGTCTTCTGTTTCAGGTCTTCCACTGAGGACATATTATGAAATGTCTGCAGAATTGTGAAGTTCCTTGGCTGTTCAAATATTTGAGTACAATCCAGAGCTGCAACATTTACTGAGTCAAATACTTTGGATGAATGCAAGAAAGAGTGTGAAGAATTGTCCTACTGAACTCTGTTAATTCTCTTTCTCTCTCCACATAGACCTGCATATCTGCAGTAATTCCATCTCTGGAATTACTTCCTGTTTTGTATTCATTACTGCAGAGCTCCCAGTGAATTTTTATTGGGTTTTTTCATAGCCTTTATTGTCAAACAAAGAAATATGTTACAGGTATCTCTGGAAGGTATAATGCATACAATTTCTCTTGAAGGATTTCCTCAGCTAACAGATCAAAAAAAGTATGTCAGGATTTTGGTCCTGCAATGGGCAGCAGGGAAAAACTTCAACAGTTTCCACTTTATATGTGGAAACATCTATTTTAAGAAATACAAATGAGCATATTAAATAGATTTACAGATGTTGTTTAATTATTGAAGATCAAATTTATCTTGTGACAGCTATCTTCCAGCACTCAGCCACTCAATCGTGTCTTATGTTGTGCACTAAAAAGTATGATGGCCCAACAGAAACCTAGTCTATTGTTGAAAATTTGCAAAATTCCTAAAATAATCATTTAAAAAATTGTCATTTTCAAAGATATGCATCTTCTATTGGTCTGACATCTCCAGCTTTGGGCCTTGGCACTTCTCAATGAGGAAAGAAAGGTGGTTTTCCGTGTCTCGTTATGACCCTGAGCATAACGTTGAAAGGGCTGATGTAAGCAGTCTGATAAAAGATTTTAAACATGTGATTTATATTCAGGTTATTTGCTGTTTAGTTAATATTTGCACATATACACCCTTTTGGGTGTGCACGAATGTGGCTAACATCCATTGTAGCTGAGATTATTTCCCAGTTTATGTAAAATTCATATTCACTATCTTCTTTATTTTCTAGGTATGGCTGGGCAGAGGGCTTGACAGCTATCAGGGCACCACATGTAAAATACATATGCCCACATGCGTAAGTACTTTAATTTCATTTGTTCAATTTTGACTTCTGTGCCTGTACCAAAATAAAGTTTTATAGTTAATTGTTTTACTGAATTGAAGCACCTTATTACAGGTCTTGTCATTCTTGTGTTTCCTATATAATTGAATCTTTCTTCCATGCAAGTCTTGTGATACAACACAACTGAGTTTTATTGAGACAAGGTGAGGACTGCAAATGCCAGAGCGTCATAGAGATGTACAGCATGGAAACAGACCCTTGAGTCTAACTCGTCCATGCCGACCAGATATCCCAACCCAATCTAGTCCCACCTGCCAGCACCAGCCCATATCCCTCCAAACCCTTCCTATTCATATACCCATCCAAATGCCTCTTCAATGTAGCAATTCCTCTGGCAGCTCATTCCATACCCTCTGTGTGAAAAAATTGCCCCTTAAGTCTCTCTTTTTATATTTTTCCTCTCTGACCCTAAACTTATGCCCTCTAGTTCTGGGCTCCCCGACCCCAGGGAAAGGACTTTGCCTATTTACCCTATCCATGCCCCTCATAATTTTGTAAACCTCTATAAGGTCACCCCTTAGCCTCCAAGGGAAAACAGCCCCAGTCTGTTCAGCCTCTCCCTGTAGCTGAAATCCTCCAACCCTGGCAACATCCTCGTAAATCTTTTCTGAACCTTTTCACGTTTCACAACATCTTTCCGATAGGAAGGAGATCAGAATTGCATGCAATATTCTAACAGTGGCCTAACCAATATCCTGTACAGCTGCAACATGACCTCCCAACTCCTGTACTCAATACTCTGACCAATAAAGGAAAGCTTACCCAATGCCGCCTTCACTATCCTAAAGTGTAGCACTGGAAAAGCTCAGCAGGTCAGACAGCATCGAAGGAGCAGGAGAGTCTACGTTTTGGGCATAAGCCCTTCCTGACGAAGGGAATGTTGATGAAGAGAAATAAAATTTCTAAATGCTCACTGATAGAGGCGGATACTGTTTTTGAAAGACATACTTAGAGTCATAGAGATGTGCAGCATGGAAATAGATCCTTCGATCCCACTCGGCCATGCCAACCAGATATCCCAACCCAATCTAGTCTCTCTTGCCAGCACCCGGCCCATATTCCTCCAAACCCTTCTTATTAATGTGTCCATCCAGATGCCTTTTAAATTTTGCAATTGTACTAGCCTCCACCACTTCCTGTGGCAGCCCATTCCACACATTCACTACCCTCTGCATGAAAAAGTTGCCCCTTAGGTCTCTTTTATATCTTTTTTCCTCTCACCTCAAAATCTATGCTCTATAGTTCTGGACTCCCCTACCCAGGGGAAAAGACCTAACCTATTACCCTATCTATATCCGTCATGATTTTATAAACTTCTGCAATGTCACCGCTCAGCCTCAGACACTCCAGGGAAAATAGCCCCAGCCTCTTCCCTCTAGCTCAAGTCCAACCCTGGCAGCATCCTTGTAAATCTTTTCTGAACCCTTTCAAGTTTCGCAACATCCTTCCAATAGGAAGGAGACTAAAATTGCATGCAATATTCCAAAAGTGGTCTAACCAATGTCCTGTACAGCCTCAACATGACCTCCCAACTCCTGTACTCTGACCAATAAAGGAAAGCATACCAAACACCACCTTCGCTATCATATCCACCTGCAACTCCACTTTCAAGGAGCTATGAACCTGCACTCCAAGGTCTCTTTGTTCAGTAACACTCTCCTAGGACTTTACCATTAAGTGTATATGTCCTGGCCTGATTTGCCTTTCCAAAATGTAGCACCTTTCACTTATCTGAATTAAATGCCATCTGCCACTCCTCAGCCCATTTGCCCATCTGAACAAGATCCTGTTGTAATCTGAGGTAACTGTCTTTGCTGTCCACCATACCTCCAATTTTGGTGTCATCTGCAAATGTACTAAGTATACTTCTTAAGCTCACATCCAAATCATTTGTATAAATGATGAAAAGTAGTGGACCCAGCACTGATCCCAGGGCACTCCACTGATCACAGGCCTCCACCACCACCTCCCTCTGTCTTCTACCTTTGAGCCAGTTCTGCATCCAAATGGTGAGCTCTCCCTATATTCCATGAGATCTAACCTTGTTAACCAGTCTCCCATGGGGGAACCTTGTCAAACGCCTTGCTGAAATCCGTATAGATCATACCTACCGCTCTGCGCTCATCAATCCTCTGTTACTTCTTCAGAAAACTCAATTAAGTTTGTCAGACATGATTTCCCTCGTACAAAGCCATGTTGGCTATCTCTAATCAGTCCTTGCCTTTGCAAATACATGTACATCCTGTCCCTCAGGATTCCTTCCAACAGCTTGTCCACTACCAACGTCAGGGTCGCCAGTCTGTAGTTCCTTGGCTTGTCCTTACCAACTTTCTTAAATAGTGACACCATATTAGACAACCTCCAGTCTTCTAATACCTCACCTGTGACTATTGATGATACAAATATCTCAGCAAGAGGCCCAGCAAACACTTTCCCAGCTTCCCACAGAGGTCTAGGGTACACCTGATCAGGTCCTGGGGATCTTTCTGCTTTTATGCGTTTAAAGACATCCAGTACTTCTGCTCTATAATATGGACATTTTTCAAGATGTCACCATTTATTTCCACATTCTATATCTTCCATGTCCTTTTGCAGAGTAAACACTGATGCAAAATAATTGTTTAGTATCTTCATCTCCTGCAGCTCCATACAAAATCTGCCTTCTTGATCTTTTAGGGGGTCCTATTCTCTCCCTAGTTACCCTTTTGTCCTTAATGTATTTGTAAAAACCCTTTGGATCCTCCTCAACTCTATTTGCCAAAGCTATCTCATGTCCCCTTTTTTGCCCTCCTGATTTCCCTCTTAAGTATACTCCTATTGCCTTTATAATTTTCTAAGGATTCACTTGCTCTATCCTGCCCATAGCTGACACAAATTTTCTTCTTTTACTTAACCAAACTCTCAATTTCTTTAGTCATCCAGCATTCCCTACACCTACCAGCCTTTCCTTTCACCCGAACAGAAGTATACTATTTCTGGACTCTTGTCTCATTTCGGAAGGCTTCCCATTTTCCAGCTGTCCCTTTACATATGAACTTCTGCCCTCAATTGGCTTTTGAAAGTCCTTGCCTGATACTGTCAAAATTAGCCTGCCTCCAATTTAGAACTTCAACTTTTAGATCCGGTCTATCCTTTTCCATCACTATTTTAAAACTAATAGAATTATTAGATTAGATTAGATTACATTATGGGGCCAGCGACCAAAGTGCTCCCCTACTAAGACCTCAGTCACCTGCCCTGCCTTATTTCCCAAGAGTAGTTCAAGTTTTGCACCTTCTCTTGCAGGTACATCCACATATTGAATCAGAAAGTTTTCTTGTACACACTTAAGAAATTGCTCTCCATCTAAACCTTTAGCACTATGGCGCACTCAGTCTATGTTTGGAAAGTTAAAATCCCCTACCATAACCACCCTGTTATTCTTGCAGATAACTGAAATTTACTTTTACAAATTTGTTTCTCAATTTTCTGCTGACCACTAGGGGGGTCTATAATACAGTCCCAATAAGGTGATCACCCCTTTTCTTATTTCTCAGTTCCGCCCAAATAACTTCCCTGGATGTATTTCCAGGAATGTCCTCCCTCAGTACAACTATCCCTTATCAAAAACACCACTCCACCTCCTCTCTTGCCTCCCTTTCTGTCCTTCCTGTAGAATTTGTATTCTGGAACATTAAGCTGCCAGTCTTGTCCATCCCTGAGCCACATTTCTGTAATTGTTATGATATCCCAGTCCCATATTCCTAACCATGTCCTGAGTTCATCCGCCTTCCCTGTTAGGCCTCTTGCATTGAAATAAATGCAGTTTAATTGATCAATCCTACTTTGTTCTCTGCTTTGTCCCTGTCTGCCCTGACTGTTCGATTCTTCTCTCAACTGTACTAGTCTTAGATTGCTATCTGTTCTCACTATCTCCCTGGATCCCACACCCCTACTGTACTAGTTTAAATCCTCCAGAGCAGCTCGAGCAAATCTCCCTACCAGACCCCTTCAATTTTAGGTTCCATCCATCCTCCTTGTACTGGTCACTTCTACCCCAGAAGAGATTCCAATGATACAAAAATGTGAAATCTTCTCCATACACCCTCCAGTTCCTCAGCCATGCACTCATCTCTATCCTCCTATTCCTATCCTCACGAGCTTGTAGTACCAGGAGTAATCCAGATATTACTCTCTCGAGGACCAACTTTTTAAAATTCCCACCTAACTTTGTATTCAGAATCTTTTTTTTTCCCCTTCCTTTGTCGTTGGTCCCAATGTGCACAATGACCTCCTGCTGGGCCCTTTTTTCCCTCTTAAGAACATCCTGCACCCCCTCTGAGACATCCTTGATCCTGGCACCATGAAATGTCAAATTGTGGCCCCAGCCCTGATCCCTGTTACAGGTTGCCAGCCTAAAAAGGCCCCGCCTTTTCTTTTATTTGCTAGCTTTTGCTCCATCCACACTAATACTACCTCCAATTCTTACATTTAAGTAGATTCAGGCTGAGTACCTTTTTTTTTTTTAAAAACCCCTTTTACATCTACTTTTTACAATATATTACTTTCTTTATTTCCCCTTTAACTATCCTGCTTGTTATCTCCTCCAAAGAATTTTGTAAATTTGTCAGGCATAATTTCTCCTTCATGAAGGTATGCTGAATTTGCTTCATCATATTGTGTTTTATAATAGACTTTAATGTATTCCTAATATTGGACATTAACTGGCCTGTAGTTAGCTATTTTGTCTCCTTCACTTTTAGAAATAAAGCAATTTTCTAATCCTCTGGAGTATTTCTCAAATCTTAAGGATTCATGGGCGGTTATTGTCAGTGCATCCAGTATTGCTGTAGTCCTTTTAATATTCTTGGATGTATTCCAATAGCTCCAGGGGATTTTCCGGCTTTAGCCCCATTAGTTTCCCAAGCACTACTTCTGTCATGATAGTTATTGTATTTATTTCCAGTCATTTTTCTCCCCTTGTATATTTTGTAGTTTTGGGATGTTATCAGTGTCTTCCACAGTGAAGACTGGTGCAAAGTACTTACTTAACTCCTCTGCCATTCCCTGGTCCTACATTATTTTCCCAGTCTCATTCTCTAAAGTGCTGAAAATGTGTTGCTGAAAAAGCGCAGCAGGTCAGGCAGCATCCAAGGAGCAGGAGAATCGACGTTTCGGGCATAAGCCCTTCTTCAGGACTGGCCTTGGATGCTACCTGACCTGCTGCGCTTTTCCAGCAACACATTTTCAGGTCTGATCTCCAGCATCTGCAGTCCTCACTTCCTCATTCTCTAAAGTGCCTGTGTTGTATTTCACTTTGGCTTCCCTCCCTTTATATACTGGAATAAACTCTTGATGTCAGTCTTGATATTTACAATTTTACCCTCCAGGTGTGTCTTTTTCTTTAAGACTTTCCCAATCCTCTGGCTTATCACAAACCTTTGCCTTATTGTATGTTGTTTTTCTTTCAATCTGATACTATCCAAGTTAACCATGGTTTGCTTATTCTTTTCCTTGCATCCTTGTTCCTCATTGGTCACAGCAACGACATATTCTAATGAACTATTTTCTTAAATGACGATCATTGATCCTCAACTGTTTTTGCTGCAAAGCTGCTTTACCAGTCCCGTGTAGTCAGTGCTGTCCTCATTCCTCTTCCAATAACCCTTGTATAAGCTTAGTACAATTTTCCTATCCCAAGTTCCTGTTCAAACGGAGTGCTAAATTCTGCCATGTGAAGTCCACTGCTTCTGAGGGGATCTTCTACTCTGGTTTGTTTGTTTGTTTGCTGTTCTTTATTACCTGCCCTCATTACCTCCTGAAATTATTCTCCATTCCGCGATATTGCTACTGTTAGTGTACCTATGGACTGCTTCAACCGGCCTGGTCTTGCTGTTTTATTTCTCTTCTCCACCCATAAGGATTATGCTTCTGCTTCAAGATCATTTCTTGTGCTTAATATTTCCCAACAATGCTGGTCCACCACCCTTTCTTTAAAAAGTTACATCCTTGGGAGAAAGTGAGGACTGCAGATGCTGGAGATCAGAGCTGAAAAATGTGTTCAGGAATCTTAAAGAAGAGCTTATGCCCGAAACGTCGATTCTCCTGCTCCTTGGATGCTGCCTGACCTACTGCGCTTTTCCAGCAACACATTTTTCAGCAAAGTTACATCCCTGTGAATATTCACCTTGTAATGCTTTCTCTCTCGTGGCCATAAGATCATCCTCCACCTACATTTGTACTGTTAATTCGTCAGATCGATGGGTCATCTTCAGGGTGCAAACTGTAGTTAGTGGAAAACAAGAATCGGTGTTAGGTCCTCAGCTATTTATGATCAATATTAAATGCTTTCTTAGAGGCTTGTTGGTTGTTTTGTCAGCAAAAGATAGTAGGTTGGAAGGCAAATGGAGTTTACAGATAATCTGTAAATGGATAATGCCTTGATAAAAGAGTGAGCAAAAATTTGGAGGTAGAGTATATGTGAGATTGGAAATGTGTTGCTGGAAAAGCGCAGCAGGTCAGGCAGCATTGTCCATTTTGTCAGGAAGAATAGATTCCAGGAGTAGGCCATTTGGCCCTTTGGTCTGCTCTGCTATTTCAAGCTGATAATGGTTGATCCTCTATCACAATGTCATATTCCTGCTTTTTTCTCAAAGCCCTTCATGCCTTTTAAAATGTAAAATGTAAATTATTTCTTGAATGTGTTCAGTGACATGGCCTTCACAGCCTGCTGTGGTAAAGAATTTCACAGGTTCAGTACACTTTTTTGAAATTTTTCTTCCCCTCCAATCCTTAATGGTTCACCCCCTACCCAGAGATGGCAGCCCCTAGTTCAAGACTCTCCAACCATGGAAAGCATCCTCCCTGAGCCAAGTCTGTTTAGTCCTGTTAGTTTTGTTTCAATCAGATCCTCTCTCACCATTCTAAACTCTGGTTCATCTGGGTCTATATACACTAATGTCTCCTATTAAGACAGTCTTGCCAACCCTGGCGTCAGCCTAGTGATCCTTCACTGCACTCAATCTATGGCAATTATGTCCTTTCTTGGGTGGGGAGACCAAAACTACATGCAGTACTCCTATGTGTGATCTTACCAAGGCCCTTTAACTACAGTAAGATATCCCTACTTCTGAACTCAAATCCTGTTCCAATAAAGGCTGATATACCATTTGCATTTTGAATTGCTTGCTGAAACTGCCTATCTGTTTTTATTGACTGGTGTATAGGAACACCAGATCTCTTTGTCCCTCCATGTTGCCCCATTGTTATGGAGCAGACCAAATCACCTCAAAACATTCAGAAGGTAGTCTGGACCCTAAGTCTTTTTTTTTATTATTGTAAGGTGTTGCATTCCAGATGCAATTGTTGGTCAAACTACTTGACGTTAAGTAAAACGCACTTGTGTTTTAACTGTAGTGTAAAAATAGACAAAATAAGCATAAGAAAAGAATCTGAAACTATTGAAATGCTTAACAAAATAATAGATGTATTAACTACTAAAATAACTGTTCCAATATAGTAAAATCTCAAACATACCCTTGGCAAAAGACAGTTTCAGTAAATCGGATTGTCTTACAGGCAATGGAGAACTAGCCATTTGGATACAGAACTGGCTCAAAGGTAGAAGACAGAGGATGATGGTGGAGGGTTTTTCAGATTGTAGGCCTGTAACCAGTGGAGTGCCACAAGGATCGGTGCTGGGTCCTCTGCTTCTGTCATTTACACAAATGATTTGGAATGCGAGCATAAGAGGTACAGTTAGTAAGTTTGCAGATGACACCAAAATTGGAGATGTAGTGGACGGCGAAGAGGGTTACCTCATTACAACAGGATCTGGACCAGATGGGCCAATGGGCTGAGAAGTGGCAGGTGGAGTTTAATTCAGATAAATGCGAGGTGGTGCGTTTTGGGAAAGCAAACCTTAGCAGGACTTATACACTTAATGGTAAGGTCCTAGGGAGTGTTGCTGAACCAAGAGACCTTGGAGTGCAGGTTCATAGCTCCTTGAAAGTGGAGTCACAGGTAGATAGGATAGTGAAGAAGGCATTTGTTATGCTTTCCTTTATTGGTCAGAGTATTGAGTACAGTAGTTGGGAGGTCATGTTGCGGCTGTACATGACATTGGTTAGGCCACTGTTCGAATATTGCGTGCAATTCTGGTCTTCCTCTTGGAAAGATGTTGTGAAACGTGAAAGGGTTCAGAAAAGATTTAAAAGGATGTTGCCAGGGTTGAAGGACTTGAGCTATAGGGAGAGGCTGAACAGGTTGGGGTGGAGCGTCGGAGGCTGAGGGGTGACCTTATAGAGGTTTACAAAATTATGAGGGGCATGGATAAAATAAATAGACAAAGTCTTTTCCCTGGGGTCGGGGCGTCCAGAACTAGAGGGCATAGGTTTAGGATGAGAGGGGAAAGATATAAGAGACGTAAGGGGCAACTTTTTCACGGAGAGGGTGGTACGTGTATGGAATGAACTGCCAGAGGATGTGGTGGAGGCTGGTACAATTGCAACATTTAAGAGGCATTTGGATGGGTATATGAATAGGAAGGGTTTGGAGAGATATGGGTCGAGTGCTGGCAGGTGGGACTAAATTGGGTTGGGATATCTGGTCAGCATGCACAGGTTGCACCGAAGGGTCTGTTTTGAGACCAGCATGGAAAGATATATATTGTCGCTTGCAACGGCAGCTTCAAGACCCCAGTAACTGCTATTACTGCAAAACTAAAAATCGTGGTACTGTGGGAGCTTGATCCCACCCATTCAGGCTGCTTATGTTCTTAGATTAGATTAGATTACTTACAATGTGGAAACAGGCCCTTCGGCCCAACAAGTCCACACCGACCCGCCGAAGTGCAACCCACCCAGACCCATTCCCCTACATTTGCCTCTGCACCTAACACTATGGGCAATTTAGCATGGCCAATTCACCTGACCTGCACATTTTTGGACTGTGGGAGGAAACCGGAGCACCCGGAGGAAACCCACGCAGACACGGGGAGAATGTGCAAACTCCACACAGTCAGTCGCCTGAGGCAGGAACTGAACCCGGGTCTCTGGCGCTGTGAGGCAACAGTGCTAACCACTATGCCACCGTGCTTCCCACAAATTCTAATTTAAGAAAAAACCCAGGCCCCTCAAGCTGCTTACTAGTGGCTCTGATTAGACTGGGAGAAAGTGAGGACTGCAGATGCTGGAGATCAGAGCTGAAAAATATGTTGCTGGAAAAGCGCAGCAGGTCAGGCAGCATCCAAGGAGCAGGAGAATCGGCGTTTCGGGCATAAGCCCTTCTTCAGGCTCTGATTAGACTGCTTGCTTGGCCAGTGGTTAACACAGCTTTCAGGCTATCAAATGCCTTCTGGCATTCCTTTTGTCCACTGAAATTTTCTGCGCTACTTCAAATCAGTCAGTGGAGCAACCACACTGCTAAAATTCTGTACAAACTTCCAATAAAAACCTCTCAATCCCAGGAATCATAGTACTTCCCTCTTTGTCAATCGTGTGAGAAGCTCCCTAATAACATATGTTTTCACATCCTATGGGGCCATCTTTCCCTGTTCAATAACATGGTCCAGGAACGTGACTTGATCTTTTGCGAACTCACTCTTAGCCAAGTTCATCACCAAGCCTGCTTCTCAAAGTTGATTGCACAATTTCATTGGATGCTCCAAATGTTCCTTCCATGTATGATTAAAGATCACCACCAGATAGTCAATGTACACCACACAATTGGGTAGTCCTGAAATGACTTCATTGATTAGAGTTTGAAATATGACTGGTGCATTTTTCATACCAAATAGCTTGATTTTAAACTGGTATAGTCAATTTGACACCATGAAAGCCCCAAACTTCCTTTTACTTTTTCTGATGAAAGTACTTGACAGTATCCTCTGAGTAAGTCCAACTTTGAGAAGTTGCTTGTCCAACCTTCTCAACACCATCTTCCAGATATGGCAAAGGTATAAATAAGTTTTTGTAATTGCATTGACTTTGAAACTCCACACACAATCATTGGCTACTATCTGATTTTAGCATAGTTACTGTGGGGGAGCTCCATTTGCTGCAGTTCAATTCAATTATAATGTCTTGTACATGCATTCAATCTCTTTAATCTGTGGCAATTTTAGAGGATTAAGTCTATAAGGAGTTGATAAATGTGGAGCTGGAAAAAACACAGCAGGTCAAGCAGCACCAAGAGCAGGAGAGTCGATGTTTTGGGCAGAACCTTTCATCAGGACTATAAGGATGTTGCTTGTATAGCATTTCTTTTGCCTACATCATGTAATCAGATTAGTACTTCCCAGCTTATTCCCACATATCTCCCCATGTGATTGTTATAACATTCAATTCATTTTTGATTTTCCTCTGGAAGATAACTCAATTTATTCAAATTTTTAAGAACTTTCTCATTTAAGTTGAGGAATGTCCAGTTCAGAATCATCTGAGCTTGTTTCTTCATTTTGTGCTGTAACCGGTAACACCATCTTTTGCTTTTCTTCCTTATCAAGATACATTTTGAGCATATTCACGTGACGTACTGAGATTTCTTCCTTCCCTGACGTAAATAGTTCACCTCACTCACTCAGTTTCTTTTCAATTTGATAAGACCCACTAAACCTTGCCCTTTAAAAATTTGCCTACCATTGGAAGTAACACTAACACTTTATCTCCACTAGCAAAGTTGCAAATTTGATTTTTTTTTTCGTCTGCTTCCTGTTTCATCACTGCTCTGCAACCTTTTAAATGCTGTCTAGCCAACTCACCCTCTCTATTTAATCTTTCCCTAAACTTTGACACCAAATTTTATCCAAATGTATGGTTTCTGAACTCTGGCTCAACAATTTTTAGGGCAGCACGGTGGTTCAGTGGTTGGCACTGCTGCAAGATTCCAACCTTGAGCGACTGTGTGGAGTTTGCACATTCTGTCTGTGTCTGCATGGATTTCCTCCAGGTGCTCCGATTTCCTCCCACAGTCCAAAGCTGTGCAGGTTAGGTCAATTGGCTATGCTAAATTGCCCATAGTGTTCAGCGGTGTGTTGATTAGGTGCAGAAGTCTGGGGTAAATATAGGATTTTATGAGAATGGGTCTGGGTGGGTTACTCTTCAGATGGTTGGTGTGGACCTTTTGGGGCGAAGGGCAAGTTTTCACACTGTAGGGATTCTATGATTTCTCCTTAATTTCAGTGGTGGACTGAATTTGTTGATTTCATTAGGGGTGTCCCTAATTGCAAAAAGTATAACTGAAATTCCTTCATCCCATTTATAGTCTTGGATAGTCTGGACTATAATCTGTCAATATGTCTTTAAAGTTTACCAGCATTCTAATGCAGACTTGGCAGAGAAATAACAGGTGGAGTTCAAGCCAAACAAATGCGAGGTGATGCATTTTAGAAGATAAAATTCAGGTGCAAATTATTATACAGTAAATGGTAGAGCCCTTGGGGGCATTGACATACAGAACAATCTGGGCATACAGTTCCACACTTTCCTGAAAGTGAAAATACAGTGTGATAAGGTGGTCAAGAAGGCACACAGCATGCTTTCCTTCGTCGGCTAGATGATTGAATGTAAAAGTTGGCAAGTTGTGTTACAGTTGTACAGAACTTTTAGTTAGGCCATATTTGGAATATTGTGTGGGGTTCTGGTCACACTACCAGAAGGGTATAGATGCTTTAGAGTGGGTGCAGAGAAAGCTTAATAGAATGTTATGTGGTCTGGAGGGTTTTAGCTATGAGGAGAAGTTGGATATACTTGGTTTCATTGGAAAGACGGAGGCTGAGGGGTGACCTGATCAATGCCATTTGGGAGTAAGGAAAATAAGCTAAAATACAAATGACTGCAGGTCAAAATTGAGAGTCATTGATAGGATGGATAGTCAGAAGCTTTTTCCTCTGGTGGAAGAGTCAACTAAAAGGGCACAGGTTCAAGGTGAAAGCGGAAAAGTTTTGGGAAGAAGTGCAGAGGAAAAGGTTTTTACCCAAAGGCAGGTGGGTGCCTGGACCCCTCTGCCAGTGGAAGTGTTGTAGCAGGCATGTGAGCAACATTTAAGGCACATGAACGGGAGGCAAACAGAGGGGGTAGAAATCACACATTGGCCTAAATAAGGACCAGGAATTGACGGAGGCTTGGTGATCCAAAGGGCCTATTCCCGTGCTGTGCTAAATTGAATTAATGCTCCCTGCAATTTTGAATGGTGTACAATGGATTTGCATTGTCTTATTCCTAAGCTATTCATAACTTGATTGAATAAATTTGATGTAAAATTTGACACTATCTGATTTGTATCTCTGTAGGTAGTATACGATTATTTTTTTAAAAAATTGAGTAGCTCTTCTGCAATCATTTTAGCCTCAGGAAATCTAGTAGACACATCCATTATAGTCAACAAATAATAATTCCCAATTCATGTTTTAGGTCAGTCCTGTGCAATCAATTATGACTCTAGTAAAAGATGTCCTTAAGTGCAGGAATGGGTATTAAAGGTGGTGGTTTTATCACTGCCTGATGTTTTCTAAATAATTGACACGTATGACATGTCTGTTAAAATTCAACCACATTCTTATGCAGTCAAATAAAAAGGTCAAATATGTTTTTGTAGTCTAGCTTATTTTCCTTCCTCCCAAATGCTGACTTATTAGTAATTCATGTGTTACCAACTGCACCTCTGATCCATCGATAATACAACTCGAACTGCCCATTTTTCATCTATCTGAATATGTGATGGTATTTCTTTCCTCATCAAGATATCATTTTCAAGATAACATTCTGGGATACACTCCGATCTTCTTCTTTGTATGCTTTTTGATCCAACAGCTTTAGGCTTTCATTTTTTTTTTTGTTGTAACTCAAATAGTTTCTCTGAAGTAAAAGAAATACACTTTTTCCTCCATCTGTTCTTGTTTTCTTCTCAATTATTTGATTAGACATGGACTGTGATAATTGTACTTCAACTTTGTTATCTTTATTCTTTGATTTCTTCTCTTGCTTTAACCTGTGCCTTTGTCACCTTGTTACCACACAATCAGGCAGAATCCAAGGATATACTTTCTGTAACACCTCAATTGCCTGACTTTTCACTAATTTTTCAACCACAATAGGCATCACTCCCACCTCTGATCCAGCTATATTATTGCAAAGGATAAACTGTATTTCCAGAACTGAGAATTTCTGTATTATTTCTACCACCACTACTTTAGTTTTCATCAGTCTCCAACTTCACTTTACATAATGGAACATTGCTCACTTCACCATGATTTCCACATTACCTCCTTTACTGGCAGTACTCCTTCTGAATTAAATATCTCCTTATCTCTCTCCATCAAAAATTCACTTTCTTCTGTATCTCTTAAAATTGCAATTTCTTTATCTGCTCCTCCTGGAATAAATAAACAAGTAAATCTTGCCCTTTTAAGTAAACTCTTTAAAGAGATCTGGCAGTTTCTTGTCAACCAATACCTGACCAGGTTGACAAACTTTTGCAGCTTTTTAGCTTCCCCTACTACTTCCTTTACCACTTCAGTACTCACTGGCTTATCTTATTTTCCTATATCAGTTTTCCCAGTACTTTGTCTAAACCACCAACGCTGCAACTTCATGTGGCCTACTTTATTATTGTGAAAAGTCCCTAGTGTTTTTACTTGTTTCCCTTCTAGTTTCCTTTTCACCCTGTCGTAAACAATCTTTACTATCTTCACTGAGATCTCCTTTTTCCCTTATCACCTAAGGATTTGTCTTTGCCCCAGTTTTTATGCCCCTTAGTTTGAAATTGATGTCAGAGGCCAAACTTTGATTTATGAGCCAAATCAATCGGCCATTTCCACTGCTAGTCTAGAAGTATTAAGGCTTTGCTCTTCTACATGAGTTCTCACTGCTTCCGGAAGTAAGTTCTTGAACTACTCCAAAATAATCACTTTAAGTGTCCTATGTTTGATATAATTTGAATGTCCGAATTCACCTAGCAAAATTACTTTTGATCCTTTGCAATTTCATATGTTTGATTTGATATATTGTTGCACATACCTAGATACAGTGAAAAGGTTTGTTTTGCGAGCAGTACAAACAGATCATACCATATAAAAGTTCATTAGGGTAGTAGAACAGAGCTAAGCAGACAACATTACAACTGCAGAGAAAGCACACAGTGAGATCAACATTGAATTTAAAATATGAGATTCATTCAGAGGTCTAGTAACATCAGGAAATAAGCTGTTCTTGAGTCTATCTATGCATACGTACAAACTTTTATATCTTCTGCCCAATGGAAGGGGGTATAACTGAAATTAGACCGGGCTCCCTCCTCCGATTCCTAAAACATTGCCAGTAGATTTCTGATACTACCTCATCTGCACTAAAGATGGTGCTTTTCACTTCCTTATACTCCAGATATCTCCTTGTAGTGATGCAAATACCTCACTGGCTCTACCTACCAACTTCCTTTGAATCAACAATACTCATATGGTCACCAGCCACTTCAACTGAACACTGACAGCTCCCAACTCTAGCTTGTTCACCAGTTCTGAAAGCTTTACTCCAATTTATTATAGACTGGACCGGACCAGTTCAAACCCCTCAAAATGTATTCAGAAGATTAGTCCGAGTCTAACCTTTCCTTCCTGACATAAGTGTCAGGGGTGGCCTTGCAGATGCAATTAATTTGGTCAAATTAGTTAACGTTGAGCAAAACACTTTATTTTTGCACTACATTTAAAATACACATGAAATAAAAAGAAAAGAATTGGCTCGAGTGTAACTCTATCCAAATTCTTAAGAAAATATATATATACTAATTACTGTTAATTAACTGTTCCAATATAGTAACATCTCTCAAACACACTCTTGGCAAAAGGCAGATTCAGTAAAATAAATTGTCATATAGGTGATTCTCTATTCCAGGAGAAAGAAAAACACGAAGAGAAAACTGACAGAGAAGCAGGGAAAGATGTACTGTAGCTTCACCCAGCTTCAAGACACCAGCAACCGCTTCTGTTGGAAAACTGAAACTAAAAATTGTGGTTCTGTAGAAGCTTGACTCCACCCATTCAAGCCGCTTCTATTGTTCCGACTATTTTTTTATTTTAATAAACGTGCTTCCAGGCCCTTCAAACTGTTTACTTTAGTACCTCTGAGTAGACTACTCTGCTCCTCTCCCACATTCCCTTGATTCCTTAAAAGGACAAACCTATTGTATCGTCACATAATATATTAACTGTTTAAATAACGCTCTTCTGTTTTTCACACCAAAGTGTATAACTTCACATTTAGTCACTGCCTCTGCTAAATGTTTAGCCACTTATTCAACTTGTTTAACTCCCCTTGAGGCTTCCTTGCATCCGCCTTGACGTTCAATCCTGCCCAGTTTTGTGTTGTGTTACACAGAACAGTACAGGCCCTTCGGCCCACGATGTTGAACCAAGCATTTATCTTGATCTAAGATCAATCTAACCTACACACCACTCGATTTACTGCTGCCCATGTGCTTGTCCACTAGCCGCTTAAATGTCCCTAATGTCTCTGACTCTACTACCATTCCATGCACCCACCACACTCTGAATAGGAGGCCAAGGATATGCAGGTCCTTGGCCGCCTCCATCACCAGACCCTGACCACATGACACCTGGAGGAAGAGCGCCTCATCTTCCGCCTAGGAACCCTCCAACCACACGGGATGAATGTAGATTTCTCTTGCTTCCTCATTTCTCCTCCCCCCACCTTACCTCAGTCCCAACCCCCGGATTCAGCACCACCCTCTTGACCTGCAATCTTCTTCCCGACCTCTCCGCCCCCCCACCCCCTCTCCGGCCTATCACCCTCCCCCTCACCTCCTTCCACCTATCGTATTCCCAGCGCCTCTTCCCCCAAATTCCCTCCCCCCTACCTTTTATCTCAGCCCGCTTGGCACACCAGCCTCATTCCATTTGAACTGAGGTGGACAAAATTTAAAAATCACAACACCAGATTATAGTCCTACACGTCTATTTGGAAGTACAAGCTTTTCAAACACTGCTCCTTCGTCAGGTAGCTAGTGGGGCAGGATCATAGAATACAGAATTTATAGTAAAAGATCAAAGTGTCATTCAAGTGATGAGATGTATTGAGCAAACCTTGATTGCTAGACAGCTTCCAAAATTTTAGACAGATTTTTAAAATTTATATTTTTATATCACAGGGATAAATAATTATTTAATTCATGCACATGTTCTTTAAGTATTAACCGGTGACTATCCACAGTCAGTCAGTTCCTTAATCAGATTTGTCAATTCATGTCTCACCCTCCTAGTTTCCCTCAGTCACTTGACCCCAAGGGACCCTGCAAAACAAGATTGGTAATTAATCCTTTTCTCATTGCAGAGTACTCAGTCTCCAATAGCCTGATTTCTACTTGTTTCTTAAATGTATTAGTTGTCTTTAAAAAAAACTATGGATCGAAACGCAAGTTTAAGTCACCCTTCCTTTGCATCTCTGTTGCTGTTTGGGGGCCTGTGGACAACACCCAGCAACATTTTCTGCCCCTTCATATTTCTTAGCTACCACACATACAAATTCCACGTTTATGATTTTCCAAGCCTATATCCTTCCTGTTAAGTACATAGTTTATTTCTTTACTAACAATGCTATCCCACACCCTTTCCATTTTTGTCTGCCCTTCCTAACTAATGAATGCTCCTGGATGTTCAGTTCCCCTCTTCGGTAACCCTGCAGCTGTAATTGCAACTATATCATAACTGACTATCTATTTGCATTACTAATTCAATTACTTTATTGTGAATGTTCTAAACATTAAGATATGACCCCTTTAGACTTGTCTGTTTAACCTTGTTAGTCATCTTAACTTTATTTTGCACTATGGCTCCATTTGTTTCTTGACCTTGTTCTTCTGCCTTCCACTTTTGCTGCTTGTGTTTCTGTCTCTTGTTTCTCTCTCCTCTGTCTCACTGCTCAGTTTCCCACACCCTTGGTCTTCTAGTTTGTAACCCTGCCCAATAGCATCAAATGCTCCTCCTGAGGACATTGGGTCCAGACGTGCCCTGATGCAATCCCTTCTGCTTAAAATATTAATTCTAAATAGAGGGAGTTTACAAAATACTGCAGTACAAAGGGATCTAGATGTCCTTATTTATGAATCTCAAGATCATCATGCAGATACAAGAAATAATTAGCAGAAGGGATGAATTATAAAAGTAGATAAATCATCTTACGAAGATTTTGATTGCCTTTCTTAAAGGGACTTTCCTGAACTGTTTCTCAGTTCCAGTAAAGGTTCACTATCCTGATTGCTGGGATGAGGGGTTAATTGGCTTGTGCCAAATTCACTAGAATTTAGAAGAAGGAGAAAATATTCTGAAAGGCACTTTGGATTCTCATAGGGAAGTCCAAAGCTGTACTTTATAAAATAAGGTGCTCCTCATTTAAGAGGGAGACAAAGAGGAATGTCTTGTGACAGTATTTGCTGTTTAGAACCATCTTCCCCAATGCACAGTAAAAACTGGGTCATTCAATGCTTTTAAGACTTTTTTTCATTTGTTTAGATTTTTGATTTGTGAGGAAGTACCAAGATATAGTGTATATTGTGCATCTTCAATAGTCCAGCCCTCTTCTGCTTGCTCCTGTATGATAGTTGACCTATTTTCCTAACCAATCTCTTCAGATATTTGCATTCCAAAATTTGTTTAGAATAAACAACTCTTCCCAAGTAGGTAAAAACAATGACTGCAGATGCTGGAAACCAGATTCTGGATTAGTGGTGCTGGAAAAGCACAGCAGTTCAGGCAGCATCCAAGGAGCAGTAAAATCGACGTTTCGGGCAAAAGCCCTTCATCAGGAATGGGATTGCCAATTAACCCTACTCTAAATTAATCTCTTCCCTCATTCGTTCCACCACATAATATTGCAAGAAACTCTCGATTGCATGAACTCATCCTCCAGTTGTCTGATTATTTTGTCTGACTTAGTGAAGGTGAAAGTTTATCACATTTACTGCATTACGTTTGTCACAAACTGCTCTAGTTTTTTTTTATTCGGACTCTGTCCCTCCTTATGGTTACTTTGGAACCATTCGTAGATCATTCCGAGCAGTCTTTCCTGTGTGTTAGCTCTTATCTCATTTCCTGATTCTACTCCTTGCTGTTCCTCTAAGGAATGCAGGTCTACCTATCAAATAAGGGCTTTAGTGGGTCAAGAAAGCTACTTAACGCAACCTTCTAAATAATTAGGACTGTACAGTAAATGTTGTCCTTGCCAGCAATGCATTCATATCCTTTGAACAGATTTTTTTTAAAATTAACATGTGGCTCATGTTTGTGTTTTAGACCTATTGCTCCTGTCACAATGAACTTCAGAATGAATATGTCATCTTGGTAAGTGTTGGATTACAATGGGTGTCATTTGTAATTACCACTGGAGTTTGGCTTGTATGGTGTGTGAAAGTAAGAATCTTTAGTAAAATATTTTGTAATGTTTCTTTAGATTAATTTTAATAATTTTTGGCAGTTCCTGTAATGTTGCAAATAAGTTCTGCCCTTATCTGCCCATTCCTGTTTGTCTGTCAGTTATATTTTTAGTGTTTAGTGTCTTGTTTGACTTTACGCAGCTGCAATCCCTACCATGCAATAATGAGAGGATTCAAATACAGCAGCGGATGTCCTGCTGCAATTGTACATGGCCTTGATGAGACCACACCTAGAATGTTGTCATTTTGGTCTCCTTATTTGAGAGAGTATGTTCTGGCTATGGTGAGAATATAACTAAGGTTTACCGGTTTGATTCCTAGTCTGGCAGAACTGAAGCGTAAAGGGACACCACGTCATTTCGGATGATATTCACTGGCATTTACAGGAGTGGGGAGAGATCTTGTAGAAACCTGTAAGTTCTAAAAGGCTTAGACAAAATAAAGGCAGAAAGGATGATCCCATTTACCCAGAGGTCTAGAACAAGGGAACACAATCTGGGGTTGGCCATTTAGTAATGAGGTGAGAAGAAATTTCTTTACCTAGAGTTGTGAGCCTGTGGACTTCTCTGCCACAAATTTGTTGGAGCTAAAACATTGAATATTTTCAGGGAAGAGTCTGATGTAGTTCTTAGGGCTAAATGGATCAAAGGCTGCAGGGAGAAAGCAGGAACAGAGTATTAAGTAGGATGATCAGCCATGGTCATATTGAATACTGGAGCAGTTTTGACGGGGCCAGATGGGCTGCTAGTGCTCCTATTTTCTACGGATCTATAAAGCAGCTGAAGGCAACCTATAGCAGCACTTGAATAAGTTTTTGCTGTTAAATTGCAAGTAAAATTTGCTGCATATCAGTGTGATACAAAGACTGTTGAACAAAGAAGTTGAATAAGTGCTTCTCCCGATTCTGTTAACACCAACCGTCCCTGAGTATCGGGCTAATATTTAGGAAATTATCTTTGACCAAACCTCCACTGGATCAGCCACTTCAATGCTATGGCAACGTGAACTAGGCAGAGGTATATTGGAAGCACAAGTAGGCCATTTAACACCTCAAACCTGCTCTGCCATTCAGTAAGGCCGTTGCTGATCCATATCATAAATCAGTTTATCCAAGAATCTGTATCGATTTGATACCCACATCTAACAAAAATCTGGTAATTTGTCTTCAAAATTGTTTTGAAATGCACCACCTTTTGTGACAGAAATTCCAGATTTCTACAAGCCTTTGTGTGCAGAAGTATTTCCTATTTTATTCTTAAATTGCTCTATTCTGATTTAAGATTTTATATTTTACTCTACGACCACACACAACAGTTCATGTCTGCAGTGAATGAAATGATGTCAGCCAGGTGGACCTGATTGGGGCTGTTTTACCTGGCCCGTTCAGACAGTCCTGGCTGACCGATATAAAAAGAAGTGTCAGAGGTTCTATTCACTCTGAGAACTGGCTCTGAAATAACTAGGTCAGTGTCACGTGCTACGCACATTTAAATAAAGGGTGACTTGGTAATGGGATATCAGCCTTCGTGTGGTTATTTCAATGTCTATCTAGTCAGTATTTGTTTAAACATTTTAATTACCTTAATCAGACCACTTCTCTGTCTCCTATACTGAAAGGAAGGAGTACAAGCCAAGTTTACCCACTGTGTTCTTTTAATTTAATCCTGTCTGCTCTGCTATCATATGGTTTGTTCTGTGATGATCACCGCCTCCATTCTGCCATTCCTGAGATAAATAATGTGCACTGCATGTGGTTTCTGACAAGGACTTCATTCAATTGAAGTGTAACCTTTGTATTTGGCCCATGTGAGATATAGGCCAGCATTCCATGATTCATTCAAGGTTTTGTTTTGCCTATCTGCTTGATTTTAATGATCCTTTACTTGGATTTCCATGTTTCTTTGCTGGTTCAGAAAATAACTTTCAAATCTGAATGGCATCAAACCTGTTCAATTGAACTCCATCTGACATAGTATTCCTAACTTAATTGAATCTATTGCTTTGTTTCCAGCCATGGATCAGTTTATCATGTTGTCTCCTCTTAAGTCAGAAGTTTGAGTTCAATTCTTCAGAGATTTGAGCATAAAACTGTAGGCTGGCATTACAGTCAGTATGGAGGGAGTACTGCACTGTTGGAGGGCCCATTTTTTTCCCTATGGGTAAGGTTTTAAGCTGACAGCATCCTCATTATGTGGTGAGCATAAAAGATCTTGACTGTACTTCAGATAAGAGCAGGGGTCTATCCTTGCTGTCATAGCCAATATTTATCCTTCAGTCAACATCCATTTTGTTAATGACCAGACAGTTTTTAGTTTCAATCATGTAGCTGTTTATGGCAGCATTTTGTGGGCAAATTGGTTGGTATACAACAGTGACTACACTTGAGAAATATTTTGATTGCAAAGCACTTTGAGATGTTCTGTGATAATGAAATTGCTCAAGAAATGCAAATTCTTTTTTATCCGATATAATCTAAAACAGAAGCTGGAAACCCATTAATAAGTAACTTATGACTGGTGATGCTTTTCCACAATCCCAGGGATAAAGTCAGGACTGTGAAGATACAGGAATGGTAGGGTAGTGGTAATACTGGGTTAATAATGTAGAAGCCCAGACAAATGTTGGAAGACATGAGTTTATATCCCAAAACACTAATTAATGAAATTTAAATCCATAAAGCTGGAATATAAAAATACTTTGTATGGTGAGTATAAAGCTAAATTCTCATCTTGGTTCACTGTCCCTTTTAGGAAAAGAAATCTGCTGCTTTTACCCTGTTTGGCCTAATGGAACAAAGTGGAAGACAATAGCATAGTGGCAATGTAATTGGACCAGTAATCTAGAATTCTTACTAAAGAATGAATGTTGGGGGGGGGGGGCATCCCACCACAGCAGCTGGTAGAATGTAAATTGATTTAGTAAAATCTGGAATGTCAACCTCATTCTAGTATCACTGACCATGAATTTATCATTATATCTAGTTCACTAAGGCCTGTCAGGTAAGGGTGGCAGATATTATGGAGGTCAACATGAGAAATTAACATGGTCTTTAGGTAAACAGAACGATAATATTGTATTTCACACTCTATACGGAGTGGAAATTTTAATGTACCAAAGTTAAAGCTCACTGTCTGCTGAGATACAGAACAACTTCAAGTTTATACAGATTCCAGTATGACCACAACAATTCCATATTTCAATATCCATATGTCACCACATTATCTTTGTTTCTCACACACTTCGTAGGCATTGTCAATTCTCTTCCAAGGCCTCTGATAGTGTAGCTTCTACTTAGTAAACATTCTGAATGCCTGGTTTACTAGTTTTCACATGACTTTTTTTAGCTTTGCTTATTATTGATTTTATATGGCTAAAGTTTAACACACTTAACTCTTTCAACTGACTTCCTTTCACTTCAATTGACAAAACTCTAGCCAGAGAGACAATAGCCAACCTCCTGGACAAGCAGAGCAGACAACACGACAGGGAACCTATCAACAAGGACTACATACCCAAACTACTAGACATGTGCTTGACGACACTAAAAGGATATGAACAGATCGATGGAACATCTATGAGCTAACCCATCTCTGGGCTCATAGCAGAAGCAATGATGCAAAGCTTGGGACAAACAGCCTTCCCACAAATCCAACCTAAATTCTGATCGGATACATGGACGACACTACTTATTATTAAGAGAACAGAAATCGAGAACGCACACAGATATATCGTAGGATCATGTGGGAAGCAAGAGAGGAAATTGCCACCGTGGGCGGCACGGTGGCCCAGTGGTTAGCACTGCAGCCTCGCAGCGCCAGAGACCCGGGTTCAATTCCCGACTCAGGCGACTGACTGTGTGGAGTTTGCACGCTCTCCCCATGTCTGCGTGGGTTTCCTCCGGGTGCTCCAGTTTCCTCCCACAGTCCTAAAGATGTGCAGGTCAGGTGAATTGGCCATACTAAATTGCCCGTAGTGTTAGGTAAGGGGTAAATGTAGGGGTATGGGTGGGTTGCGCTTCGGCGGGTCGGTGTGGACTTGTTGGGCCGAAGGGCCTGTTTCCACACTGTAATGTAATCTAATCTAAACCCAATACACTGGCGACTACAACAAACAACTGGAACTTGCGACCGGAAGTAGCAGGAACGGAACCAAATAAATTCCAGAAGACAGTACAGCAATGTTTCACAGAAGGCTCCAAAGCACTAGCAAGGAATGTAACATGTGAAAATCAACTTGCCAGCTCGCGAACATACCCACAACTACGTCAACTGGCACCCGAACTACAAAACTTAATGCAAACCTTGAACTAACTTCCTTCCACACAACTTCCCCTCCCCCCCCCCCCCTCCAAAAATACGCGCGCACTCACACACAACCCCACCAAGTCCACTTGAGAATACAAAGTAATAATCAGAATGTGCAACTTCTCAAAAGAAGAGAGAAACATAATTGTCTCCCCAAATTGAGAGAACTGAAATTGAATCAAAAACGAGTTATTTTCAAATTTGTCAATAAAACATTCCTTTTTTGTAGGTTTGATATCATTGGGCTTTCTGTGGATTCTGTGGAAGATGAAGGTGGAATAAAAAATGCAGCAGAAAGTGGTAAGTGTGTACAGCCTCTTATGTCTAACTTTAATTAAGTGAAAAATTGATGTTGATAAAATAATTTATACCCATGTTGAGAATTTCTAGAGCTAGACTAAATTGGAACTTCTGTTTCATCCATTAACTGTTTCTGAAAATTTAGAACTGGCTAACATTAAAAAATTATATTGCTCATCTGCCATCTGTTAAGTCATCAGTGTTCTTACTTATATTACTGTTATTGCACATTTTCTGGCGCACCCACAGATTTTTTCCTCTTTGCCAATCTTTAATATTTCATGTTGTCTTTAAAAAAAGAAAATGGCCATGAAATGAAATAAATTTTTAAGGTCCAAATGTGTTATCATGAAATAATTAACTTGCAACTCTTTAGATTAACAGGGTTGTAGTAAGATATTGCTACCCAAGTTATTTGTTTAATAAACAGTGTTACGTTGGCAAGGCATTGTACCTTAGCTTACCTCACTGTTTACCAGCATAAGGAGTATTGTAGATTGTGGGATGTAGAAAGCCCCTTTATCTCTTGAAAAATCACATTTTTACTTATTTTCAGTGTGTAATTTTAATGCCCCCAAATAAATGGCCAAGATATAGTGTATACTTGCATTAGTTGTCAACTTCAATTCTTCACTTCATAGGTTGGTAATTACTTATTAGTTTAGAATCCCTACAGTGTGGAAACAAGCCCTTCGGCCCAACAATCCACACCGACCCTCCGAAGACCCAGACCCATTTCCCTCTGACTACTGCGCCTAACACTATGGCCAATTCACCTGACCTGCACATCTTAGGACTGTAGGAGGAAACCGGAGCACCTGGAGGAAACCCACACAGGCAAGGGGAGAATGTGCAAACTCCACACAGACAGTCGCCCGAGGCTAGAATCTAACCTGGGACCTTGGTGCTGTGAGGCAGCAGTGCTAGCCACTGTGCCACCCAATTTTTTTCTTTTGGTAACCCACCCTATATTTACCCCTAACTAACGCACCTAACACATTGAGTTATACTTGTAAAACTGGTGCAAGGGATCAAGCAGACGATGTGAGCTATGTTGCAAAATTACATGGGAATCTTTAAAATTCTCTGCAGAATAGACACTACTTAATGAAGAATAAAATGACGAACACCAACGCACATGCTGGTTGATGACCTTATTTATACTCTGTAGACAGGTGTACCTTGTTTTTGGAGAAACTTTCAAGGCTTAAAGGGCAATTTACATGTCGACATTGTAATTGTCAGTCTTTTATGGAGACAGTTATTTAATGAAGGTTTTCTTTTAAGATATTTTAAAGATGATGATTGTCAACATCTAGTGTGTAAGAAATCTTTTTCTCTAATCTGCCAAGGTGTCTCTGCAGTTTTCTGTACATTTAGTACTCTGCATGGTATCAACTTGACACTTCAGCATTAAAGCTGAAAATGTGTTGCTGGAAAAGCGCAGCAGGTCAGGCAGCATCCAAGGAGCAGGAGAATCGATGTTTCGGGCATAAGCCCTTCTTCAGGCAGGGCTTCTTCAGCATTAAAATCAGGATAGAATTAATCCCCTGTTACCTTTCATTTTAATATCATATATGAGCATGGGGGTCAGGATCTATGAGCATATTGCCTGAAAATTCCTAAGCTCCATTAGCATAGTCATCTTTTCAATGATTGCTTTTTTTTGTCATTGCCTGTTGAGCTTAAAAGTCAAACTGTTTTGGTTGACTGTTATTACTATTAAGATTATTTTAGTACCACACCCACCAGAATCCATATCTGCTTTTTTGGATAAGTTTAGTGTTGTATAACATTCAGCATCTTGTGTGAACCTAAATTTTCCCCTTGTACCTGTTAACCTCTTGCAGCTTCAATTACTCCAGGACAGTGTGTTAACTTTGCCTTTTTGCAAAGTTCATCATCTATCTCTGTTCGTACCTAGCCCCTCTACCTCAAGGACTTACCTTCGTGATTTGAACCTGCTTGTTCTGCTATTGTTTCCTTATTGTTTTTTTTTAGCCTGGACTCCTGTCCAATGCTTTCTCTTGCATTTCTATTCAGTTTGAAGATATTCTGCTTTGCTCTCTGCAGCTCTGATTCAAGACCACTGCTGTCTTATATGCTTCCAGACTTTTTAAAACTACTTTATTCCTTCCTCTGCATATACCACCATCTCCACTTGTAATGTACTCTGGGAAATTTTTAAAAAATAAATTGAGCCCTGTAGAATACACATTGCTTCTAATGTTTGATTACTTGGTTGGCATTATGGGGAAAATAAAACCATGCAGTCACTTGTCATTTTGAGGTTCTGTGTCAATGGGTTCCTGGAATACACTGCAACTTTTTTTTAAAAATGCATTATTAACATCTTTCTAAATAATACATCCATAATGCGTAGATAATGTCATTTTGAAATGCCCATCTTTATTCTGTGTACTAAACAAAAAGGTATTTGTTAAAAGCCATTTTAGACCACTTAAGTTAATTGCTCTTCAAAAAAACTACTTGCTGTGGATGTCTTCAGTTTGTTTTGCTAATCTGGGTGAAGGTGCTATTTAATTTTGGCTCAGTGTTGGTACTCTTGCCTCTTGAGTCAGAAGTTTCAAATTTAGCTTACGACTTGAGCATAAAATCCAGTCTGACACTCCAGTGCATGGCGTTGAAATTCTGCACTTCTGAGGTGCCATTATTTCAAATGGGATATTAAATTGAGGTTCCATCTGTCCTCTTAGATGTGCATTACATGGAGCATTCCATGAAACACTTTCAGAAAACTGTGGAGAATAAATAGTGTTGGAGAGGAGGCCCATGACTGACTAGGAGTGAGTGGTGATCAAGACCAAGCAAAGAAATTGAAGGGTGGATGCATTGGGGGCTGAATATTGTCATCAAAGGCAGAAGTCGGAAGCGTGAACCTGTGTCGAGTTCCTGCCTCTAACCTACCATGAAGCATTTTTTTCGTGTGGCTTATTGACCTGAGAGACAGGTATAGAGATGGGATACCAGGGAAACTGATCACATTCTGGGCAAATGTTTGCTGATTGTGAAGACCCTAAATTATCAAATCTTCTAACTGACCAGGGCAAATGGAGAGTTAAGGTCTGGAACAAGAGTCATAGTCTTAGAGTGGTACAGCTTGTCAAACCAGTCTGCACTGAACATGCATCACTGAACCAGTCTGCACTGAACATGCATCACTGAACCAGTCTGCACTGAACATGCATCACTGAACCAGTCTGCACTGAACATGCATCACTGAACCAGTCTGCACTGAACATGCATCACTGAACCAGTCTGCACTGAACATGCATCACTGAACCAGTCTGCACTGAACATGCATCACTGAGCCAGTCTGCACTGAACATGCATCACTGAGCCAGTCTGCACTGAACATGCATCACTGAGCCAGTCTGCACTGAACATGCATCCCTGAGCCAGTCTGCACTGAACATGCATCCCTGAGCCAGTCTGCACTGAACATGCATCCCTGAGCCAGTCTGCACTGAACATGCATCCCTGAGCCAGTCTGCACTGAACATGCATCCCTGAGCCAGTCTGCACTGAACATGCATCCCTGAGCCAGTCTGCACTGAACATGCATCCCTGAGCCAGTCTGCACTGAACATGCATCCCTGAGCCAGTCTGCACTGAACATGCATCCCTGAGCCAGTCTGCACTGAACATGCATCCCTGAGCCAGTCTGCACTGAACATGCATCCCTGAGCCAGTCTGCACTGAACATGCATCCCTGAGCCAGTCTGCACTGAACATGCATCCCTGAGCCAGTCTGCACTGAACATGCATCCCTGAGCCAGTCTGCACTGAACATGCATCCCTGAGCCAGTCTGCACTGAACATGCATCCCTGAGCCAGTCTGCACTGAACATGCATCCCTGAGCCAGTCTGCACTGAACATGCATCCCTGAGCCAGTCTGCACTGAACATGCATCCCTGAGCCAGTCTGCACTGAACATGCATCCCTGAGCCAGTCTGCACTGAACATGCATCCCTGAGCCAGTCTGCACTGAACATGCATCCCTGAGCCAGTCTGCACTGAACATGCATCCCTGAGCCAGTCTGCACTGAACATGCATCCCTGAGCCAGTCTGCACTGAACATGCATCCCTGAGCCAGTCTGCACTGAACATGCATCCCTGAGCCAGTCTGCACTGAACATGCATCCCTGAGCCAGTCTGCACTGAACATGCATCCCTGAGCCAGTCTGCACTGAACATGCATCACCGTGCCGTGAGGGCGGCACGGTGGCACAGTGGTTAGCACTGCTGCCTCACAGCGCCAGAGACCTGGGTTCAACTCCCGCCTCAGGCGACTCTGTGTGGAGTTTGCACATTCTCCCCGTGTCTGCGTGGGTTTCCTCCGGGTGCTCCGGTTTCCTCCCACAATCCAAAAAAATCTGCAGGTTAGGTGAATTGGCCATGCTAAATTGCCCGTAGTGTTAGGTGAAGGGGTAAATGTAGGAGTATGGGTCTGGGTGGTATACGCTTCGGCGGGTTGGTGTGGACTTGTTGGGCCGAAGGGCCTGTTTCCACACTGTAAGTAATCTAATCTAATCTAATCTAATAATCTGATCAAGTCCCATTTGCCAGAATTTGGCCCATATTCTTCTAAATCCTTCTATTCATATACCCATCCAGATTCCTTATAAATGTTGTAATTGCACTTGTCTCCTCCACTTCTGGCGGCTCAATCCATACACTCACCACCCTCTTGAAAAAGTTAATGTTGATTATTAAAATTAATCGTTCAATTAGTTTATCAAAGCTTTCAATGTTTAATCAAATAAAGCTGCTTCCGCAATGCAAACCCTGTGCTAATCATCTTCAGGAAGTTCCTAATAACGGCCACCCAAAGCCATGAAAGTTCCTGGGAAGTCAGAAGCTAACTTCCTTAGTTGCCTAGTGACCTCAGCATGCTCAGTTAACAAGGTTGATGTCTTTACTTGCCCCACTTCAAAACCCCCACCGTGCTGGTGGTCTTAAATGCAATTGTGCTTGGGAATGGACTGACTAGCTTCGGGAACAAAAAGTCAAAGTAGGATGTTATCCAAAAGAAAGTAAGTATTGGTTGGCACTTCAGTTTTTTTTGTCTGTGTTACTTTGCAAGTTTTAAACTTGCAGCTTAAAATAATCATATTAATTGATTTAGGTATAGTTACTAAGATATTAGCTCTCAGCAAGCCTAGAGACATGGATAAATTCCAGGGGATGAGACACATGTACACATGCATGAGCATGCACTTTAGGAAAGCAGATGGATCACTATTTGGAAGAGTAAGACGAGGCAGGAAGTGCAAGAGTCTTCAGTGAGTGTTATTCACATACTGGTATTTAGCATTGAAGGCTGTGGGGATTGATTTCCTCCTTGGAGTGTCGCTTATACCTGTCACCAATGAGCAAGGGGTTTCATTATGAGGAAGAGTGGATAATAGTAAAGAATAAAATACAATTAGTATAGGAGATTGCATAGTGGACAGACAGACGACTCATTGTGAGTGCCTCATAGTGTGTTGCCTCACTGGTGCTTGGATGAAGGACACCATAGAGAGAGTGCACAGCATTCTGTAGAGAGAAAAGCCTGAGCTGGCAGTTTTAATAAGTACTGATACCAACAGCAATGGGGAAAAATATTGAAATACTACTATTAAACTTCCAGGAGCTTGGAAGAAAGTTTTCTCGTGAGGAACTCTAAAGGTTTTAACACAGGATTATTCCCAGTAAGATGCTATGATTGTCAAATTAAGAAGAATATGGAATCAACGTGTGACTTGAGATTCTTGAGTCATTCAATCAGTCCTCAGACTAGAGTCACCTACTCAAAAAGGATGAGTGACACCTCAACAGGGATGAGGTCTGTGTCCTCCATGGTTTACATTCAATAGTGTGGTTTGGAAGGTTTTAAGATACAAGGGATCGGGAACCAACAACTAGAAGTATAAACTGGGAATAAGATGCATGTAGAAATGAGACTGTTGATTGTAATCGGAGTAGCTAAAGTTAATGTTGGTCCCTCAAAAGACTGAATTAATAGTAGAGAACACATATGGCAAAAACAGTAAATTAGTATTTTACCACAGTTTTCACTGTAGTAATAGGTAATGCTGAGGGAGGATTTTTCAAGGCTTCTTTTTGAGGTTAAGAGCTAGAAGTGGGAGAGGTTGATGAGCTTTTAAAATTTTAAAAATGAAAGTGATATGCATAGTCTTCCATAGATTGCATCATTTTCTGTGCATTGCGTAAATGATATGTTTAATTTTGTTAACATTTATTTTGCAGTTAAAGCAATGATAGACCTAGAAGTTAAGAATGGAATACCGTCCCATCGAATTATTTTGGGAGGATTTTCTCAGGTGATGTATTTCATGCTTATGAACAAGGCGTTGCATTCTACCATAAGATGACTGATTGATTATTAAAATAAATTAGCTTTATTTCTATTATAGTGTGTCTAGTGAAGATCATGACAAAATCTGAAGCAGAATGAATCCTAATTTTTGCAAACTTTATATTAACATGAAGCAGTTTTTCACATTATTTTCAGCATTGCCAATTTAAATAGTTTTTTTCTCTGTGCATTTAAGTGGTTTATACTTTAGCATTTATATTTCAAAAATATCAATCAGGAATATTCTTAGAACTCTCTAGTCTGTGACATGATTGTCAATTTAACAACATTCCAATGTTGTCAGTAAGCATAATTGTTTGCACAATTCAAGTGCCTATCAGTCCGTTCAGAATATTAAGTCCTGGTAACCGAGTGAATTCAGCAAAACTTGAAAGATCTTAAAATTTTGTTGGCAACATTTGCTGATGAATGGAGGTAGCAATTCTTATCACAATATAGGTTGAGGATTTTGGGGGGAATTAAGCAATGCTGATGATAAATTACCTTGTGCTTTTCTCTAAAGTTACTGTTCTGTAAATATATTCTGATGTGAAGATATGAATTACACTTCCTGATGACCTTCCATTCCTTATCAAGAATCTACCTACCTCTGCGTTTAAAAATATTCAGACTCTGCTTTTACCAGCTGTAGGAGATGAGTTCCAAAGACTTTACTAATTAATTATAATTTCTCAATTTTTTTTATTGAATCCAAGTTACTTTCACAAACCTGGGGGAATGCTTGTTAAAATCTCGATTTTATTTACACCCACCATCCTGAAGATGCTAATTTGTATGAATAACATAGAAACTAAAATAGGTAGAGAAGTGTCTTGTGCTCATCCCAAGAGGCAAAGGTCCATACCTGAGCACACCACAACTTGCTGAATCATGATTATTTGAATTTTTCAATGCTTGTAAATGTTTGGTTTGCAGCTTTGTGTGAATGGATATGGAAGTTACCAATGGGTAGTCGACATCAATCTATTCGACATGTTCAAAGTAACTTTGTTTATTTCACAGTCATTCATGGGAAAAGTGCAGTAAAACAAACTTCATCCAGGATTTTAATATTTATTGTGCAGAAATAAAATTATCAGCTGAAAATAATGGATAAGAAAACCTTGGAATGCATAGAATCAGGTGACAAATGGCAATTGATACCTTCAGGTCCTCTTCTGATAGAAGCATTTATGTGTTATTATTGAATTTTTTGTTTTAATATGCACACATGCATTATGTATATCATCCTGTTAAGCATAGTTAATATTTAAAGAAAATTCCAATGCCCAGAACTTTACAGAACTGTTCCACCAGATTTATACTTGATGTACCGAATTCCTCAATACAGTAGCCAGAATGTAGTCTTCAGTTAAGGAGACTAAACCAGTACACAAAAACAAAGGCTGGTTCACGTGTGGAAGTGCTTTATACTTTAGCATTTATACTTTTAAGTGATGGATGTGGGCACATTTATAACATTTTATAAAAAAACATTTGGATAAGTTTATGAATGGGAATAGTTGGGTGGTATATGGGCCAGGAGCAGGCAGGTGGGACGACTTTTGGTTTGGTTTGGTACTGTTCAAAATTGATTGGTAGGACAGGTTTCTGTGCTGTATGACTATATAAGTTAAGTAAAACAAGCATCATTAATGTAACACAATAGTTTTATAACTACTTGTGCTACAAACTCAATTCTAATATTTACTTTCCCCCAAATGTTCCCTTGTCTTACGAAATCCTGAATATTCATTCATTTTTCCTGGGTCTGACTCAAAGGTATGGCACAGTGCTTCAAAATTTACTTGAATTCTCAGTATTTCAGTTTTCTACAAGGTGCTCAAGATTTAAGGAGCCCATTCCATTAGCTTTTGGTTAGTCAGTGCTCCAATTTTCCTTAATCTCTCAACTGTGCACTTTTTTTTAAGCTTCTTGTCCTGCATTTGCAACCCACTCTCCATTCCCAAGTCTGCTCCCATAGCTACATATATTTGTTTAAACTAACTAATCAAGCTGACGGCATTCTGCCATGAGGCTCATTGTGGATCACTGTAAATTTCTTTGAACTTCACAGGTAAATCTTACAGCTGCCTTCCCCCTCAATATTTCCAAACTGAGTTCAAGGCCGCACCTGCATTCCTTGTAAAGTTTGCATTCCAGCTCCAAGGCTGACCGGACCAACTAATTTCCTTAGGCCCCCTTCATTCAGTGACTGGCCCAATTTTGTTAGGTATCTGGACAATGACCAAAACTTTGCTCAGATCCAAGTAGGCGTCTGTAACTTTTGTTTATGTAGACAAAATTTGAAATTCCAGACATTCACTAAGCAAATAAGCTATAAGATTCCACTGTTCGAAATAAACAAATTTTATTGTATCATAATTGACAAAGTAACAAATACTATCTGCCTTTATACTGTTAGCATCCAGAATTAACATGAGGTAAGCATAATTAATGGGTACACTGCGGTTGAACACTCTACTAACTGATCATTTAATAGCATACACGTCCAAGACAGATTCCATGAATTTTTCACCAACCTCCTTGGATGTTACCAAGTTGTAAACTGTTTGTTTGCAGTTGTTTTGCTCTCAAGGGATTTCATCTCATCTCTCTTTTGAGGATGTAGCCTCTGATTTTCCTTCAGCAGTTTTGATTCTGACTGCCCTAATGATTACTCAGTTCCCACTTGATCAGTTGTTTTCCTGTAACTGCATCACACTAGATTTACTAGGTTACATTCTAAGCATCTAATCACCGCATGTTTCCAATCTCCAGTTGATATCACTGTTCATGGGTCTTTCTTAGCTCCAACTGCCAGTTTAACAGCAGACAGCTCTTTTTCAGCTTTGTGAACTCTACAGCTGTTTCTGCTTCTGATTTTCAGTTCCTCTGTAGCACTAAAATGACTGCTTCAGGGCAATTATGAACCCCTATCCCTATCTGCATTGCACTTATGAATCCCCTTCAACCTCTTGCTCATACTGACCTCTGTGTTGTGAAATCTCCCAATAAGGTTCAGTCTCTGTTTTGTGGTCAAATCTAGGAGCTGCAATACATTATCTACCTTTTTTAAATGTTACAATATTCCATTATGCTCTAAGAAAATCCATGTAAGTTCTTTCACACAACCCACACAAAACGTTTGTTCCCAATCTAAGCTGCTTGTTTTTCAGCAAAAAACACTTAGAATAAAACTAGGAAAGTTTTAACTAAGACTGCACCCTGAATCACTTCCTCTCTGCCGACCTGAGATGATTCAAATGAAAGTGCAAAGAAATTTATTTTGCCATCAGTCAGTTCTTGGTTTCAAACCATACAGCTCCATCGTGTTTTACACACACTCCAAGTTTTTGACCTCGTTAAGGAGCTCTTGTTTACAACCTGGTTATATCTCCTTTGGATCTGGGAAACACAAATATCATTTAAATATTCTATTGAAATAAGTGTAAACTTGATTCCATTCAAGTTTCAAATATCTTCTACTTAAATATAGGTCAACTTTTAATTGTAATTAACTTCAAACTTGTTCCAATTACTCGTTAGCTTTTCAAACAAATGCCTTCATTATTCTACAGTTAAAACTTTAATTCCTAAAATTAATTTATATTCTAAAACGCAATTAATCAACTAGATTTTTGCAACAATATTAAAATCAAAAACAGGAGTTTGATCTTAATGTAAACTTTAATATAACATGGATGGGTAAGATTTCAATTCATCCAAGAACATAATACCACTATTGCTGAAAATCTGAAATTAAAACAGGAAATTCCAGGAATAATTAATTGGCATGGGATAAGAGAGACACTTAATATTTCAGGTCAATGACCTTTATCTGAATTGATGAGAGAATTGACCTGAAACGCAAATTGTTTTCTTTCTGTCTGCTGCTGGAATTCCAATCTGTTGTTCTGCAATTCCTGTAAAAGTGTTCCTATGGATCTTGGGTAAGGATAGGATTGAGTTCTGCAATACTGTATTGTACCGTGGGAGAATAATTTGATGAAGAGTACCTGATCAAATGAGAAAAATTGAAATGAAAGTGTAGGAACCTAATTCAGTGGGTCAAACTAGGTATTCCCATATATAAAGCTACCTATTTCTTAACATTGAGAATGCATTCTCTTCCTTTGGGGCCACTTTTAAGTTGCCTAAGTTCATGCTTTAAGCAAAGGTTGATAAGGCCCTGACAGCATTTTTGACAGTAATACTGACTATTTAATTGTGCGGCTCAAATTCGGAGATTCTATCCTTGACCCCCCCCCCTTGTTCTTTTTCCAAATGAAACTCTTTGAAATCCATCTTCATTCTGTTACCAAATTCCTGGTGGATTGGGAAGCAAAGAGCATTTTGCCTGCTGCCTGTCTACTTGACCTTGCTGCTGTTACAATTTTATTAACAGTAAGTGACATCTTGGGATAGCTGTCATGGGCCAGCTGAGCTCTTAAGTGGCCTTTCTCCCACTACTACCAAAATTTAATTAGCAGTGGGAATAGCTTTCCTCATAGTCAGCCTGACCTATTTTCCACCAAGGACTCATTACTGGGAGAGTGGGGTTGTCCCTCCTTAATGGGCCTCCATTGCCCCTCCAACCCTGATGATAGTCTTTACTTGGTGTGTTACTTGGTTTGTTGTGAGGAAAGATGCCCTATGCAAGCAGCATTGGCCATGGCCACTGTTCTGGTGTTACTGGTGTATGAAAGTGTTACATTTGCAAACACTGAAGAGCACATGCAGCATGCTATAGGGGAATGGTTGCAGATGTGCTAGTGAATAAGATTTATTCAGAAGTGTCTCAATGAGTGTCTTTGCCACTGGACTGGCTGCTGCTGTGCAACAGGCTGGATCCAGCGCTTCTCATTTTTACTGTGTCCTTATCTTTGAATGTCTGCATAGTTTCAGACTTGTTATATTTTTGAACATTTCATGAATATGTAGTTTCAATTTTTTATCTTTAAGAATCTAAGTATTGAGTTGGGGGGGGGGGTGCAGTGCAGTGCAGGGAAGATCAGATGGTTGACATTCTCTCCCGCTTGTGGGCCTATTAATCCCTGCAGTCTATCCGTTTTCTTTCTCTTCTCCTGCAAGGCAACCATTCTTTGCTTAATTGGACTCCATCTCAACCTCTTAGTCATGTGTATGAGTAAGGGGACTGGGGACCACAGTGCCTCATAAAATTCAACCCTTGAGTTTATCTTGCACAGTGGTGATATCCAATTCTTTCTTTGCACTGCATCTTTCTTCCTCTCCATTGCTGCTTTCTTTAGACCAGTTGTGTGACATTTTGTAATGTTGAATCATTCTTTTCTGGGGAAGGAGTAAGTGTTGTGGGCCATTATTCCAAACTATTCTTCTTGGCCCTTGATGTTTATTCGAATCACCTCCCTGGGTTGAGCCAGCCAATTCATAACTTTGCTACAATAAGATTCTGATTCCGATCTTCTCAACTTGACCTGTCTCTGTTCCTGCTTCAAGCCTACTATTGAATTTTTTATGTATTCCTTTTCATTTCAGCCAAGATTATATCAGGAGTCTAGATCTTTTCTGCATCCTCCGTAAACTTGAACTCATCCAAACTTCTAAAAGTGCTCACCTGTCATACTCGTAGTAGCTAATATGTGTTTACTCCCGGTCAACCATGTTTCGTATTAAAATTAGCTTAAGTTGATTTGATTGAAGTGCTGAAAAATACCCAGGCCAATAATCTACTAATGTGGTCTAAGAAATAATGGATGGATGGGTGGTAATCTTTCATTATTCAGTACACTTCAGATTAGTTCCTATGGATTGAAAGGTCACTAACATAACCCCTGTTGTAGGTAAAAATAATGCTAAAATACGAATTTAGCAGTGAATCGGATACAGTTTATTGAACAAAACCTTTTGGGAGGAACAGCGTGGCTTTAACTCTAATCGTGGGTTTTGACCATGCCATCTCTCCCTGAACAAAAAGTGCAGCAGTTTTTTAAACCCTCAGTGACATGTTTCCTTGCCATGTATACAGTTCTTCAGAAGCCCACCCCCAATTACATGTTCTTTGTCACGTACACACAGTTCTTCAGGAACCCACCTGTTCCATGGCCTCTCATCTTACCTGTGCAGCCATCAGCACTTTAGTACTTTGCAACAAGTTCCCGTCAGCCATTAGGACAAATTGAACAGTTTAGCCAACAGCCCCAGCATACTCCTCTTCTCCCCCCACCATGAGGCTATGGTCAACCATGGATTCTAGACCGCTTACAGCCATTTTCCAAATGTCTCGCCGACCCCATCAAGGACGCTCAACAGTCTTATCAATATGAACGCTGGTGGTCCGCATAACGTTTGCAGTCAAAACTTTACAGCATGAATTAAAGACACAGTCACCCTGTGTCTCTAGCAAATAGTCAATGGCCAGATGGTTCTGCAAAGAGACACGAGTATCATTTTTGATTTCTCCCTATCACTACTGCTCACTATCACTTTGAAAAAGTCAGTTTCTGTGTGGATTATTGTTTAGACTATTTTCTTATGCCCTGTCAAGCCACACTAACCATTTGTCAAGTAGGTGTACATGTCTAAGGCCCGTTCTTCAGTACGAGCATTTTTTGTTGTTTTTTTTTTTTTTTTACAGCATTCATCCAAGTCCGTTACTTCGGAGGTAACCACCCCACTAGTTTTTTTAAAACATTCAAAAGAAAACTAGCCTGCTGTCGATAAGGAAAATGCCAGAGACCATTATAAAAACTTTGTAATATTTATCAATACTTTTGATACTTGGAAAATAGTGGCATGGTTGTGCTGAGTTAGTGTGGATTTATGAAAGGGAATCATTACTTGACACATCTATTGAAAATCTTTGAGCTGCAACAAACAAAGTTGATGAGGGGTAGCCAGTGGATGTGGTTCACTTGGAATTTTGGAAGGCTTTCGATAAGGTCCTATATGACAGATCAGTGCATAAAATTAAAACACATGGGATTGGGTGGTAATGTACGGCCTTGAGTAGAGAACTGACAGGCAGGTAGTAAACAAAGAGTAGGAATGAATGGGACATTTCCCAAATAGCGTCCAGTGACAAGTGGGGTTCTGCAGGGATCCATGCTTTCAACCCAGCTATTAACAATATATATTAATGACTTAGATGAGGGTACTAAATGTAATTCCTCCAAGGAAGCCATCTGTTGATTGTCCTCCTTCAGCTCATGAATCAGTACTTTGCCAACACTTAGAAACATTGAAGGTAGCAAGGGTGTAAAATGTATTTCAGATGAGGGATTTTGGTATCCACCACGAAGAGTGGTTCTGCAGCAGGCAGTGAGGGAATCAATAAGTGGGGAAGAATGTACTTGACCTCATCCTTACCACTCTGCTGGTTGCAGATACTTTGGTCCATGACACTATCACTAGGAGTGACTACTGCACAGTGATGCTTTGGCAATGCAGTCCCAGCTTCATGTTGGGAATACTCCTGTCGTACTGTGTGGTACTATCACTGTTGAATGGGACAGGTTTCGAACAGATCTGGTAACTTCAGGCAGGGCATCCAGGAGCCACTGTCTGCCATCAACAGGAGCAGACGCTAATGCAATCTGCAACAGCGTGGCCTGGCATATCCCCCATTCAACAATTACCATCAACCATAGTTCAATGGACAATGCAGGAGAGATTCCCAGGAGCAGCACCAGGCATACCTAAAACTCAGGTGTCAACCGCTACTAACCAGGACTACTTTCATGCCAAAAAAAGCAAGTGATAGAGCAAACTAATCAATCCTGCAACTAATGGATCAGATCTGAACTCTGCAGTCCTGTCCTGTCCAGTCTCAAATGGGTGGTAGACATTTAAACAACTCACTGGAAGAGGAGGAGGCTCCACAAATCTCTCCATCCTCCATGATGGAAGAGCCTGTCAGATGAGTGCAAAAGATAAGGGTGAAGTGGCAACTTTGAGGAACCTATGTACGTGGACCCCAAGATCCTGCTGTTCCTCCACACAGCCAAGAATCCTGCCTTTAACCCTGCAATCTGCATTCAAATTCAACCTTCCAAAATAAAAAACTTCACCGTTTTCCAGGTTGAACTCCATTTGCCAGTTCTCAGCCCAGCTCTGCATACTGTCAATGTCCTATTGCAAACTACAACAGCCCTCCACACTATCCACAACTCCTCCAACCTTCATGTCATCAGTAAACTTACTAATTCACCCTTCCACTTCCTCATCCAAATCATTTATAAAAATCAAAGAACAGAGGTCCCAGAACAGATCCCAGTAATATTTACTGCTAGTCACTGAGCTCCAGGCCAAATATTTTCCATCTACTACCACTCGATCTTGTGGGCCAGCCAATTCTGTATCTAGATAGCCAAATTTCCCTGTATCCCATACTGCCTCAATGAGCGTCTGAATGAGCCTACCATGGGGTCCCTTTTGAGACTAAGGGTGCTGGCAGCAAGGTTTTGGATTGTTTCAAGTTTGCAGAATATGGGAGGCTGGCCAGAAATGTGCATTAGGATAATCAAATCGAGAGAGAGTGCGGGCATTGAGGAGTTCACCCAAAGTAGGTAGGGAGTTGACGATAGGCTGGGAAGGAGGTGGTATTGATGGCTAGATTTGGGGTCAGAAATTTATCTGTGGCCAAATATGACGGAGGCTACAAGCAGAGGTGGCTTGGAGTCACTAGCTAGGGAAAAGAGTTCAAAAGTGGAACTGAAAATGTTAGGCTCAGTATTTCCAACATTTAACTGGAAGAAAATACGACTAAGTCTCAAACCAGCAGCCTTCTGTTTGCAAACAATGAACTGATTAATCAAAAAAGGAAAATTGAGCTAGCTGTCATTAATATGGATGAGGAAATTGACATTTTTGGTTTGATAATGTTGGTAATGGGCAGTATATTAATGAGTAATAGAATGCAGCAAGGAAAGGTCCTTGGGGATGACACAAGTCAATGTAACAGCAGGAAGAAAAGTTTATTACTACCTGACTTTGAATAAAAAAATGAGCATGGAAGCAAGTGGTAGCAGTCCCACCTGGCTATATGATTGTGGAAAGACATCAGAGGAAGACTGCATGCGCGTCTGTCAGTAACTACTGTGATGTCACTGCTTCTTTAACAAGGTTATGTCATCCTTGTTTTTTTTATTTCAGAGGGGTCATAAATGCAGAGTTGCTGATTGGCTCTAAAACCCATCTAAGCCAGACCTATGTGATTATAGCTAACAGATACTGCTTCAGGAAAAAGGCTTTCAAGTTTTAAAAGAAAATCACTTGTACAATGAAAGGGGAGCGGCCAGTTCTTCCAGCTAAGTTTTCTTTTCTCTGGTTTGGTTTTAGCAAGCAGGACTCAAAGAAGTGGTCCATGCTGATCCCCTCTTTCTCTGACATTTTTCCTGTAAGACCCTGTGTTTTATTTTATCTTTTGTGGCAAGGGGTGTTTATGGGGATTGTTGCAGGAATTTGGAACAGCATCATTAAGTTGGGATAATCTGTTAGGTTTTAGGTTAGGTGTTTTTTTTTTTTGGATTTTCTTTTGTTTCATTCGGTAATTTTGCAAATAGTTTTAAACAAAACAGTATTTATGTGGTTGGGTCAGCTGCATCACTCCTAGAATATCCACGTTGACACCTCCTTAAAACAACCAGCGAAGACAGGGTCCGGGCTACTTTCTTGAAATGTTTAGAGGGGGCCTGGCCTGGTCCATAACAGATTGGGGCTCTTTGCAGGATTTGTTCTGTAGTTCCAAATTGGGATTAGAGTTGCTGGACTCAAAGGCTGCGAGTAGGCGAGCAGGAGGCTGAAAGAACAAAGCAAGCCAGGCAGCATCAGGACGTAGAGAATTTGACGTTTCGGGTGTAACCCTTCTTCAGGAGGCTGAGAGTGACAGGTGTTAGTGTCTTTTGTTCTGGGTGTTGATTTCAGTTGGTTTAAACAGTGCTTGGGGTAGCAAGAGTTTTGTGGAAGTGGAAGAAGTGACTTTGGGCGTTTTACGAAAGGCGATTAAGGTCAAGCTGCCAGAATTAGCAGACAACCTGGAGTTGGAGCTGCCTCCTTTCGCGAGGGAAGGAGAGATCATTACAACAATAGCTCAGCATTTAAATCTGCTGGGAACGCCATCAGAATCTTTGGAGATAAGCTACTTCACATTCAATTGAATTTTAGCTGAGTTAGAGGCAAAAGACAAGTAGAGGGCAAAAGAAATTAAACTGTTTGAATTATGATTAAAAGCAAAAGAAAGAAAAAAGGAAGCAGGAAAGAAAAGAAGAGAGGGAGTTTGAACTTCAAAAATCGGCAGTTAGACAGGAAAGTCACCTTAAAAGCATGGAGATGAAGACTGAAGGTAAGCTTAGGGAGGGTGAGCAAACTCATGTTAGCCAAAGACCTGGTGAGGATCTGCTTGAATATATTCACGCATTGCTTAAATTTTGATGAGAAGGATGAGGAAGCCTGTTTTATCTCATTTGAAAAGGTGGCTAAACAAATGCAGTGATCATGTGGATTTTGTTGATCCAAACAAACTTTGTAGGTAGAGCTTGTGAAGTATTCGCATCACTATCAGAGTAGGGATCTGGGGTGTATGAGGAGGTGAAGAAAGCTATCTTAAGTGCATTATGAGCTTGTGGCAGAAGCCTACAGACAGTGTTTCAGGAATCTAAAGAGGGACCCTGGTCAAAGCTACTTTCAATTTGAAAAGATGAAACAAAGTAATTTTGATAGGTCGATAAGGGCATTAAAAATAGACCAAACCTATGACTCTTAGAGAATTATTTTGGCGGAGTTCAAAAATTCACTTCGTAAAGTAATGTGAACTTGTGGAACAGCACAATTAAAATGGCAAGATTAGCAGTTGAAATGGCTGATTGAGTTGGTTCATGAATCAAAGTTTGGCTTCCAATATCAGTTTTAGTCAGTGAGGGATATAAATTGGAGAAAAGAGAAATCCTTGCATGGAAAGGGAAAGATAGATCTTGGTGAAAATCATAAGGATAACTTACCACAGGGTAAAAGGGAAACCCTTGAAGGGGAAAGAGAAGTTTAAAAAACTCCGGTGTTTTCATTGCAGTAAAGTAGGTCACATGAAATCAGTGGTGGGTTAGGAAACGCACTGGAAAACCAGATGTTGGAAAACCGGATAAGCCAGTGAAATTTGTTCGAATAGTAACAGAAAGCACAGTGAAGCCTAGAAATCTGCACCAGACTGTACAACCTGGTTGAAGGTTGGTTAAGGAGGAAGTGCCAGATCATCTTAAACCATATACCTGTGAAGGTACAGCTTATTCAGAGGCCAGCAGCAGCATGTAAAGAGCTTACAATATTAAGAGATACAGGATCCTCTCAATCTTTGATGTTGAAAGTTGAGGAGATATGTACTTCTGAAGGTCTTTGCCAGAAAAGTGCTAATAATGGGAATTCCCAGTGAGACAAGAAGCGCTTAATTAAGTAGAGTAAAGTTAGTGTCCTGTGAAGAGTGGAGAAGTTGTGGTAGGCGTACAGGACAAATTCTCAGCTTCAGGAATGCAATTTGATCTTGCTAATGATATAGCTGGCTCACAGGTAGGAGTGCTACCTACTGTGATTGAAAAGCCAGTGGAAACTCGGGCATCTGAACTACTATAGGACACACATCCTGGGATTTTTCCCAACTATGTAGTAAAGAGTTCGCAAAGTCATCAGGAGAGATCAAAGAGTACAAATAAGAAAGTTGAAGTGGAATTAAGAGACTCTGTTTGATCAAATGGTTGACACAAACCAGGAGCAGATAGATGAGAAAGCAGACATTAACTGAGTTACAATCGCTTTAAATTTTCATCTTTCTGCTGTATCAAAAGGTATACACAGGAAAAGAATCCGAATGTATCCCTGCGTGCTAATATCTTAAAATGGTGTCTTAATGAGGAAATGGAGACCATCACACATTCAGGCAGATAAGAAATGGGCAGAAATTCAAGTTGTATTGCTAGTGGATTATAGAAAGGTGGTGTTGAGTGGTGCATGAACTACCAGTAGGGAGTCATTTAGGGGTGAGAAAAACTCAAGCTAAAATACAAAAACATTTTTACTGGCCTGGACTGCACAAGGATGCAGTTGAATATTGCCAGACATGTCATGCACGTCAGTATCACAGCATACAATGAAACAGAAAGCAGACGAGAAATCAAAAACTTGCAATTTTGCTCTCAGGTAACAAATTGACAAGCCAGGTTCAGAGGATTCTGAATTGGACATTCCTCAACTTGGACAATGAGGAGGTTGTCAAAAATTGGTATAAATTATTGAGTTACCTTCCAGAGGAAAATCGAAATATCCTGAAAGAGTTGTTACTATCACATGGGGAGATAAATTGAAATATGCTGGGAAGTGCTAACCTAATTATGCACGATGTAGATTTAGGAGATGCTGTTCCAATTAAGTAACATACCTATAGGCATAACCTGCAAAAGTTTGCACAGGTTCAAAAGGAAATTGAACGCATGCTCCAAGATAACATAATCGAAGTGAGTTACAGTGACTGGAGCTCACCCACCGTAACGGTGCTAAAACTAGATTATACACAGCATGTAGAGGATTGCAAAGTCAATGCACTTACAAAGGCTGCTGCATATCTGATTCCACACTTGGAACACTAAATTGAAAAGGTGGGACAAGCAATTTAGATTTCTAAGTTGGACTTGCTCAGAGGATACTGGCAGGTACCTTCATAAAGCTGAATAGATTATATCAGTTTAGAGTCATGCTGTTTGATATGAAAAATGCAACAGCCATATTTCAGAGACTTACCAATAAGATCATTTTCAGATTATCCAATCATGTAATTTATATTGACAACCTGGTGATTTTTAGTCATACATGGAAGAAACATTTGCAACATTAATCAGAATTTTCCAGTTGACTTCAGGGGGCAGGCTTGATGATAAACCTGGATAAAAGTGAATTTGCCAAAGTCCAAGTCACCTTCCTGGGCCATATTACTGGACATGGACAAATGGCCCCACAGAAAGTAAAAACAAGGGTAATTGGGGAGTTTCCTATACCATCGACAAAAAGAGCAGACGTACGATTCCTGGGATAGAGCGGATCTTATTGAAAATTCGTACCAAGTTTTAGCAGTTTGGCTGCTCCATTCACTGAATTGCTAAAGAAAGGCAAGAGGTTTCAGTGGACAGTGAACTGTCAGAAGGCATTTGACAGCCTGAAAGCTGTATTAACCACTGCCCTAGTGTTATCTACACCTAATTACATGAAGCCATTCAAAGTGCCTATTGATGCGAATGATGTGGGCGTCAGTGCTGTGCTCTAATAAGAAGATGAGAAGATATAAAGGCCTATCGTGTATTTCTCCAGGAAATTGAATGTTCTTCAGTAGAATATTCAACAGTTGAAAAGGTGTTACAACATTTCGATGTCTATTTACAAGTAATGTATCTGAGACAATCATATGGGGAAATAGATGGTGACATCTTGGCAAAATGTCCATATTACAGAGGAGGAAGTACTGGATGTCTTGAAATGGGTAAAGGTGGATAAATCCCCAGGACCTGATCAAGTGTACTCGAGAACTCTGTGGGAAACTAGAGAGGTGATTGGGCCTCTTGCTGAGATATTTGTATCATCGATTGTCACAGGTGAGGTGCTGGAAGACTGGAGGTGGCAAATGTGGTGCCACTGTTTCAGAAGGGCGGTAAGGACAAGCCAGGGAATCCTGAGGGACAGGATGTACATTTATTTGGAAAGGCAAGGACTGATTAGGGATAGTCAACATGGCTTTGTGCATGGGAAATAATGTCTCACAAACTTGATTGAGTTATTTGAGGAAGTAACAAAGAGGATTGATGAGGGCAGAGCAGTAGATGTGATCTATATGAACTTCAGTAAGGCATTTGACAAGGTTCCCTGTGGGAGACGGATTAGCAAGGTTAGATCTCCAGGAATACAGGGAGAACTAGCCATTTGGATACAGAACTGGCTCCAGGGTGGTGGTGGAGGGTTGTTTTTCAGACTGGAGGCCTGTGACCAGTGGAGTGCCACAAGGATCGGTGCTGGGTCCTCTATCTTTTGTCATTTATATTAATGATCAGGATACGAGCGTAAGAGGTACAATTAGTAAATTTGCAGATGACACCAAAATTGGAGGTGTAGTGGATAGCAAAGAGTGTTACCTCAGATTACAACAGGATCTTGACCAGATGGGCCAATGGGCTAGGAAGTGGCAGATGGAGTTTAATTCAGATAAATGCGAGTTGCTGCATTTTGGGAAAGCAAATCTTTGCAGGACTTATACACTTAATGGTAAGGTCCTAGGGAGTGTTGCTGAACCAAGAGACCTTGGAGTGCAGGTTCATAGCTCCTTGAAAGTGGAGTCGCAGGTAGATAGGATAGTGAAGAAGGTGTTTGGTATGCTTTCCTTTATTGGTCAGAGTATTGAGTACAGGAGTTGGGAGGTCATGTTGCAGCTGTACAGGACATTGGTTAGGCCACTGTTGGAATATTGCATGCAATTCTGGTCTCCTTCCTATCGGAAAGATTTTGTGAAACTTAAAAGCGTTCAGAAAAGATTTACAAGGATGTTGCCAGGGTTGGAGGATTTGAGCTAGAAGGACAGACTGAACAGGCTGGGGCTGTTTTTCCCTGGAGCGTCGGAGGCTGAGGGGTGACCTTAGAGGTTTACAAAAGTGAGAGGCATGGATAGGGTAAATAGACAAAGTCTTTTCCCTGGGGTGGGGGAGTCCAGACCTAGAGTGCATAGGTTTAGGGCGATAGGGGAAAGATATAAAAGAGACCCAAGGGGCACCTTTTTCACGCAGAGAGTGATACGTGTATGGAATGAGCTGCCAGAGGAAGTGGTGGAGGCTGGTACAATTACAACATTTAAGAGGCATTTGGATGGGTATATGAATAGGAAGGGTTTGGAGGGATATGGGCCGGGTGCTGGCAGGTGGGACTAGGTTGTGTTGGGATATATGGTCGGTGTGGACAGGTTGGACCGAAGGGTCTGTTTCCATGCTGTACATCTCTATGACTCTATATACACTGATCGTGACCCATTGAAATTTGTGGAGATATTTAATGACAAAAATTCCAGACTGTTTAGATGGAGCTTGTTGTTATAGCTATTTAAAATTGAAAATTGTGCATGTGGCAGGGTGAGGAAATGTGTTGCTGACACATTGTTGAGACTTGAATGAGAAATGGAGGTGTTTGGTGGCAGGAGTGAAACAGGCTGAAACAAAATGTAGTAGTGCATGTTTGCTTGATTATTGTCAATGTAATGTATTTGTGTGTTGTAGTGCACTAACAATTTAAGATTGAGGTTTTAAAAGGAAGCCATCTTTGTATGTAGATGCTTTTTTTAAAGGGGGAGATGCGATGATGGTGCTCCTTTAACAGGGTTACATCATCCTTGTATTTCTTTTCAGACTGGTCACAAATGCAGAGTTTCCAACAGGTTTTTAGGGCCAATTTGTTTATATATGCCGCAGGAAAAAAGGCTTTCAAGTTTTAAAAGAAAAGCACTTGTGCATTGAAAGGGGAGTGGCCAGTTCTTCCAGCTTAGTTTTTACTCTGGTTTGGTCTGGTTTGATTTTAGCAAGCAAGACCGAAAGAAGCGGGTCCATGCTGATCCTCCCTTTCTCTGATATCTCTCCTGTAAGAGCTTGATTTTATCTTTTGTGCTGAAGGATGTTTATGGTGACTGTTGCAGGAATTTGGAACAGCTTCATTAAGTTGGGGTAATTGTTAGGTTTTCAGATAGGGTGTTATTCTATATTCAGTTCTCTTTCATTTCTGTTTCATTTGGTAATCTTGCAAATAAATTCTGTTTTGTTTAAAATTAAGTGGTTGGGCCAGCTGCATCACTCCTAGAATATCCACTTTAAAACAAGCAGCAAGGTTAGGGTCCGGGCTACATTATTGAAATGTTCTGAGGGATCTGGCTTGGTACATAACACTACAGACAAGTTGAAAAGGAATTTACTGGGTGTCATTTGTGACTTTGAGACCTGTTTAATACTGTGAACGGATTTCAACTATTTTACAGGATTTCAAATATAAAGTTCTGAAAATAATAGGCACTAGTTTTGAAGATGATAATATGTTCACAGGATTTTGCAATGTTTTCCAAAACTTGGCTGTTCCTTCAACTCTAGATTGTGCACCAAGATTCCCATGTACTGAAATTTTCTCTCTTAACTCATCCATGTCCAGAGCCCACTTTAAAATGACCTCTGAATTAACATTTTCAATCATGCAGTGCAAATTTGCAAAGCTTCTGGCATGTTGCATTTCCCCTAATTTGCTTTTAATGCAGTACGGTGTTGATTACACCTCTGAATCGTGTTGAATTTTTTTCCCCTAATGTAAGAGGCACTGTGTAAGTATCATCTGTTCATTGCAAGGTTGAATCTCTGTTTCTGAATGATATCCTTGTAGACTAGAGGTTTTCCTTCTTACAGAAGCTTCTAGTTGCACAGAAATGTCTTCTGGGTTGAAAGTGTGACAGGAAGTGTTCAATATACAAGAAAATCCATCTCTGGTAGGGGTTGTAAAACACAGGGGATGCCCTAAGACTGTTTTAAAATTGAGAATATTATACACATAGTACCAAATAATTTCTGAATTCTCCAGAGCATCAGTCTGACATTGTAAAATAAGCAAAATATAGTTGCATGTTACACTAGGCGTGTATAATCTACCTTTGGAAATATTGTTTGTAACCAGTTTATGTAAAGGAAATCTTGTTACAAATTATTTGTTTTAATATTCAACACCTTTTAAAAATCTAATGTGAATTTGACATGAAAATTAGAATTATTCCTTGTTACAGCATAGATCAACTAAGTAATAGTTTGCCAGCATTGTTTAATGAAAGTAGAAAATGCTATAGCAAAACAGCTTCTGCTGGAAAATATTTGAGGTTTAATGGTGACTTAATTCTTGGTGTAATTTATTCCATAGGGAGGAGCTCTGTCATTGTACACTGCTCTGACAACACATCAGAAACTTGGTGGAGTAATTGGCCTTAGCTGTTGGCTTCCACTTCGGAACTCTTTTCCAGAGGTACTAATAATCCTTACTGATGTTCAATGAGATTATTCAACAAACAGCAAAAGGTTGTTGCAATGAAAGCAATCTTCAACCCTACATACTCCTAAAGTAGAAGTTTGAACTCTTGAAATATTTAGCACTGCAGAAGCAGCACGTCTCCTTTGTTGAAAAAAAGCAAGAACTTATCTTTCTGTCCTTCTCTGTATGTCTACAACCATCCTCTTCCAACATCTTTTCACTGTCACCCTGCTGAGTAGGACTACTCTCACCTGGTTCCCTTCTTACCTAGGAGAAAGTGAGGACTGCACATGCTGGCGATCAGTGTCAAAAGGTGTGCTGCTGGAAACGCACAGCAGGTTAGGCAGCATTCGAAGAGCGGGAGACATGATGAAGGGCTTAAGTCCAAAATGTCGACTCTCCTGCTCCTTGGATGCTCCCTTCTTATTTATATAATTATAGCCAGATAATCGCTTACAATGTTTTTTCTGGCTGCTTTTGCTGACGTCCAGGAGCATATGAAGTAACAGAGAAATTTCTGAACACAATTGAAATAAAGAAACCTAATAAACCCATAAAATGGAAAAGAAAATGTAAGTGAAGGAAAAAATTTTGAAGTAGAATTTATTTTAATGCTAAAACAATAAGTTCAGTTTTTAAAGTTCAAGGTGAGCATGTGTAGTCAGAATTTATCATATGGTTGGTGTTAGCAGACACTCCTGTTTTCCTACTCCCTCAATTTACCTCTGGTGTCACCAGAGTTTAACATTGATCCTGTCCTATTTCTCTTCTATATGCTACATTTTTGGCAACCTCATCTGAATCTGTTAGTTTTTACATGTGCTTTGACTCCAACTCCACCTCACCACTATCTCCCTTGATGATAATGTTTCTTCAGCTGACCTGCTGCTCAGAGAGTCTGTCATGCTGATGCATTGACTTCAGATTCTGGAAGCCACCACTGCACATGAACCTGAAGTCCACACAGGAGTAAGGAAAATTAGGGGGAATGTAGTTAAATTATTGTTGCTAAATGATCAAGTTACTTATCTGATATTGTAGTGGATGACCAGATATGTTTTCCATGTAAATATTGTGAAGATTAAAAGCATTGTTTTCAGTCCCTGCTACAAATTTTGTTTCCATGGTACTGACTCCACCCTCATCCAGGCACCAATTTGAGATTAAATCAACCTGTTTGCCAGGTTGGTGTCACATTTGATTCTGGGATGACCTTCCGACTTCGTGATCACACTTTCTCTTAGAAACCCAGCTGGAGCAACTCCATCAGGTCTGATAGCATCTGTCGAGAGGGAAACTATGTTTTAAGTCCAGTATGTTGACTGTAAAGAACTAAAATCTTCCACATGCATAACATTGGTTCACTTCACCCATCCCAGCTCATCTACCAAAACAGTCATCCATGCCTTCAGTTCCTCCAAACTTGACAATTTCAAAGCACACCAAAGTGACCTCCCATATTCAACTCCTGTAAACTTGGGGTCATCTAGAATTCTCCACCCATGTCTTAATTTCCACGTTATTATTGATAGGAGTAAGGTGAGGCTGGATGGCCTCTATTTAATATTAAGGGTATTAGAAGTAGGACAGATGAGTTAAGCACATGGATTGACACAGAGCTGTGATGATGGCAATTTTAACATTCTCGTTATACAGTCTTCAGGTGGGTTAGGGGAGACAAAAATAGAAATTGCTAGAAAAGTTCAGCAAGTGTGGCAGCATCTGTGGAGAGAAATCAGTGTTAATGCTTTGGGTCAAATTACCCTTCCTCAGTTGTAAAGTGGAGGGTAGTATCACATCTAATTAGATTTAGATTAGATTAGATTACTTAGTGTGGAAACAGGCCCTTCGGCCCAACAAGTCCACACCGCCCCACCGAAGCGTACCCCTACATGTACCCCTTACCTAACACTACGGGCAATTTAGCACGGCCAATTCACCTGACCTGCACAGCTTTGGACTGTGGGAGGAAACCGGAACACCCGGAGGAAACCCATGCAGACATGGGGAGAACGTGCAAACTCCACACAGTCAGTCGCCTGAGGCGGGAATTGAACCCGGGTCTCTGGCGCTGTGAGGCAGCAGTGCTAACCACTGTGCCACCGTGCCGTCCAAAATGGAATCCATTACTGCAATAAGGAGGGATGATCTCTTGGAAGGGCCACCAAATGAGACTTTGTGGGTAGAACTTAGGAATGCAAAAGTAGCAGTCACACTGTTAGGAGTGTGGAAAAGAAGGTGCAGAAAAGGGTTTTGCATGGGGTGCACGCAGTCACCCAAGGGTGGAATTGAACCCAGGTCCCTGGTGCAATGAGGCAACAGTGCTAACTACTGAGCTACTCTTCCACCCCATGTTGTCTTTAGGGTTAAATTTAGGAGTAATAAGTCCAGAGAATCATAAATGTCTATGAATACTCAAGACTGTATAAAAAAGGGATTTTTTTAAAAAAACACACACAATGCATACAAAGGTAGCAAAATAAGAGGTCCTAGAGAAGTATAGGAAGTGCAAGGACACCTGGAGCAATTAGGACAGGAGTCATGAGAAAATGCTGGCAAGCAAGGTTAGAGGGAATTCAAATTTATTCTACAAATAAATCCGAGAGAGTAACCAGGGAAAGAGTAGGGTCAGTTAGGGACCAAGGGGGCAATCTGTGTGTGAAGGCAGAGGACATTGGTCGAGTGTTAAATGAGTACTTCATATCGGTTTATTTACCAGAAAGAGGATGCAAATACAGAATTTGAAGATGGACTGTGAAGTTCATCAGCAGTTTGACATAAGGTGGTCTTGGAGGTCATGTTGGATTTAAAAGTAGACAAATCCCCAGGTCTGAATGAGTTGTACCCCAGGCTGCATTGGGAGATAAGGGAGTAACTCATTTGGGGCCAGACCCAAAATTTTAAATAATCTCTGGCTATAGAAGGTGCTGGAGTGCAACTAATGTGGCTCCACTTTTACAAGAAGGATGGCAGAGATAGACCAATGAATCTAACCTCATTAGGAGGGAAGCTATTGGAAAAAGTAGTGAAGGAGAAAATTAATCTCCATCTGGGCAAGGTGACATCAGGGATAGTCTGTATGGCTTTGTCATAGGCGGTCATGTCCAACAAATCTATTGGAATGTTTTGACAAGATGACTTAAGTTTTCGGATGAGCTTAGGGTAGTTAATGTAGTTTATATGGATTTCAGCAAGGCCTTTTGACAAAGCCCCACATGAGAAACTGATCAAGTAAAGGTTTGTGGCGTCAAGGGTAACTCGGCAAAATTGGCTTAGTGATAGGTGGCAGAAAGTTGTTTGTGGGACTGGAGCCCTGTTATTAAATTATGTTGAGCATATGGAAGGGATAATAAGTTTGCTGATGACAGATTGGCCTTGTGGTTGACAGTGAGGATGAAGGGTGGTGCTGCAGGTGTCTGGTGTACTAACCTCTGCATTGCAGACACTAAGTGCCAGCTCTTAGATAGCTTCTCTTATCTTCCCTGAACCATGACTCCATCATGGAACACTAGCCTCCTGTGCCCTCCAACAGTGAGTAAGCTCATATCTGCATCCAAGCTCACTGCCTCCCACCTCCACACAGACCACTTTGATCACCTTCCCAAAATCCGCAATCAGGACTGCCTGGGCAGACCTATTGTTTCTGCCTGCTCCTGCCTCAGAATGTATCTCTTCCTGCCTCGACTTGATTTTTCTTCCCCTGTCTAATCCCTTTCCGAGTTACAACTGTGATTCCTCAGACGCATCACTTTCAGAATTTCCGGTTTGCAGGCTTCAGCTGCCTCCTCTTTACCATGATTGAGCAATTCCTTTATACATCAGTCACACATCAGGAGATGGTCTTAGGGCTGTCTGCTTTTTCCTGATTTTACAAAAAAACCTGAACCATCATCATCTACCAGAATACTCTTCCTCGCCAAGCTCATCCTTACTCTGAACAAGTACTCTTTTAACTCCTCTCAGTTTCTTCAGGTCAAAAGTCTAGGACCAGCCTAGGTCTCAGTTATGCTTGTCTTTTTGTAGGGTGCATGGAACATTCCTTGCTGCAGTCCTATTCTGGCCCCAACCCACAACGCTAACTCTCCAGTATAATGATTACATCATTAGTTCTGCTTCCCCCTCTCATTTGGAATTAGAAAAGTTTATCTATTTCGTTTCCAATTTCCACCTGCTCTCGCCTTCATCTCATCCATGTCTGAGTGTCCCATCCCTTCCTCAACATCTGGTTTAATTTCTGAGAATGGACAGACCACCAATATCCAGTACAAACCTATCGACTTGCATGGTTATCTTGACTATACATCCTCAGGTCTTGCTTCCTGTAAAGAATCTTCCACTCTCCCAGGTACTCTGTCTCTGTCTCTGTCACATTAGTTCTGATGATGCCAACTTCAACAAGGGGGCCTCTGAAATGTCTACCCCCTTCCTCAACCAAGGAGTCCCCAGCAGCATGATTGACAGGGTCCTCAGTCTGACCCATCACCTGCACTTCAGCCCTCACCCCCTCTCTTCCCTCCCACAATAGTGATAAGAGTCTCCCTTGTCTTCACCTGACATCCCACCACCATCCACATCCATAGGATCATTAGCCACTATTTCTGCTACCTCCAGCAGGATGCTATCACCAGACACGTGCCCCTCTCCTCCCTAGCCAGCCTTGCACAGGAATAGTTTCCTCTGGGACATCCTATTCCACTCTTCCTCTACTCCCAGCACCCCCACAGCAGCTTTTCCAGAAGGTGTAGCACCTGCCTATTTTACTTTCTCCCTTCTCACCATCCAAGACCCCAAACACACCTTCCAGGTGGAGCAGTGCACTTTACCTTCACTTTGCTCAGTCTAGTTTACCTACCTGCTGCTCACAATGTGGCCTCCTACATTGAGGAAACAAAGCACAGACTGTGACTGCTTTGCAAATCACCTACGTTCTGTCCACAAAAAAAGACCCGAAGCTTCCAGTTGCCTGCCACGTCAACAGTGTTCCCTGGCCAGCATCTCTGTCTCAGGCTTGCTGCTGTGCTCCAGTGCGTGGCACAAGCTAGAAGAACAGCACTTCATTTTCCACTTGGGAATTCATTGGACTTCTGGACTATTGAGTTCAACAGTTCTAGGGCTTGAGCACCACCCCTGCTGTCCTTACACCACCCCCCATACCCCAGGCCTTGTCATCACATAGACTGTTAACTGCTCACAACTAATTATCAGTTAGTAATAGTTCCCATCAGCAGCTATTCATAATCCCAGACTGACCTTTACCCAAGTCCTCATCTGTCCAACTGTTTTTCTCTCTCTTTGGGCTCTATCTCCACCTATTGTTTATACCTACTACCTCCCTCCACTCCATCTTATACATTAAATACCAAACATTTCCTAGCTACCACCAGTTCTGAAGAAGGATCACTGAACCTGAACCTGCTTTCTCTCCGCAGATGCTGCCAGATCTGCTGAATTTTTCCAGCAATTTTTGTTTTTGGTTCTGTAGAAGGTGTTTTAGGTTACAGGAAGATATAAACAAACAATGGTCAGATAAGCAGATCAGTGGCAGATGGAATTTAACTTTGATCAAAGTGAGGTGATGCATTTTGGAAGAGGGAACGAGTACTCAATGAATGGCAAGACACTAGCAATCTTGGAGGAACAGAGCTTGGGGTGCTTGCCCATAGGCCCCTGAGGTTGTAGGACAGGTTATTAAGTCATTAAGAAAGCATACACTTGCCTTTATGACTTGTGATATAGATTATAAGAGCAAGGAGGTCATGTTACAGAACTTTAGTAAGGCCACAGTTAGAATACTCTGGTCACCACACTATAAGAAGGAAATTATTGCACTGGGGGAGGTGCAAAGGAGATTCATCAGGATGCTACTTGGGATGGAGCATTTCAGCAAAGAAGGAAGGCTGGATTAGAAAATGTGGGGGAGGAACCTGATTTAGGGGTATGGACAATTTGAGTAGAAAACAGTTGTTCCCCTTAGTTGAAGGGTCAGTAATAAGGGGGCATAAATCTAAAATGAAAAGCAGGAAATTTAGAAGAGGTTTAAGGAAAACCTTTTTCACCTAGAGTATAATGGGTTCTGGAATGCACTACCTGAGTGTGTGGTTGAGGTGGGAAACCTCACAACCTTTAAAAAGCACTTGGATAGCCTTGAATGATAGGCACTTGAAATGTCATATCAGTCTCGTACAGAAACATTGGAATGAGTTTAGGTAGTTTCTTTGGTAGTACAAATTTGATGGGCTGAAGGGTCTCTTCTGTACTATATGATTCTGTGAACTCTGAGATATCACCCTCCTTTCGTTCTGGCTTTTTGTGCATTCCAGTCAGCTGTGCCTTCAGTTGGGTTCTAGGATCTTTTGTTCCTTTGCTGCTCCTTTTGCCTCTTTATCTTGCCTGCCTCCTTTTATGGCACTTGTGAAAACCTACTTCTTTACCCAAACTTTTGGTCATTTGACTTTGATGTAGTGCCACTGTTAAGCACCAAGGTACATTTCATTATGTTAAATGGGAGATGATGGCCTAGTGGTATTATTGCTATACACTTAATCCAGAGACCCAGGTAATATTTCTGGAGAGGGTGATTTGAATCCTGCTATGGCAGCTGGTGGAATTTGAATTCAATAAATATCTGGAATTCATCGAATGATGACAATGAAACCGTTGCCAATCATAAGGACAAACCCATCTGGTTCACTTTAGAGAAAGAAACTGCCATCCTTATCTGGTCTGGCCTACATGTCACTCCAGATCTACAGCATTTGGTTGACACTTAATGAAGTTGGAGATGAGTACAAAATGGCTGGCCTGGCCACTGACACCCGCATCCTGTGAATAAATTAAAAATAAAATGAATAGGAAGGGTTTGGAGGGATATGGGCCGGGCGCTGGCAGGTGGGACTAGATTGGGTTGGGATATCTGGTCGGCATGGACGGGTCGGACTGAAGGGTCCGTTTCCATGCTGTACATCTCTATGACTCTATAACTCTACATACAAATATAAATGTTGGCATATTTTAAAATAGGAAATGTCTTATTTTAATAATTAATAAGATCAACAATAGATCATAATTGATTTGATTGTAACCTCAACTCTACATTCCTGCCAATCCCAAATAACCTCGGACTCCCTTGTTTGTGTTTGAGACGGGGTATTGTAGATAGTCACAACAGAAATTATACAAGTTTGTACTCCAAGAATTTCCACTTTGTTGTAGATTATAGTAGCAAGTAATGTTATTTCACCATTATAAAGATAATTGAATAATAAACATTGCTAAATATTACATAAAATTAAAAGTAATACTTTTGCTTTGTCTCCTATCTCATGAAATGCTACAAATTAGATTGCAACTAGTTTTATTCATTATCTTAATGCTATTAAAGAAGAATGAAATGCACCTAACACAGCATGTGCTTTAGTGCATCAGAATGTAGAATGAGAAGTTAATCCATTATACAAGAGTGCTGGGAACACTAACTGCTTTTATTCAACTTGTTTGAAACTGTGTGGAATAGTTTGTTTATGAAGTCATTTTTGTTTCACTTTAATTGAATCCTACTTTTCCTTGTGCCAATTTCTATTATTGGAAAGTTATTCGAATAATGAATATCTTGTAATTTGCTGCAGTGTGAAATAGCTATTTTGAGTAAAACTAATGAAAGTTTGATATTTTTAAATCCTATCAGCTAAGCATGCTGTATACAATTTATCACCTTTTTTTTATTTAACCATTGAGCACATGATAACAATTCTTCTCCTGTATAGGAAGTTGAGATTTCTGGTTAGATGACTGACCAATGCTCAACATGGTAGACATCTCGATGCAGATATTATTGGCAGTGAAAGTTTGGCAAAAGAGAAGGAATAACTGTGTTCCTTCAAATTTGAAAATTGCAAAATTTGTTTTGGAAAATATAACCATTTCTTCAGACTTGCAATTTATTCAATATATGCTTTTAAGATTGGAAGCACCTATTTTCAATATATATTTTACACTCAGAACATTAAGTTTACTTCAGAAAAGGGTATCCATGCTGGTTAATATTTGAAAATTTCACAACCTCTTTTTCTAATTTCATTCTTGTTGTTTAACCTAATCATTTAGAAATGTGTCATTGTCGACATATTTCAGAATATTTTCAACATATTAAGGTGAAGAGCGCTTAATAACTATGATGCATCTGAGGTTTAGATTTCAACAATGTTGTATATTTGGGAGTATTCTTGAGGATAACATCCTTTTTCTTTTCTGTTGTTTCTGTTTCTGATTTTAAAATTTGCATGTGATATTACTGTCTGTTTCCATACTATCCAATTAATCATCATGCTTGGTTTATAAACCAGTGACTAGGTAATATTCCTAACGAATATTTGAAGTTGAAGGAATTTATGTTGCTAATGTCAATGAAATTTTTTACCTAAAACTTTTCAATATTGATATGTAGTTGTAAATAATTGTGGCCTTTATTTTTCAAATAACTTGGCAGGCAAAATCTTAGTGTAAACCATGTTCCTTGCTAACATTTTTAAAATAATTTGGCAAACCTCTGCTGAGATTTCTTCACCTGTGTTGGAACAACATAATAGAATTTTGTGTACTTGAAATGAGAATACTAATAATTTTACACTGTAGCAGATAGTCAGCATTAACCCAAGGAAAATACTGTTATAGTTTTTTTTTATTGTATAACTCCAAATTTGAGCCCTTGATTCTTTGTCTTCCACTTGTAGAAAGGTTAAATTAGACTTAAATGTTTTCAACTAATAATCAGATTAAGCACTTCTTTTACTCAACAGAAGTCTAATTTGAAGAAGACAAGAGTAGCATTAAGTTTTTCTGAAACTAATTTCTGTAAATCTCGATGCACAACTTCTAATGTTCTTTTATTGCTATTTCTATTAAGCTGTGGATGGAGACAGATCATACAAGTTGTTGCAATTTTTTTTCCCCTAAGGCAGCTGCTAACAGTCCAAACAAAGATATCCGTGCTCTTCAGTGTCACGGAGAAGCTGATCCTATTGTGCCTCTAGCATTCGGTGCTTTCACTGCTGAAAAATTGAAAACCATCATCAATCCAGATAATGTTATTTTCAAGTCCTACGAAGGCATGATGCATGGTTCTTGTCCCCAGGTCAGTAATTATATATCTTGAAATATTAGAAGTAAAATCTATTCCTGAAAACGTCAACATTTAATGTTTAATAGGATATAATGAATTTGTTGGTGGTTATAATAGTGACTCAAGTGTTACAATTTATATATGTACAGGAACAATATTCCAATGCGCTAAAATCTTCTAGCTATTAAAAAGACAGGATTGAGCTTTTGTTAATTTCTACTTGAAACTGTGTTAAAGGCATTTATTGAAATGAGAACTTTTATTTTGTTTTATTACCCTTTATTTGACCCTAATGTCTCAAAAAAAGTGAGCGCCCAATGGCTCAATGATTAAATATGTTATCTGCCTGATACAAAAGTTGAGCTAGAAAGGTTACAAATTGTTGTTTGGTCTGTGCCACATTAATTGTGGTCTAGAGTAGTGGTAGAGTCTTGGGCGTTGGTTGGCTATCCTAATACAATACTATCTGTGGATAGGTAGGCAATGTACTTTGCAACTATAATTTTTAATGGCATTTTGTAAAAAAAAAAAATACATTTTTTAAAAATTCATTCACATGTGGGTGCTTCGGCAAGATCAGATGGCAGTTAAGAGTTAATCACATTGCTGTGAGTCTGCTGTGACATGTAGGCTAGACCAGGTAAGGATGGCAGTTTCATTCCCTAAAGGACATTAGTGAACCAAAAGTTTTTCCAACAGTTGGCAATGGATTCATGGTCATTATTTAGACTCTTTATTCTAGAAGTTCATTGAATTCAAATTTCACCATCTACCATGGTAGGATTCGAACCTGAGTCCCCAGGTCGTTACCTGGGTCTCTGGATTAACAGTCAGGTGACAATACTACTAGTGTCTTGCCAATGAAAATTAGTCTTCATTCATATTTATGAAGCTAATTAAGGATTCATTTAAGTAGTCATATTTACTCATGTCTGTGGCAATGAGTACTTGCACACACAGGATATCTGGTCGGCATGGATGAGTTGGATCAAAGGGTTTGTGTCCATGCTGTGCATCTCTATGGCTCTGTCAAATTGGCTGCAGGGTTTCTGTAAAGGGGTTTATCTTCACATGGTTGCTTGAACTAGGAATGGTACAAGTCAGGGAGCTAGGGCAGTTTGTTCGCACCAAAATTCCAGGGATGTTTTAGCTTCATCACGATGTGAAGAAGCCATTCAACTGTTTGCTGCCTTTTATGGCTCATAGTTTGTGTTGAATGGATTTCGAGAACACACTGTGGGTGCCTCAGTGGTTAGCACTGCTGCCTCACAGTATCAGGGTCCCAGGTTCGATTCCAGCCTCGGGTGATTGCCTGTGTGGAGTTTGCACGTTCTCCCTGTGTCTGCCTGGGTTTCCTCTGGGTGCTCCGGTTTCCTCAATTCAAAGATGTGCAGTTCAGTTGAATTGGCCATGTTAAATTGCCCATAGGTGCATTAGTCAGAGGGAAACGGGTCTGGGTGAGTTACTCTTCGGAGGGTCGGTGTGGAGTTGTTGGGCTGAAGGGCCTGTTTCCACACTCTAGGGAATCTAATCTAAAAAAAATCTATTGCTGGTATTCCTAATGGAACCCAAATGTCACCATTCTGAATGCAGGTATTCTAAGCATTCTTTCTCACCTGTCTGTCTGCCTTGTCTGTCCTCCCTGTCTGTCCCCTATTTATGATGCACCAATTTTAATAACCTTTTGTTTTATAACCAGGAAATGATGGACGTCAAACAATTCATTGAAAAGCATCTACCTCCAATCAACTAATAGAAAAATGCTTCTGATGGTCTAAGAAGCTGCACCAGCATCTGATCATGATAGACCCTAATCCTTTTCATTAACTATATCAGTCATACATTTTAATACTTGCACATTTTTTCACTATTTACATTGTAATTTTCACATTTACATTCTGTAATTTTCACAAGGAAACTTTTGAATATTACGATGAGATGGATGCTGCGTGCTACAGTTTCTAAATGCTTAACACTGCAGTAAATGCTGGAAATGTTTAAGCTGCTCATGTTCAGATGTTTGAGCACCCTAATCTTTACTGTGCCCAAGTATAGTTTGCTTTTGCATTTGTTCACGTTGTGATTATTTTTGCCTTGACTGTGATAATGGTGTCTGTATCAATATATGAAAAAAAGTACAAGAAACTACAAGCTCCCAAAAAAGATTGTCATTAGCTGAAATCTGAACATAGCAAACACTGATATAGAAAATCAAATAAAAGTCATAATTGATAATTAAGGGTGCTTACTTCAAAATTGTGATAGTTGAATCTTAATATATATCTTAGAACAGTACACTTAAATACACTTTTCAACAGTAGTTTCTAAACAAAACATTATGAAAAACATTAAGTGATCTGTTGAAAAGTGGTGCTGTCAAAGTTAAGCATGAAACAAAGTGCAGCATTTTATCATTTGATGATTGCATCTTCTTTAACATAACATTACTTAGTCTAATACAATGTATCAATTTAAGAAACAAATGAAAGTGTGTACATTTCCGTAAATCTAAAGGACAAAACTGTGCAGGGATAACTTTCATATTCCAGTTAGACATGAGCAAATGTTGCAATGGTGAATTCGCTAGTGTATTTTTATTTACTTTTTGTATGATGTGAAATTTACCTAATGTTTAAGCATTACATTTTTAAACCAACTAACTTAGTATTGATTTCATTTAGATGTGACATGCAGTTTGTGTGCCACAATCCAAGATTGCAAACAACTTTCAGATACAAACGTGCTTCACAATTCTCAAACTAATGTGACATGATTTAACAGAAGTGTCTAAATTTAAGTTTGTGATTATCACTGGTACAATGTTTAATTTATTTTTGGAAAAAACAGCTTTTGTACAGGAATTGTGTGCTTTTAAAAAAATTGTATTAATTGACCATAGAAAACCAGGTAAAACACCTCTTCAAAATAAATGTGATATACATGCAAGGTTGAAATATTTCAGAACTAAATTATGGGTGGAATTTCCCATTTCTCTGCATGGGGACAAGTATCTGAAGTGACTTAAAATACTATTCCCACTGCTGTGAAAATTTATTAGATTGTTCACAGCTTATTAACAAATGAGCATGGTGAGTTTTTCAGTGAATCACAGGCATTGACCCTGGTGATCTATGGTAACTGAAATTACTGGCCAATCAGAGACCAATAACTTTGGATCCCAAAGTCTGCTGATCCTTGACCCATGGTGGAGAAGGCAAGGGGTGTATGTGAGTGTGTGCAGAGTGGGTGGACAGATAGTTGGAGCAATGGTAGGCCACTGTCTGTCACTCACATACACTCCCACACAACACACACCCATGTCCATGGTTTCCTGAGTCTGGAAGTGGCAAGTTGAGGTCCTTAAGTGTACTTAAGGGTATTAATTGGTGGCAGGATCAGAAGGTTGTCCTTGGACTTTCCCAGAGTTGTCCAGAATTTAATTAGCGAGATCAAAAGAAAAGGGTCAGTTTCTGTCCAGGACCAACTCCTCCAATTATTTCCCCTTTTTGCCACCTCCCAGGGAGGGAATATTCAGCCTCTTACTTTGTTTGACTACGTGAGAAAATTTTTTGGAATATTTAAATGGTGTCAGAATTGAAAAAATGTTGATTGTGCAGTCTCAAAAGTTATTTGGTAATGTATTCATAATTCTATGAACTGTACCTAATACCCAGGTTAAAACTGAAGTGAAAATCTTTTGTTAACTAAATTCATGGATAGATGAATCCTGTTGTACAATAAACTGTGAGGCACTTGATTCACGTACATTTCTCAAGATTTCCGATGAATGTGTACCATTTTTGGTGCATATAATAATTTCAGAGAATGAAAAATTTTAAAAATAAAACCACCTGTTGATAAGACTATAATTAACTCCTGGATTGTGTGTTTTGATTTTCTACACTTAATCAAGTAACTCTCCATCAGAAGAATTTTGTTAGTCTGAAATTACTCAATTTTTGGAAACTAAAATATAATGAGGATGAGCTTGTTAAGGGCTTTGTCCTGAATCCCAATCATGGTTAGTGGGTTGCTCATTTCTGTTATTCGGATTTGTTTATCTTATTTGCTCTTTTGCCTTAATTGAACTCTGTGTAACATATATGGCTATATATCTGGACCAGCAATTCGCAGCCTGGATCTCCATCCTAATGTGAATGATCCCGAGACCAGTTCAAATCTCATGCCCGCAATTGAGAACTTCAAACTTAATCAATGTATCTGGAATAAAAAGCCACTTTGAGATCATGGAAGTACTAGAAATGCATTAACCATCGATCTGGATCATAGATTTTCATGCAAGAATAGGACCAGCATCCTTGCAGGGAGGTTTGCACGTGCTGGTGGGGATGGTTTAAACTAATTTGGCAAGGGAGGTGGGATCCAGACAATGTTCAGAAAGGAAAGCTGAATAGCCAAGATTAAAGTGACAGCGAATGCATCAGTAAGGCATAGACATTACAGGGCAGTTAATGCACAAGTGAACTTAGCAAAGTTGTATGATATTTATTTAATGTTAGGAGTCTGAGAATCAAGGTAAAATATGAAGATATGTCATTGCTATCACTGAGACATCATTAAAAGAGGTACAGAACTGGTAGTTAAATATTCCAGGATACAGGGTCTTTGGTAAAAGAGGAGGTGGTGTTGCAATTTTGATTAGGCAATCTATTATAGCAGTAAGGATGGATGACATTTGAAGTCCTCAAATGAAACTATATTGGTAAATTTTAAAAACTGAAAATAAGCAATCACATTGCGAGTGTGCTCTAGGCTCATGAACCGTCCATGAGAAAGAGAAGAGCAAGTATGCAGACACATTTCAAGGAAGTAATCGGGCAATGATAAGGGATTTCAACTTCCCCAGCATTAAAAGGTGATGTCAGTTTGTGCAAGGTGTGAAGGGAGCAGAATTTTTGAAATGCATCCAAGATAGCCTTTCAAAGAGGGGGTGATCCTGGAGATTTTCAGTAAGAGTTGGGCAAGTGGTTGAAGAATTAGTGGGAGAGCATTTTGCAGACAGTGGTCCTAACTCTGCTAGATTCAAGACTGCTATGGTTTAGGGTATGGCTGGGCCTAAAATCAAAGTTCCCAATTGGCTGATTTTGATCAGATCAGATTTTGCCAGTGTGGACTGACAGCTGATTTTAGGGAAATTGTCCCAGAAAATCGGTAGCACAGTGGTTAGCACTGCTGCCTCACAGCGCCAGAGACCCGGGTTCAGTTCCCGCCTCAGGCAACTGTCCATGTGGAGTTTGCACATTCTCCCGTGTCTGTGTGGGTTTCCACCCACAATCCAAAAATGTGCATGTTGGGTGAATTGGCCATGTTAAATTGCCTATAGTGTTAGGTGAAGGGGTAAATGTAGGGGAATGGGTCTGGGTGGGTTACACTTTGGCGGGTCGGTGTGAACTTGTTGGGCCGAAGGGCCTGTTTCCACACTGTAAGTAAGCTAATCTAACAGTGGGATGTATTCAAGAGGAAATATGGATAATACAGGGCCATTGTGTTCCAATAAAGAAAACGTTGGGACCATCAAATCCTGTGAACCCTGGATATCACTGGGTGTACATCATTGAATTGAGAGAAAAAAAGGGGAGGCTTATGACTCAAAGGGCTCAAAACAGAAGCCCTCAAAGAATATAGAATATACAAGAGGGAATTTTAAAAGTGAGGTTAGGAGAGCTAAAATTGGTTATGAAAAGATATTGGCAGGTAAAATAAAGGAAGATCATAAGTTGCTTTACAAGTAGATTAAAGGTAAAAGATAATGAGGGAAAAGGTAGGTCCAATAAAGGAGTAGAGTGTTCATTTAACAAGATTATTTAGGTAGGGTTCAAATAAATAATTTGGGGCAGTGATCACTCGTGAGAGTGATGGTATAGGGATAGAAATCAAGATCTGTGATACAATTAAAGAAATTAGCATAGGAGTTTGGGTAGTCTGGCAGGTTTAACTATATATCAGTCTCAAAGAACAGATGAAAGCCAGATTATTGAGAAAGACAAGGTAGGAAATAGTCATTTGCAAACACTTTTAATTCCTGTGAGGATAACCAATGTGATACTATTATTCAATAAGAGAACAAAAGATAAACCAGGAACACACAGACCAGTCAGTGGGAAAACTGACCAAACCTTGGTGGGAAAACTGTCAGAAGCAATTCTGAGGGACAGATTAATCAAGAACAGTCATCTTAGTTTTGTTAAGGGGAGAAGTCATGTCTGAACAATTTGATTGAATTTTTCAAAGAGGTGACTAGGTACGCAAATGAAGGCAATGCTTTTGATGTGGTCAATTTGGACTTAAGCAAGACTTTTAATAAAGTTCTACATGGGACTCTGATAAGTTTAAGGGCCCAAGGAATGTAAGGAAACTTGGCAAAAAAAAAATCTACAATTCGTTAATTGGCAGAAGCAGAGGACAATAGTTGAGGAACATTTTCCTGAACGGAAGTCTGTACAGTGGGCTCCCAACAGATCAGTGTTAGGATCTTTGCTGCTTCTAATTCATATAAATGATTTCGACTTGAATATAAGAGGGTTGATCAGTAAATTCAAAGAAGGTATGAAAATTAGTGATAAATAATGATGATGGCCTTCGACTTCAAGAGGATATAGCCTGTCCTCTGATGGGGTGATCCATGGCAAATGAAATTCAATCTAGATAAGTGTGAAGTGATGCGCTTGGGCAGGCCAAGCAAGGTGACTGAATATGTGATGAATGGTACAGAGAAAGTTTGGTATGCATGTACACTGCTATCTTAAGGTATCCGGACAGGTGAACAAAGTGGTTATGGTGGCAAATTTGCCTTTATTAAGAGGCATATTGTTAAGGACATGGAGGCTATGCTGGAACTGTATAAAACATTGGTTAGGCCACAGTATTGTGTGCAGTTCTGGAATCCATATTATAGGAGGCATGTGATGGCACTGACGAGAATGAAGAGATTTGTCAGGGTGTTGCCTTAGCTGGACAATTTCAGTTATGATGATATATTGATCAGACTGGGGTTTTGCTTAGACAGAGGAGATTAATAAGGGACCTGACTGAGATTCATGAAAATTGAGGAGCATAGATAGGGTAGACAGGAAAAAACGTTTCCTTTTGGTTGAGGGATCAATGTCTGGGGGGCTTTAAGGTAAGGTTTGGAAAGTTTAGAGGAGATGTGAGGAAAAGCTTTTTCACCTAGAGGATGGTAGGACTCATTTCGTAAGTAGGGCAGTAATATCCACACCATAACGATGGGAAACTGATGATGTCTAAGCAACAGAAAAAAAATTTGGGGCATGAATGTGTAAGGCAATATGTAAAAATTACTAGGTTATTGTTTGTTGACTGAATTCAAATTCCACCAGCTGCCATGGTTCATTTGAACCCATGTCACCAATACGTTAACCTGGGCCCTCCGGTTGCTAGTCCAGAGGTTTTACTATCACACCACTGCCTTTTATAATGGATTCTAACATTTTCTGTATGACTGGCATTAAACCAACAGTCCGTATAACTCCATTTTCCCTCTTCCTCACTTCTTCAAAAACTGGATAACATTTCTTTCTTTCAATCCACAGGGAACCTTTACAAAATCTATTGAATTTTCGAAGATAACCACACCCACTAACTCTTTATCACCACCTTCAACATTCTGAAGTGTAGTATATGGTCAAGCAGATTAATGAATCTTCAATCTAGTTAAAATTTCAAGTGCTACTTCTTTATTAATACTAAAATCAAATAGATGTTTGGTAGTACAAAACTTGTACTTACTGAAAAAAGATACATTTTATCGAAACCTTTCACCTTGCACTCATCAGGTCAAATTGCAAGAATATCAATTTAGGGGAAGCTAACATGTACGGATATGAGAAGGCTGGTTGGCAAGTTAACTCGGATGAGTCGCGATAGTGCGATGGAGAGTATACCAATTAGTAATTACATTGTTTAAATTTTAAACCTGGCAGGGTGACTCTAAAATGGAACCAAAGTCAGGCAATTAGGATCAAGTTACTGCAGATGCTGGAATCTGTACTGAAAACAATAAATGCTGGAAATCCCAATGTGTCAGACACCATCCATGGAGAGAGAATAAGCTAACGTTTTGAGTCTAGATGACTCTTCATCAGAACTCAAAAGGGTTTGGTTGCTCTCCAGGGATGCTATCTGACCTGTTGTGATCTCCAGCATTTTGCTGTTTTCAACTGTCAGTCATTATTTAGTTGGCCATTCTCCATTGCAATGTCTCTTCAAATGTCTCTTATTTTACAATATAAATGTTGCTTTCTGCTTAAATCGGTATTCTAATTAATTGCCCCAATGAGTGCAAGAATAAAAACTTGGAACACAATATATATAGTTTCAGTAATACTGATTTTCTTCATTTCCTCAGTTTCACAAATCCCTTGGTTGGCTGGTATTTCTATCATATTACAGTTGTTATTTCCTAAAATTTCCTTTACAGCAAAAATATTAATTAGTCCTTTCTCATTACACAATACCATATCTACTCATCAACTACAGCTCTGCCTTCAACACCATAATCCCTATCAGACTAATCTCAGAACTCTGAGACCAAGGTCTCAGGTCCACCTTCTGCAACAGGATCCTCAGCCTCCTGACCCACAGATCATAATCACCAACTTTTACAGATGCTCCATTGAAAGCATTCTATCTGGGTACATAACAGCCTGGCACGGATCTGCTCTGCCCAGGATCTTAAGCTACAGAAAGTTGGGTACACAGCACCAACCATCACAGAAGCCAACCTACCATCCATGGACTCCTTTTCCACTTTATGTTGCAGTAGAAAGGCTACCAACATCATCAAAGACACTCTGGTAATACTTTCTTTAGACCTCTTTCATCAGGTAGAAGATACAAAAGCTTGAACAGACAGACCATAAGGTTCAAAGACAGTTTATTAGACTGTTGTTACTAGACTGCTGAATGGACCTAACTTCAAATAATGTTGATCTTGCTTTGTGCACCTCTTGTGCAGCCGTAACCTGTATGCTTCACACTGTCTAAGCACCCTATAATCTGTATGTCCTTGTTTGCTATGGTCGGCGTGTACTGAGCACAAAACAAAGTTTTTCACACATGGTTCAATAAATAAAATAAAATCTAAAATAGCCACTGTCTTATTGGTTCTTCAATGTATTGCTCCAGAAACCCACTGTGTATACTCTCTAGAAATTCACCATTCACATTAGTGCTGATTAGGTTCACCCAGCCTATATATAAATTGAAGTTGCCCATTATTACGTGCATCCCTCGTGTCTTTATTTATACCATGCCACTAGTTTTTGGCCTATAAACAGCTGTCAAAATATTTGTTGCCCTGTGCTGTTTCTAACTTCTTTGAACTGATGTTACATCCTGCTTGGTTGGCACTGCATCCACAAGCATCTACTTCTTCCACCACCAATACTCAATAGCTGCAGTGTGTACTATCTACAAGAGACACTGCAGACATTCACCAAAGATCTTTAGACGGCACTTTCCAAACCCATACCCATTTCCATTAGAATGATGACGGCAGCAGATACATGGGAACACCACGAACTGCAAGTTGCCCTCCAAACAACTCACCATCCTGACTTAGAAATAGTTCCTTCACTGTACTTGAAACAGGATCCTGGAATCCCCTCCCTAAGGGCATGTGGGTCAAACTACATCTTCCCTAAATTTGAATATTCAATTCAACATTTTGTTCACCCTGCAGCCAATCAAGGGTAATTAAACCATAACCATTTACTCCAATTTGTGCCTTAAAATAATTAAACTTGTTGCAAATGTCACATGCATTCAGATAGAGTGCCTTTAACTCTGTCTTTTTAACATTATTCTGCATTCTGGTCTTATTTGATGAACATTCTTGCTTTGTCTTCTAATTTTGTTTTATTACTTTTCTACTTCCTGTTTCCAGTTTTGTCCACCAAATCCAAGCTCCCTGTCAAGTTCCCATCTCCCCCTCAGTCTTAAATCCTTTTCAACAACAGTAGCAAATCTCCCTATTAGTCCTGGTCTAGCTGAAATGCAATCAATCCCATTTGTACAGACCACACCTGCCACAGAACTATTCCCAATGCCTCAGCAATCTGATGGTCTCCTTTATGCACTATTTTCCCAGCCATGTAATTAATGACTGAATTCTCCTATTTTTATACTCACTAGCACATGGATTTGGACATGATCTTGAAATATTTTATATGTACAATAGAGGAAAGAGAATAATCCAGGGGAAGAGTAGTCTGTATGTGTTATGATGCAGAAAGAAGCCACATGATTTTTCGTGCTTACCCCAGCTTGCATAGTGTCAACCTTTTTTCCTCATAACTTGGGAATCAAAGTGGCAAACTGTGGGTGATCCAGAAGTGCAGGAGGTGAAATTCTAAAGTTACTTTGGTTCTGTATTCACTATTGAAAAAGTAAAGGTAGGTACAGAAATTAGAGAAGGTCACTGTGATAAATTTGAACAAATCACCACTGAAAGGGAGGAGGTATTTGCAGTTACAGCAAACTTAAAGTTGGATAAACTTTAAGCCTAAATGAGGTACATCCTGTTGTGGGAAGCAAAGGAGGAAGATGCAATAGACAATAGGTGCAGGAGTCGGCCATTCTGCCCTTCGAGCCTGCACCACCATTCAATATGATCATGGCTGATCATCTTTAATCAGTATCCTGTTCCTGCCTTATCTCCATAACCCTTGATTCCACTATCCTTGAAAGCTCTATCCAACTCTTTCTTAAACGAATCCAGAGACTGGGCCTCCACTGCCCTCTGGGGCAGAGCATTCCACACAGCCACCACTCTGGGTGAAGAAGTTTCTCCTCATCTCTGTCCTAAATGGTCCACCCTGTATTTTTAAGCTGTGTCCTTGATATTAATTTTCAAAACTTGTCTGGACATAAGAGACATGCCAGAGAATTGGAAGATGCCTGATATGCTATCATTATTCAAGAAAGCTGATTGGAATAAACCAGGGAACTATAAGCCAGTGAGTCTAACATAAAAAGGGAAACGTTTAGAAAAAAATCTGAGTGACAGAGCTTATCTTCAACTGGTGACAGAAGGATTAATCAAAGAGAGTCACCATATCTCTGACAGGGAAAGATCATATTTAACAAATTTGATTGAATTAGTTGAGGTGATGAGAATGTGGATGAGAATAATGCAATTGATGTTGCCTACTGGACTTCAGAAAGGCATTTTGACATGGTGTTGTATAAGAGACAGGTCAAGAAGGTAACAATCCTTGGCATCCAGAGCAATTTGGCAAATTGGATACAAAATTCATTTAGTCACATGAAGCAGAAATGCTGGTTGAAGGTTGTTTATGTGCCTTGTTGTTTGTAGTGTGTCTTAAGGTCTAGATACAAATATAAGAAGGTTTTATCAGTAAGTTTGCAGATGATTCAAAAGTTGGTGGTGTGATAAATAGCAAGGAAAAAAGCTATAGACTACAGGAATATATAAACAGGCTAGTCAGATGGTCTGAGCAGTGGTAGATGGAGATTAATTTGGAAGAGTGTGAAGTATTGCCTTTTGAGAAGACTAATAAGGCTAGGGAGTACATAATGAATGGTAGGACCCTTGGTGGTTTTAAAATTCAGCCAGACCTTAGGTGCATATCTACATGGATCCTTATAGTCAACAAGTGGTGAACATGGTTGTCAGGAAGGCATCTGGAATATTGCCTTTATTAGTTGTGACATAGATTACAATAGTTGGGAGGTTATGATGGAGCATTATAGGACATTGGTTAGGCCACATTTACAATATTTGTGCAATTCTGTTCATCACATTATAGGAAGGATGTGATTGTACGAGAGACAGTGCAGAGGAGATTTATAAGGTGCTACCAAGTGTGACTACATAGTTTGACACAAAAACAGAGTGCAGGAGAAACACAGCAAGTCTGGCAACATCCTTAGCGAGAAAAACAGAGTTAATGTTTCAACCAATGACACTTCACCAGTACAGTTCTGATGAAGGATCACTGGATGTAAAACACTATCTTCACTTTTCTCCACAGATGCTGTCAGGCCTGCTGATTTTCTCCTGCACTTTGTGTTTGCATTTCAGGTTTCCAGCATTAGCAGTTCTTTGTATTTATTCTACATAGTTTAGGGTTGTTTTCTTTGGAGCTGAGTAAAGTGAGTGAGACCTAATTAATGTCTACAAGATAGTGAGGGTCATAGATATGGTCAATAGGGATGTGCTTTCCCCTTAGTAGAGGGATCAGTTACCAGGAAGCATAGATTTAAGGTCAGGAGTGGTGGATTTACAGGAGTTTTAGGACAATGTTTTTCACCAAGAGCCTGGTGGGTATCTGGAACTCAATGCCTGAAAAAGTGTTGAATGTGGTAAGCATCACAATATTTAAGAAATATTTAGATAAACCCTGAATCACCATAGCATCTAAAGCTTTGTGCAGGAGATCTTGGTTTAAATTCACCTTCTCTAAGTGTGTAATAACCACACCCACAAGATACCTCCTACAATACCAACAAGGCTTATGGGCAAGCACTCAGAATTAATAGGTGTTTGATGACCAGCATGGACATGTGTGCCAAAGAACCCCTTTCTGTGCTGTAACTAACTCTCCTTTTCAGGATCCCACTTTTAAATACTTTCTAAAACCCTATGAGATGCTTTCTGAACCTATTACCTGCTTCTTACCTATGACATTGGAACCAACATAGACCATGACTTCTGGCTCCCATAGAAGAATGTCCTGCAGCCACTCTTGTAACATCCTTGACTCTAAACTAAGCATTGGTGAACCAAATATTGCTGTGTAAGTACTGATGATTTCTTTGTTAAGAACAAGCCTTATATCATATTGTTGATGATGAAGTATAGATTAATGAGGTGTTCATCAGGGATGTCAGCTTTTTACAAACAGAATGTTCTTGGGAAAGTTTTCACTTTCTTCGATAGGTGCCAGTGTTTTGGCATTACATCTACACATACCTAGTTCATTGACTTCATAGAATCCCTACAGTGTGGAAACAGGCCTCTGAAGAGTAACCCAGCCAAACCCATTCCCCTATCCTATTACTCTACATCTCCCCTGATTTATGCACCTAACCTACAGATCCTTGAGTGTTATAGGCAACATGGCATGGACAATTCATCTAAGCTGCATATCTTTGGACTGTGGAAGGAAACCCACACAGATACAGAGAGAGTGTGCAATCTACACACAGGCAGTCACCCAAGGGTGGAATCAAACCCGGGTCCCAGGTGCTGTGAGGCAGCAGTGCTAATGACTGAGCCACCATGCTGCCCATAGTTCTTGGACAAAATGTTCAACACTATAACTGGGATGTTTTTGGTGTCCACGATGTTCACTGTATCTAGTGCATATTTATTGAAATCATGTTGATTGAATCAAATTGACTGAAAACAGTTATCTGTAATAATGGGGACCACAAGAGGAGGCCAGGATGGAACATCTATTCAGTAATTTTGGCTGAAAATAGTCATAAATGTTTCAGCTTTGTTTTTTGCACTTGTATACTTGGATGAGATATCATTCAGCATGGGAACGTTATTACAGTCTCTGCCATGAATGTTAATTGTTTTGTTGTTCAGCACCATTCATGATTCCACAGGGCAGGATTGTAGAGTTTTGATCTGATCCATTATTTTTTGATCGCTTAGCTCTGTTTATAGTATGCTGTTTTCTGCTGTTTATTGTAAGGAATCTAGTATAGTAGGTTCACCAGGTATTCATCAGTTTTAATAAGTCTTTTGCTGCACATGGCTTCCCCTTCTGTGCTTCTCATTGAACTAGGATTTGTCACCTAGCTTGATGACCATGAGTGAAGGCAGAGTCATAATACCACAGTGAGGATTAAACCAGGTCATGAGGTTACAGATTGTGGAGTATAAATCTCTGCTGGTGAGGGCCTAAAGCACCTCGTGATGTCCAGGTTTGAGCAGCTAGATCTATCTTGTACCAATTTAGCACCTAATGGAAAATATCCTCAGTTTGAATACAGCGCTTTATCCCCATAATAATGGTAGTTATTTCTACCATTACTGCCATTGAGCAATAAAACTGCGACAGATAGACTGATGAGGAAAAATTCAAGAAGCGTTGGTTATCTCTATCTGTTGCAGACTCAGTCTGACAGCTATATATTTAAGAATCTGGACAGGTCAGTTAATAGTGCTGCTCCCAACCTACTTCAATGTGGTCATGGTGATAGCATCATGGTATTATTGCTGGACTATTAATCAAGAGAAGAAAGTGAGGTCTGCAGATGCTGGAGATCAGAGCTGGAAATGTGTTGCTGGAAAAGCGCAGCAGGTCAGGCAGCATCCAGGGAACAGGAGAATCGACGTTTCGGGCATAAGCCCTTAATCAAGAGACCCAGACAATGTTCTAGGGAACCGGTTTGAATCTCCTCACTGCAGATGGTGAAATTAGAATTCAATAATGATGATCATATATCCTTTGCTGATTGTTGAGAAAAACCCATCTGGTTCACCTCACCATCCTCACCTGGTCTATCCGACTTGTGACTCCAGACCCACAGCAATGTCGTTGTCTCTTGACTCTGGGTAATTTGGGGTGGGCAATAAATGATGGCCTAGCTAGCAATGCCATCATCCTGTGAATGAATTATATTTTAAAAATCCCTACCCAGACTATATTTTGTGCCCTTGCTGCCATCAGAGTTTCTTCCAAATAAAGAGTACTTTGCAAGTTTTGAGAAGATTTGTAGCTCAGGTTGAGGTTCTGGATGTAGGTTTGCTCGCTGAGCTGGAAGATTCATTTCCAGACATTTCATCACCCTACTAGGTAACATCTTCAGTGGGCCTCAGGCGAAGTACTGCTGATAATTCCTGCTTTCTATTAATATGTTTGGGTTCTTTGGGTAGGTGATGTCATTTCCGGTGGTGATGTCACTTCCTGTTCTTTTTCTCAGGGAGTGGTAGATGGGGTCTAACTTGATTGTTTGTTGTTAGAGTTCCGGTTGGAATGCCATGCTTCTAGGAATTCTCGTGTGTGTCTTTGTTTGGCTTGTCCTAGGACGGATGTGTTGTCCCAGTCGATGTGGTGTCCTTCCTCATCCCTATGTGAGGATACTAGTGAGAGAGGGTCATGTCTTTTTGTGGCTGGTTGGTGTCCATGTATCCTGGTGGCTAGTTTTCTGCCTGTTTGTCCAATGTAGTGTTTGTTACAGTCCTTGCATGGTATTTTGTAAATGACATTAGTTTTGCTTGTTGTCTGTATAGGATCTTTCAAGCTCATTAGCTGCTATTTTAGTGTGTTGGCGGCTTTGTGGGTTACCATGATACCAAGGGGTCTGAGTAGTCTGGCAGTCATTTTCAAGATGTCTTTAATGTAGGCAAGAGTGGCTAGGATTTCTGGACGTGTTTTGTCTGTCTGTTTGAGTTTATTGCTGAGAAATTGGCGGATTGTGTTCATTGGGTACCCATTCTTTTTGAATACACGGTATAGGTGAATTTCCACTGCTCTGCGTAGTTCCTCTGTGTTGCAGTGTGTGTTGGCTCGTTGAAATAATGTTCTGATGCAGCTTCGTTTGTGGGTGTTGGGATGATTGCTTCTGTAGTTCAATATTTGGTCCGTATGTGTTGTTTTCCTGTAGATGCTGGTTTGAAGTTCCCCATTGGCTGTTGACTTCTACTGTGACATCTAGGAATGGCAGTTTATTGTTGTTTTCCTCCCCTTTAGTGAATTTTATTCTAGTAAGGGTATTATTGATGATCTTAAAGGTTTCCTCTAATTTGTTTTGTTTAGTGATAAAAAAGGTGTCATCCACATAGCAGACCCAAAGTTTCGGTTGGAAGGTTGGCAGAGCTGTTTGTTCTGCATTACTGTCTCTGCTAAGAACCCTGATATTGGAGATCCCATGGGCATTCCATTGATTTGTCTGTAGGTTTTGTTGTTGAAGGTGAAGTGTGGGGGAAGGCATAGGTCCACTAGCTTGATGATACTGTCCTTGTTGATGAAGTTAGTGGTGTTTGGTGTTTGTGTCTTTGGGTCTTCTAATAGTGTAGTCAGTGTTTCCTTGGCCAGGTTAATGTTGATTGATGTAAACAGGGCTGTTATATCAAAGGAGACCATTATTTCATCCTCTACTATCTTAGTATCTTTGATGATCTTAAGGAATTCTTGGGTGGAATGGATGGAGTGGCGTGAGTCTTCTACTAAGTGTTTTAGTCTTTGGTGTAGCTCCTTGGTCAATCTGTAAGTTTGTGTTCCAGGTTATGAGACAATGGGTCGGTGGTGGGGGGGGGGTGTGGGCTTCTGGTTTGTGAATTTTGAGTAATCCATCTGGTTTCATTTTTGTGTTGGATCCATCTGGTTTCATTTTTTGGAAGTCGGTCTTATTTACTTCTCTCCAGATTTCTGATGTTTTTTGAGTATGGCTGTGATTCGGTTCTCTAGTTGTGGGGCCGGGTCTATCACCACTTGTTGGTAAGTGTTGGTATCTGTAAGTAATGTGTTTGCTTTTTCAATGTAGTCTCTTCGATTTAGAATGACTGTCAAGCATCCTTTGTCTGCAGGTAGGATAACAATGTTTATATCTTTTTTTCAGGCTTTCCTTTCTTGTGTGTTGAGTGTGTTTCCTTCCTTTTTTCTGCTTAATGTTGGTGCAACTACCTGTCTGATGGTTTGCTGGGTTTCTTCTGTGAGTTGGTTGTCTTTTAGTGTTATTTCTAATGCTGCTAAGAAATCTTTCTTGTCTGCATCCTGGCAGTTGTAATTTAATCCTCTTCCTAAGACGGCTTTTTCATTGTCTGTTAAGGGTCGGTCAGATATGTTTTTTATTTATGCATCTATGCTGTCAGTGTTGTTACTTTGTATAAGTTTGTCTAGGTTTTTCAGCAGGTCCAGTTTTTTCATTTTCTGTGTTTGTCGCTGTCTAATATCTATGGCTTGTTGTACTGTGTCTGTCCATTCCTGGTCTGTTGCATGAGTGAGTAAAGATTTTTAGTGCAAAATTTCCCAGTTGTATTTATGGAGTCTGTTGTGGGCATCATTAATCATTTCTCTGAGCATTCTGCGGCCAGTTTGCTCTTTTATTTGCCTCGTGGGGTATTAAGGGGAGGTTTGTATTTAAGGCATTTACGTATACCTGTTTTCTTAGGCATTTGTGCAGGAAGTACAGCTGTTCACGGGTGGCACTCTGTTGGATGGCATTTGTTTCCCATTTTTGGGCCATTTTTAGTGTATTGCGCCCATAGGTCTTAGTGAGTTTTGAGAAGATTTGTAGCTCAGGTTGAGGTTCTGGATGTAGGTTTGATGGCTGAGCTGGAAGGTTCATTTCCAGAAGTTTCGTCACCCTATTAGGTAACATCTTCACTGGGCCTCAGATGAAGCACTGCTGATAATTCCTGCTTTCTATTTATATGTTTGGGTTTCTTTGGGTTGGTGATGTCATTTCCTGTGGTGATGTCATTTCCCATGTTGAAATCATTTCATGTTCTTTTTCTCAGGGAGTGGTAGATGGGGTACTCAATGAACACAGTCAGCTGCTTTCTCAGCAACAAACCCAAACAAGCAGACAAAACATGTCCAGGAACACTAGCCACTCTCCCCGACATCAAAGACATCTCGGAAATGACTGCCTGACTACTCAGATCCCTTGGCATCATGGTAATCCACAAAGCCACCAACACACTAAAACAGAAGCTAATGAACTTGAATTATCCTATACAGACAACAAGCAAAACTAATGTCATTTACAAAATACCATGCAAGGGCCATAACAAACACTACATTGGACAAACAGGCAGAAAACTAGCTACCAGGATATATGAACACCAACCAGCCACAAAAAGACATGACCCTCTCTCACTAGTATCCTCACATACGGATGAGGAAGGACACCACTTCGACTGGGACAACACATCCATCCTAGGACAAGCTAAACAAAGACACGCACGAGAATTCCTAGAAGCATGGCATTCCAACCGGAAATCTAGCAACAAACACATCAAGTTAGACTCCATCTACCACCCCCTGAGAAAAAGAACAGGAAGTGACTTCACCACAGGAAATGACATCACCATAGGTTGTGAGCTCTGTAGGACAGGGCCAACAGAGGGATTTGATAGAAGAGTTCAGGTTCTATTCATATTGTTTTGATCTTAGCTGATGGCAAAACTATTGGAAAGTAAATTTAATCCTAGAGTAAAACCCCGGTTTGAGAGACCAGAGGTTTTATTTTCTCAACTTGTTTGCTGTGATTGTCAGTTACTTGGAGAAAGTGCCGATAAAGGGCTTATGCCTGAAACGTCAATTCCCCTACTCCATGGACGCTTCCTGGTCAGCTACTGTCAGTCCCTTGTGAGTATAGTCAAGATTTTTTAACAAACAAATGTCATTCTTTTTGCAGAAGAAATACGACTTTACACTATATAAGAATTAGTTGAAATGATCTTATTGCAAATAGCAGAAGTAAAGATTTGACTCCTTTACTCTCAACAACAACCTTACAGATGCTCAAACTTCAGGGGAAGATCACCCTGTTTTCATTTTAAAGTTCCATATTAAATGCACCTAACTGTATTTGGTTTCTGCATTCACGTGATGCTACCTAAGTTAGTCAATGTCAAATAATGGGGAGCACAGTGCCTCAGTGGTTAGCACTGCTGCCTCAGAGCTCCAGGGACTGGGTTCGAATATAGTGTTTGGTGACTGCCTGCGTGGAGTTTGCATGTTCTCCCTGTTTCAGTACAGGTTTCCATGAAATGTGTTTAGATTTCCTCCCACAGTCTAAAGGTGTGCAGGTTAGGTGACTTGGCTATGCTACATTGCCCCATTGTATCTAGGGATGTGTAGGCTAGGCAGGTTGACCATGGCAAATGTGGGGTTATAGGGAAGGGTCAGGGCTAGGACTGGGTAGGATGCTTTTTGAAGGTTAGTGTAAACTTGATGACCTCTTCCCCCATTATAGGGTTTCCATTCCTGAAACTCTTTACCGACTAATAATCCTTAACATACTCTCTTTAAACATATACATTCAGCAGCCATGTAGAATGTCTTCCTCTCTGACACCTTAAAGTATTCTGTTTCTGGAGCTTATCACTTACTAGCTTCTAAGTCTCTTAGGACTCCTTTTCTTCTGCCTTATAGTTTTGGACACTGTTACAATACATTGCTGATGTTACAAGCCTTGTTCTCTCTGAATGACTTGCTTCTCTTTCTGAAAGAAACCTGCACCCTCATTGATCTTCTAAATGATTCTGTCTCTTTAAAAGAACCTGTTTCTGGCCCTGTGTCATTGGATACCTGTTGCTAGGCAACAGCCATTTTGTCCTCTATACCCTTGTTTTCTAAAACACTGATGTGGAGGATTTACCTGCATTGACTGGGTTAGTTTACTTTTACTGCATTCAGTATCTAGAACCATGTTGTACAATCTATCCAATCTTACATGATTTTGTCCTAGTAATTTGTTATCACTAATTGAATGGCTAGGGCATTTCAAAAGACAGTTGAAAGTCAACCATGTTGCTTTTACTGTTAATTCTATGATTGTGGTTGGAACAAGGTATAAGCCGATCATGCGCTGACTCCACAAGAACGCCAGCAATAGCCTGATTCCACTAAAAAGCAAGAAACAGGCATAACACTTTAACCATTGTGACATCCCCTGATTTATGATTACATTATATTCCATGTCATTAGAAGCCAGAAATGAAAGGTTTCACTTCTGAAAATATTGGATTTTTTTTCATTGGAACAGCAGTTAATTATAACTTAATACATAATTTCTTTGTAATAGTACAATTAAATAGTACTAAATTGTTTCTAATGGTTGGTGAATTGTTTCTGTTTAAAAAGTTTATAAACTGAATATTATCACACAGACTTATGCATGGAATGTTATAAGAGTTTGGCATAGCAAGATAATCTCTGGCTTCTTTTCTCCAATATCAATTTGCTTGAATTGTCCTTCTGCTTGTCTTTTCCTACCTCTTAAAAAGCTTGCAAAACACACAAACATTTGTCACCGAAGTACAGACAATCCATTTACATGTATATCTCCCTACTGTCACCATGTCACGTCCCCAACCCTCATCCCCAACACCCACTTCCATACCCATTTTGCTTCCTTAATCCATTTTCACTAAACTTTAGATGACACATCTCTTCTTGGCAATTAAATTAGTGAACATTTTAAATAGCTCCATATCCTTCTGCTTCTTTCTTTGAAGATCATCATATTGTCCTTGCAAACTATTGTTCTGACTGTTCTGACTTCGGTGGTGGGGAATCTGTTGGATTCTGAAAAAATAGGATTCATATGCATGTGGAGAGGCAAGAGATTATTAGGGAGAGTCAGTATGGTTTTGTGCAAGGGAAAACATGTCTCACAGCTGAAAATGTGTTGCTGGAAAAGCGCAGCAGGTCAAGCAGCATCCAAGGAACAGGAAAATCGACGTTTCGGGCATAAGCCCTTCTTCAGGAATCATGACTCACAAACTTGATTTAGGTTTTGAGAAAATAACCGAGAAGATTGGGGGCAGAATGGTAGACATTGTTTACTTGGATTTTGGTAAAGCCTTTGACAATGTTCCGTATGGTAGAGTAATTAATAAAGTTAGGTCGTAGGATTTAGGGTAAGCTTGCAAATTGGATACAAAATTGGCTTACTGAAAGGAGACAGAATCTGGTGGTGGAGCGTTGTTTTTCGTTCTGGAGTCCTGTTATCAGCAGTGTTCCACAGGGATTGGTGATGGGTCCACTTTTGATTGTCATTTATATAAATGATTTAGGTGAGAATATAGAAAATATGGTTAGTAAGTTTGCAGATTGCACCAAAAGTGGTGATATAGTGGATAGTGAAGAAGGTTATCTAAGATTACAAAGATATCTAGATCAATTCAGTCAATTGGCTGGGGAGTGGCAGATGGAGTTTAACCTGGATAAATGTGAAGTATTGCATTTTGGTAAAACAAACAAAGGTAGGACTTATACAATTAAAAGTAACCATGATGTTGAGGTGCTGGTGTTGGACTGGGGTGGACAATGTTAAAAATCACAGAACACCAAATTATGGTCCAACAGGTTTATTTGGAAGTACTAGCTTTCAGAGCGCTGCTCCTTCATCACGTAATTAGTGGGACCTGATGAAGGAGCAGCACTCCGAAAGGTAGTACTTCCAAATAAACCTGTTGGACTAGAACCTGGTGTTGTGTGGTTTTTAAAATTAAAAGTAAGACCTTGAGTAGTATTGTACAACAGAGGGACCTGATGAAGGGCTTATGCCCAAAACATCGATTCTATTGCTCCTCGGATGCTGCCTGACTTGCTGTGCTTTCCCAGCAACACACACTTAAAGGTTCGGGTACATAATTCTTTGAAGTTTGTCTCATGTAGACAGGGTGGTTAAGAAGGTGTTTAGCACACTTGCCTGCATTGCTTAGACTTTTGAGTGTAGGAGTTGGGAGATAATGTTGAGGTTGTATAGGACGCTGGAAAGGCCTCTTCTGGAGTACTGCGTCCAGTTCTGGTCATCATGTTACAGGAAGGAAATTATAAAGCTATAAAGAGTTCAGAAGAGACTTGCCAAAATGTTTCTGGGAATGGAGGGTTTGAGAAATAAGGTGAAACTGGATAGGCTGGGAGTTTTTTCACCAGAGCATTGGAGGTTGCGAAGCAACCTTATAGAGGTTTATAAAATCACGATAAGGTGAATGGCAGATATCTTATCCCTAGGTGGGGTGTAGCAATTGGAACCAAGGCCAGGTGGATCTCATTGACTATGAGATCCTTAATTGGGATTGTTAACCTGAGCCAATCAGGGAGCCCTGTCTGACAAATGTAAACAGGAGCTTACCGGAAGGTGGGTAGGGGCGGGCTGCCTTAGAGTGGTCGGAAGGTGGGAGGGGCGGGGGCTTGCTGGGTCTGTATTGTCTGTACTTTTGTATGTAACGGTATTGTCTAATGTACAAATGTCATTGTCACTGTCTTGTCATATGTGGAACTGGGATTTGAGGTTTGTCCTCCTCTCCCTGTAAAATGGTTGAATGGTAGGGTTTGGGGCCTAGCTTTGCTGCTCCTCTCCCTTGTAACATTGCTGTCTCTTATGTACAGCTGTAAATGTTTTTTGTAAACTGTTTGTTTGTAATTTGTTTAATAAAATATATGTAAACAGGAGGTTACACACACACCATGGGTGCTGGGGATAAAATAAGCACTACCGCACTTAGGTGGTAGTGTGGGGGTTAAATTAAAAGAAAAAAGGAAAAGAAAAAAGAAAAAGAAAAAAAAAGAATAAACAGGAGGTTCAGAAGATCTCTTCAGTCTAGGTTGTAGCTGGCTGGTCAGAGCGCATGCACTGTACACATATAAATAAAGGCTGACTTGGTGATGGAATACTAGCCTCTGTTCAGTTATTTCAGGGGGATTTCAAGACTAGAGAGTATATTTTTAAGGTGAGAGGAGAAGTATTTTAAAGAAAACACAACGGGCAACTTTTTTTACACAGAGAGTGAGTGTGTGTAGAATGGACTTTCAGAGGAAGTAGTGGATGTGGGTACAGTTACAACATTTAAAAGACATTTGGATAAGTACATATAAAAGAAATGTTTGGAGGGATTAGAGCCAAGCGCAGGCAGGTGGGACTTGTTTAGTTTTGGATTATAGTCGGTATGGACTGGTTGGACTGAATGGTCTAAGTTACAATCCGCCACCACAACAGCACTGACGTTTTTACATTTTCCCATAATCTGTTCATATATCTGCTTCTATGTCACCCGTTTGCTTTTGGGAGGCCTGTAGTATAATCCCATCAAAGTGATTGCACCTTTCCTATTCCTGAGCGCTATCCACAAGGCCTTGCTGGATGAGCTTTCCAAGGTGTCCTCCTTCCCATCTGACCTTAAATTGATTCCCTCTAGTCCTCTGTTTCCCAGATCTGGGAAGATGAATGAGTTCATTTACCCAATCCAAGCTTCTCATGATCTTTTACATTTCTATAAAGATCCCCCCTCAGTCTCCAATGCTCTTAAGAAAAAAGTCCTAGCTTGTCCAACCTCTCCTTATAACTCAGGACTCCCTTGAGTCCTGGCATCATCTTTGTAAATTTCTTCTGCATTAATTCAAATGCAAGTCAATCATACCTAATTCTTCACCGGTTGATAAATTGAGCAGAGCAATGGCAGATGGAATTTAGTTCACGTAAATGCAAGGTGATGCATTCTGGGAGGTCTAATAAGAGAATGGTAAAACCAATGAATCATAGGTCCCTAGGGAGTACTGACGAATGACGAGATGTTGGTGTATAAGTCCATAGACTCCTAAAGGTGTTAGCATAAGTGAACAGGATGGTGAAGAAGACAGATGGATGTTTACCTTCATTAGCTGAGGCATAGGATATAGGAGCAAGAAAATTTTGTTATAGCTTTATCAAACATTGGTTCAGGCAGAGATGGAATACTGTGTGCAGTTCAATTATCAGAAGAACATGATTGCAGGTTGCAGACCAGATATTGGGAGAAAGTGTGGATTGCAGATGCTAGAGAGTCAGAGTTGGAAAGGATAGCGCTGGAAAAGTACAGCAAGTCAGGCAACATCAAGGAGCAGGAGAGTCGACGTTTCAGGCATAAGCTCTTTATCATTCCTGATGAAGGGCTTATGCCTGAAACATTGACTCTCCTACTCCTTGGATTTTGCCTGACCTGTTGTTCTTTACCAGCACCACTTTTTTCCACGACAACTGTGATATTCATCATTGTCAGTAACGCAACTCTCTCAACTTAAATCATCGCTCTCTCTTAAATCATCTAAATCCAGAAATTTTATCCTGTCAGTCTTGTTTTTCTCTCAACCAAATCTCTCTAAAAATTACAATATCATAGTTATATCCAAGTTCTAAGTTCACCTGCCTTAGCTGTCATCCTCCATTAAAACAAATACGCCTCAGACTGTAAGTCACAGAAACGTAGAAACATAGAAGATAGGAACAGGAGGAGGCCATTTAGCCCTTCGAACCTGCTCCACCATTCATCAAAATCGTGGACGATTGTCCAACTCAATAGTCTAATTCTGCTTTCTCTCCATAACCTTTGATCCCATTCACCCCAACTACTATATCTAGCCACCTCTTGAATACATTCAATGTTTTGGCATCAACTACTTCCTGTGGTAATGAATTTCACAGGCTCATCACTCTTTGGGTGAAGAAATGTCTCCTCATCTCTGTCCTAAATTGTCTACCCTGGATCCTCAGACTACGACCCCTGGCTCTGGACAGAGCCACCATAAGGAACATCCTTCCTGCATCTACCCTCCTGTTAGAGACCCCTCTCATTCATCTGAAATCCAGCAAAAAAATCCTAATCTAGTCAATCTCTCCTTGTACGTCAGTCCTGCCATCCCTGGAATCAGCCTGGTAAACCTTCGCTGCACTCCCTCGAGAGCAAGAGCATACTTCCTCAGTAAAGGAGACCTAAACTGCACACAATATTCTGGGTGAGGCCTCACCAAGGCCTTGTATAACTGCAACAACACATCCCTGCCCATACTTGAAACCTCTCGTAATAAAGGCCAACGTACCATTTGCCTTCTTTACCACCTGCTGTACCTGCATGCTTACCTTCAGCAACTGGTCCACAAGGACAGCCAGGTCCCAACTGCAAACTCCCATCTCCCAGTTTACAGCCATTCATGTAGTAATCTGCCTTTTTGGTTTTGCTTCGAAAGTGAATAACCTCACATTTATCCAAATTTTACTGCACCTGCCATTGATTTGCCCTCTCACCCAACCTACTCAGATCTTGCTGAAGGATCTCTGCATCCTTGTCACAGTTCATCTTCTCACCCAACTTGGTATCAATCCTGTCGTGTTCAATAATCCCTGCATGTCCGTACTTCTCTTAAACTTACTGGCCTTAGTGTCTGACTCCTCAGTCATTTGACTTGCTAACCTACTGCTCTGGTTCCTGTCTTCTGCCATACCAGTTTAAACTTCTCTGCTAGGATATTGGTACCCCTCCAGTTTATGGGCAAACTGCAGTTTTTGTACAGGTCCCATTTGCCCTAGAAGACATCAGAATGATCTACGTACCTGAACCCTCTCTCTGACACCAGCTCTTTAGCCACATATATTACTGTAATATCTTCTTATTCCTAGCCTCACTGACACACACAGCATAGCAAGTAATCCTAAAATTACAACCCTGGAGGTTGTGCTTTTCATCTTCCTACCTGTCTGAACTCCCTTTTCAGGACCTCATCTCTCCCATGCCATTGGTACCAATATGGACCACAACCTCTGCCGTTTACCCTCAGAACATCCTGTGCCCACTTATATCCTTAACCCTTCACTAGGGATTTAACATACCATCATGGAGTATTGCTTGCAGCCACAAATATGCCCCTGACTATACAGTTCCCTGGCACTACTGCTTACCTACAGTGTTAGTCATGGTGTCATTGATCTATCTGCTGATGCTGCATTCCCCTGACAGGCCATCCCCTTCCCAACAGTATCCTGTATATGTCATTTTTGAGGGGAATAACCACAGAGGACTTCTGCACTCCTTGCCCACACTTACTCGTCATCCGCGTTACTCAATTCTTCCAGTTGAAGAATTACTGGTACTAAACGTGCTATGTGTGATATTCTTAGCCTTATCGATGTTTCATAATGAGTCTGTCTGGAATGCAAGATGGTCCATGAAGGAAATCAAGATTTGCAGCTGAACACACTTCCTGCATTTTTTGTCACCACAGACATTAGATTAGATTACAGTGTGGAAACAGGCCCTTGGGCCCAACAAGTCCGCACCGACCCGCCGAAACGTAACCCACCCATACCCCTACATTTACCCCTTACCTAACACTACGGGCAAATTAGCATGGCCAATTCACCTGACCTGCACATCTTTGGACTGTGGGAGGAAACCGGAGCACCCGGAGGAAACCCACGCAGACAAAGGGAGAACGTGCAAACTCCACACAGTCAGTTGCCTGAGGCGGGAATTGAACCGGGGTCTCCGGCGCTGTGAGACAGCAGTGCTAACCACTGTGCCACCGTGCCGCCCATGAACGTGTCCACAATTTCCTACATATTGCAGGGCCAAGTTCTCTTGCCACTGGGGGCGGCACGGTGGCTCAGTGGTTAGCACTGCTGCCTCACAGCACCAGGGTCCCAGGTTCGATTCCAGCCTCGGGCGACTGTCTGTGTGGAGTTTGCACATTCTCCCTGTGTCTGCATGGGTTTCCTCCCACAGTCCAAAGATCTTCAGGTCAGGTGAATTGGCCATGCTAAATTGCCCATAGTGTTAGGTGCATTAGTCAGAGGGAAATAGGTCTGGGTGGGTTACACTTCAGAGGATCGGTGTGGACTGGTTGGGCCGAAGGGCCTATTTCCACACTGTAGGGAATCTAATCTAATCTAATCTAATCTGTATTAACTGCAGATAACAATCCAGGAACTGATTCGACAACCTGATCCACTATTCACAAAGCTCAGGTCTCTCATGCCCAGTCTCTATTCCAAGCAGCTGCAAATACAAAAAAAAAGTTTTTTTTTAAATTGCAAAGATATACTTTCATTCATAAAAGATCTTAACCTACATTTACAAGTACTAAAGCAGTTCTGTACAGTCCTTGTATTTCAAGAAAATCAAACATTTGAATTTGACAATCCCTACAGTTGCAAAACCCGAAAGGCACTTCTTACACATGCAGGATAGCATTCACATGTTGTGAGGCAATAAAAGGGTTTAATAACTGAAGAGACTCTCTTTATAATTTAGCATAAGGACTTTGACCATTGTCTTTTCCCACTGCACCTTGGCGGCAGCTGTCTCAGGCTTCAGTGAATCCTTCAGCATGTCCACCTTGGAAGACCAACAGATTTCGGGCAGACCCAATGTCTTTCATTGCAATCCATGCACAATTAATGTTTGTCTCGGAGTGTGTCCCAACGAACAGACCATAGGGCACAGGTCCTGCGCATGGAGCTGCTCAGGATGAACCTTGACAACTCCAGACCTTCTTTGCCAAATCCAGAAGGAGATATGTGACAGTCTGTTCACCAGTCCAACCATTTTGAAGGCAGTGTGTGATTAGATTACATTACATTGTGGGCGGCACGGTGGCACAGTGGTTAGCACTGCTGCCTCACAGCGCCTGAGACCCGGGTTCAATTCCCGCCTCAGGCGACTGACTGTGTGGAGTTTGCACGTTCTCCCCGTGTCTGCGTGGGTTTCCTCCGGGTGCTCCGGTTTCCTCCCACAGTCCAAAGATGTGCAGGGTCAGGTGAATTGGCCATGCTAAATTGCCCGTAGTGTTAGGTAAGGGGTAAATGTAGGGGTATGGGTGGGTTTCGCTTCGGCGGGTCGGTGTGGACTTGTTGGGCCGAAGGGCCTGTTTCCACACTGTAATGTAATCTAATCTAATGTAATCTAATCTAATTACGTTACATTACAGGGTGGAAACAGGCCCTTCGGCCCAACAAGTCCACACCGACCCGCCGAAGCGCAACCCACCCATACATTTACCCCTTATCTAACACTACGGGCAATTTAGCATGGCCAATTCACCTGACCTGCACATCTTTGGACTGTGGGAGGAAACCGGAGCACCCGGAGGAAACCCACGCAGACACGGGGAGAATGTGCAAACTCCACACAGTCAGTCGCCTGAGGCGGGAATTGAACCCGGGTCTCCGGTGCTGTGAGGCAGCAGTGCTAACCATTGTGCCACCGTGCCGCCCATGATGGTGCATGGACACTGGGAATGCATGAAGGATCTGACAGGCAGTACTATTCTCACCACCAGCAAAGCTAAGTCCTGATTTTTGTAGGAAAATTCTGGTGATGAGCCATTCTGCCAAATGACTTTAACATATACTCAGGGATCTACATGATAGGATCCACCCTTTCATTTTCCTGCAGGGTATGGAGAATGACACATGCTGACAACTTCCTGATGGTCAAAGGTGTTTTCATTGCAAACTTTTCCACAAAGGACAGGTGATATGGAATGGTCCAACTACTTTGGACATTTCGTAGCAACAAGGCCAAACCCATCCCTTGCAACATTGGGGATAGGTAGAACATCAGTGTGTAGTGATACTTGATGTTTGTGTACCAATGGTCTAAGTGCATCCAGGTGTAGCCACATATGAAAGTGGCCGTCAGGATGAGGGCAGCATTGGGTACTTCCTTTCCCCTTATCCAGAGCTTTCTACATGGTTTCTCTGTAGACATGGTCCATCTTTGACCTCCAGATGAAGTAAGTTTTTTATTTCAAAAATATATCTTTATATTGTTATGAAATTGAAGGCATGTACTGTACCTTTGAGAGAGAGAATGCTGTACTGAACTGAGAGCTGACAAGCACCTGTCACATGACTAACTAGCAGTCTCAGATTGTACTGGGAAGTTCAGAAAACATAACCTTTAGCTGTGAAATAGATACCTGAATTGATTACTGTATTGACAACAATTCAAATTTAACTAGTCTAAATAATGCCCCAGGATACTAAAACCCAATCAAATTTGAATTTATTGTTTTTGCCAACATTGAACCAATGAGACAATCTGATGTTGGGGGGATAAAAAAAGGCATTTTGGAGGGGGATCCAAGATGGCAACAATCTAGGAGGATTGTCTTGCAGAGCTCCGCACCGCAGCACAAACGGATGATATCCTGGGACTCTGGAAAGGTCGTGGAGCCCCAGGAAACTGTGAAAAATCAACTTACCTGTGTTTTCACTATCCATAGATGCTGTAGAAGGGAGTAGGAGTGTCCAAGGCCAAGCCCGCAGTCCAGCCTGCAGAATCCTCAGGCTGAATTACATACCAGGCCCTGGTGAAGGAGCTCGTGAAATCTTGCGAGATGCTGGGTAAGCAGATAGAGGAGTGGTTGGCCCCAATCTCTATCATGCTGCAGAAGCATGAACAGCAGCTGGGAGATCTGGAAAAGAGGACGGATGAGGTTGAACACAGAGTCACAGTAGTGAAAGCTGATACCAGTTCCTCCAAGGATAGGCTCCAAATCCTAGAGATACAGGTCCATAATTTGCGTGACCAAGTGGATGATCTTAAGAACAGGGGCAGGAGAAAAACATATTCAGATCACCAGTCTGCTGAAGGATAAGGAAGGTGAGCGGCTGGCAGAATTTATTGAGGACTGGTTGCTTAAATTTCTTAACTTGAAAGTATGGAAAATAAAGAACATGAAAGCATGGGAAGATTTAAAGCATGAAGACCACTGGCAATCTGTGGTCTGTGGAAGGCAAGATGGGATAATCATAGTGGAATGCTTTTACACCAATTAGCAGAGTAAGGTTAACGCTGAAAGATCACTATGGCGTGATGAGATAACACAAGTAATAAAGTACGTTTCTCTGTTAAGTGTTACAATGACAGGATTGGGACAATAAATATTTGGGACATGACATTAAAATTTGGGACATTAGAGTCCACTTGAGACAGGAGATTATTGTAATGTTAATAGGTTAGTCTGGAATGGAAAGATCATTGTAGCAGAGTTAGCAATAAAATCTAACCGTGACATTAGAATAACATAAGTAGAATGTACAACTAAAGAGATCATGGGAACTAACGTCACTGGTTTATTGTGTAGCTAGAGTGAGGTACCTTGATTAATATAGTTGTACATGCCGATAAGCTAACAGAAACATGATTAAAAAAAGATATAAGAATCCACGGACCCTGAGGTTTGTGGGCATTCGAGAATCTGCTTTCTCAGTGTCACAGTTTTTTGATGTCAAATAAAAGACCTACTTCTTGAAGAACTCTCTGTGTCTCCTGGTGGTTCTCTATATTTTCTCCACAACAGAGGCTGGAATGAGAGGCTTGAGGATTGAGACGGTTCACCGGGTCACGACACGGAGATCAGGTCTGGGTCAACGTCCTTGTCCTCTCTTGGTGCGGTTTCATCATTAAGAGATAAAGAGAGAATCGTGGAAGCTTCCAGAATCCGGGGATGGATCCAAAGGCCCTAATTTACGAGGGCTCTAAGATCATGTTCTTCCAGGACTCCTCAGCAGCAGTGATTCAGAAAAGAAAATCCTATGACGGTATTAAGAGAAGACTGAGGGAGCTTGGGATCCAGTACTCTCTGAGATATCCCGAGGTGTTTCGGTTCACCTTAGATAGTTCCGCACATCCGTTTCCTTTTTTTATTGGTAATAATCTGGTTTAAACAATGTGCGGCGGCAGTTGAGATGTGTACTTTCAATTTCCATGTTAAGTTATATCAAAGGATGGGTGGGGTATTTACCCCTTTTTTCAGTAAAAAAAATCTGTATTTATATTGCCATTCCATGGTGTATTTCCTTTCTTTTCTACTTGCGTTTGCGGTGCAGCTCTAGCTCGGAGGAGGGAAATTGGTTGAGCTGGCTAGATGCCTACTTACGGGCAGTTTATACCCAGTTCAGGTATTTATATGCTTGGGCTGCAGTCTTGGCAGCAGGATGGGAAATTGGGTTTTGGGATGGGTAGATGCCCCCTTTGGGTTGGGGGGGGTGGGAGGGGACGGTGGTGAGTTCCCCTATTCAGCACGGTTGGTGCTTTATATGTTGGTTTGCTTTTTGGTTTTTGTTGTATATAGTCTTTGATAGCTTTGTTAACTATAGTGGTTTTAGTTTATGTAATTTTTATGTTTGGTGGATCTTGTGATACTAAGGCTCGGCAATCTGTGGTTTGAGTTCCTCCTCTCTGGAATTTAAATGTTACTGCAGAAGGGTATGGCTAATGACTTGATTAAATGGTGTACCTGGAATATCAAGGGGAGTTACTCACCAGTTAAGAGAAAGAAGGTACTTTTGAGTCTTAAGAAGGAGAGGGTGGATATTGCTTTATTACAGGAGATACACTTGGATGATAGGGAGTATTTGAAACTACAGCAGAATGGCTTTGATCGGGTTTACATTTCAACTTTTAATACCAGATGTAGGAGAGTGGCTATATTGGTTCGGAGGAATCTCCCATTTAACTTACTAGAATGTGCTAAAGACACACATGGGAGGTTTGTAATTCTCAAAGTCCTGATAAGTGGAAAAGAATATGGTGTTTAAATGTTTATTGCCCTCTGGCCCATCCCCTCAATTTTTTGGTAGATGCATTCTCTAAACTGATCAGTCTTGAGTCCCGGTATATCATTATAAGGGGAGAATTTAACTGTCTCATGGATCCCACAGTAGAAAGGTTGCCCAAAGGCACCCCGATACCTTCTGTACAAACTAAACAATTAGTGGATCTGTTTGTGGAGTTAAGGTTGGTGGACAGATCCGGAGAGATGTCACACCAGGATTGATTTTTTTCTAACCCCTGTGGTAGCCCTGGATTTGGTGGCATCTTGTTCGATTGGTAATATTACGCTCTCTGATCATGATCCAGTGTACCTGTTGGTTAAGATTAAGGACATTATAGTGGGTTTGAGGCATTGGCAAATGGTTTCATTTATCCTCAAGGATAATAAGTTTGTGGAGTACTTCTCTAGGGAATTTTCGGCGTTTCTAGACATTAACTCAGGCTCAGTTAGTAGCCCATCCGTCCTTTGGGAAACTGCCAAAACCCATGCCGGGGGTTAGTTATTTCCTCCTCTGCCAGTAGGAAGCGGCAGAAGGGTGAGCAGCAATGTCTCCTCGAAGCGCGGTTGAAGGCAGCCGAGAAGTCTTACTTTGACAGGCCTTCATTGGACAAACTACAAAGGATTACAGTGCTGCACTGAATTCCGTGCTCATGCAGACAGCAAAGAAGGAGCTATTTTTGCAAAGCGAAGGTTATATGAGCATGGTGACAGGTCAGGCAAATACTTAGCACAACGCGCCAGGAAAAGGAATGCCCCTCAAACTATTATGGCGATTAGGGAAGGGTCTGGGAACCTAACATGTGACTCCAAAAAGATTAATGTGGCATTCCAGGTATTGTACTCTAAGTCATACCAATCTGAGGGTTGTGAGGAGGGGTGAGCAAAAATTGAATTTTTTTTAAGGAACTGGAGCTCCTGGGCTTGACCCCTGAACAATAGTCTTTTCTTAATGCTCCCGGATCAGAGCAAGAGGTGCAGGAGACTGTGAAGCAGCTTCAGAGTGGAAAGGCGCCCGGTCCTGATGGACTTCCCAGCGAATTCTATAAGGAACTTATAAACATATTGTCAGGCCCGATGCTGAATATGTTTAATGATTCATATAGCCATGATTGTCTCCCGACATCTCTGAAAGAGGCCAATATTTCACTTCTTCTTAAAAAAGGGAAAGTCCCGGAGGACTGTGCTTCGTACAGACCCATTTCACTCTGAAATGTGGACTTTAAAATTCTCTCTAAGACTTTCTCTTTAAGGCTGAAGACTGTGTTACCTTCTATTGTTAAAGAGGACCATTGGGCTTCATAAAGGGCTGCAGATCCTCCAATAATGTTAGGAGATTGCTTAATGTAATTCAAGCTTGTCAACAACAGTCAATACAGGGTTTGGTGATTTCTCTAGATGCAGAGAAGGCATTTGACCGAGTTGAGTGGTCATACCTTTCCTATACTCTGGAGCAGTTTGGCTTGGAACAAAGCCTTTATAAGATGGGTAAAAGGTTCTCTACGGTGACCACCTTGCTGCGGTCATCACCAATGGGATGTGATCCAGCAATTTTAACAACCAGCTGCCCCTTTCACCACTGCTTTTTACATTGGTGATTGAGCCATTGGTGGAGGCCATTCGTAGGGATCCCAATATATCAGCTCCAGAAGTGGGGTCAAAATTACATAAGATTTTATTGTACACAGACGATGTCCTAATTTTTTTGTCAAATCCAGCAGTTTTGGTACCTCGCCTGACACAATGTATTAGTGCATTTGGCACCTTTTCGGCATACAAGATTAATTTTGCAAAATCAGAGGCAATGCCTATGTGTGGTCTTACGAAGATGCTAGGTCTTGAGGGCGAATATCAATTCCCATTTAAGTGGTCAGAGGGGAGTTTTGTGTATTTGGGCATATGTATTGCTCCAGTTCTGGATTGGCTGCTCAAAGCCAGTTTTGTTCAATTATTCGACAAAATCAAACAAGACCTTCAAAGATGGGAGGCACTTCAAGTCTCGTGGTTGGATCGGGTAGTGCTTATTAAAATGAATATTCTCCCCCCGTTTGTTAACCCTTTATATGTATACAATCACTAAAGCAGTTTGGTTCTGTACAGTAGCACATGAAGAAACAAACATTGGAGTTGACTCTATCCAACAAAGTACCAACATTTTTTATTTCAAAAATATCTTTATGTACATACACTTAAGCAATTTGATTCTGTACAGTAGCATATGAAGAAACAAAACAAAAATTGGATCTTTCCAGCAAACAAACACAAAGTTTTTCTTATTTGTACAAGACTATGTTTACATACATTTGAGGCACCAGGGAGGTCCAGTACATGAACGGATCCACATTTAAATTCAACAGAAAGAACTTAGATGGTGGTCTTTCCCCACGGAGTATCAGTGGTAGCTGCCCCAAGCTTTAGTGTGTCCCTCAGCAAAGTTCAAACAGTCACTTATTTAAATTTCAAAAATATACTTTATTCATAAAAATTTCTTTATATACATACATAGTCACAAAAGTAGTTCAGTTTTGTACAGTAGCATATGAGGGAACCACCAAACATGACAAAGCAGTCTTTTTCTTATTTCAAAAAATGCTTTATTCATAAAAATATCTTTTTTTTATAAAGTTAAAAATCACACAACACCAGGTTATAGTCCAAAAGGTTTATTTGGAAGCACTAGCTTTCGAAGTGCTGCTTCTTCATCAGGTGGTTGTGGAGCAGAATCGTAAGACACAGACTTTACAGCAACAGGATTGCAGTGTCATGGAATATAATATTAAACAAATATAGCTTAAGTCTTTCATCTTTTAGAATGACCATGTTGGTTTTGGTTCCTTCATATGTAAATCCCAGAACTTTTTGAAAGTTACATTTTCAAGATAGCTTTTAACAATAGGTGTCATCTCAGCTCAGATAATGCATTAAAGGTGTGAAGTTAAAGTCTGTCTGTGTCCCAATCTTAGGTCAGACTGATTCTATTTCTAAAATGGGAGTTACAGAATCACAGATGGATTTATGCAGTTTTTGAGCAAAATAATTTGGGGCTGCATGGTGGCTCAGTGGTTAGCACTACTGCCTCACAGCGCTAGGGACCTGAGTTTGATTCCTGCATCGGGTGAAAGTCTGCGTGAGTTTCCTCTGGGTACTCCGGTTTCTTCCCACAGTCCAAAGATGTGCAGGTCAGATGAATTAGCCATGCTGAATTGCCATAGGGTCAGGTGCAATAGTCAGGGTAAATATATGGTAGGAGAATGGGTCTGGGTGAGTTACTCTTCGGAGGGTTGGTGTGGACTTTAGATTAGATTAGATTACTTACTGTGTAGAAACAGGCCCTTCGGCCCAAAAAGTCCACACCGACCCTCCAAAGAGCAATGCAACCAGACCCATTACATTTACCCCTTCACCTAACACTATGGGCAATTTAGCATGACCAATTCACCTAACCTGCACATTTTTGGACTGTGGGAGGAAACTGGAGCACCCGGAGGAAACCCACGCAGACACGGGGGGGATGTGCAAACTCCACACCGACTGTTGCCTGAGGTGGGAATTGAACCTGGGTCTCTGGCACTGTGAGGCAGCAGTGCTAACCACTGTGCCACCGTGCCGCCTGCTTGTTGGGCCGAAGGGCCTGTTTCCATACTGTATGGAATCTGATCTAATCTAATCTAATAAACTGTAACTCTGTGTATACATACACACATTCATAAATGTGGCTTGGTTCTGTACAGTAGCATGTTAGGAAAACAAACACACATTGGAGTCTGACACTATTCAATCACTTAATCTCTGTCTCTCTAGGCACGACTCAGTCTTGAAGCCTGATTCTTCAGCAACCAAACCTATGTCCACAATTCCCTTCTCAGTCGTGTTGTTTAAGCCGACTTCTCCCAGAATTCTCTTCGGTCACAATGTAACCATATGTAATTTATAATAATATTTCTGGCCCCCTTATAAGCCCGCTACATGCAGACAAAAAAAAAGTTAGTGTTATAGGTGGAGGCAAAAAATTGGGAAGGCATGTCAATGGTCCCTGTCCATTACATATGGCACAGACACAGACGCTTTGGTCCAACTCGTCTATGCTGACCAGGTTTCCCAAAATAAATGAGACCCATTTGCCCACACTTGGCCCATACTTTTCTCAATTCCTGTCTCAGGCTTGTGGAGTTTGCACATTCTCCCCGTGTCTGCGTGGGTTTCCTCCGGGTGCTCTGGTTTCCTCCCACAGTCCAAAAATGTGCAGGTTAGGTGAATTGGCCATGCTAATTGTCCGTGTTAGGTGGATGGGTTAATGTAGGGGAATGGGTCCAGGTGGATTGCGCTTCGGTGGGTCGGTGTGGACTTGTTGGGCCGAAGGGCCTGTTTCCACACTAAGTAATCTAGTATACCTGTCTAAATGTCTTTTAAATGATGTAACTGTACCTGCATCGACCACTTGCTTTGGCAAATCCTTTCAACAAACCACCCTCTGTGAGAAAACGTTGCCCTTCTGGTCCCTTTCAAAATTTTCTCCTCTTATCTTAAAATTTTGTCCACTAATTTTGAACTCCTCTACCCTAGAGAAAGACCTTTGCTATTCACCTTATGTATGCCCCACATGATTTTATAAACCTCTATAAGGTCACCCCTCAACTTCCTAACGTCCAGGGAATGAAGTCCCAGCCTATCCAGCCTCTCATTATAAATCATGCACTCCAGTCCCAGTAACATCCTTGTAAATCTTTTCTGTACTCTTTTCAATTTAATAATATCCCTTCTATAGCAGAGTGACCAGAACTGCCAGATTAGATTCCCTACATTGTGGAAACAGGCCATTTGGCCCAACAAGTCCACACCGATCATCCAAAGAGTAACCCACCCAGACCCATTACCCTACATTTACCCCTGACTAATGCACCCAACAGGATGGGCAATTTCACATGGCCAAATCACTTATAGAGTCATAAAGAATGTACAACACAGAAATAGACTCTTCGTCTATGCCCACCAGATATCCCAAGCCAATCTAGTCCCACCTGCCAGCAACTGGCCCATATCCCTCCAAACCCTTCCTAATCATATTCCCATCCAGATGCCTTTTAAGTGTTGCAATTGTAGTAGCATCCACACTTCCTCTGGCAACTCATTCTATATACGTACCACCCTCCGAGTGAAAACGTTGCCCCTTAGGTCTCTTTTATATCTTTCCCCTCTCACCCTAAACCCATGCCCTCTAGTTCTAGACTCGCCCACACCAAGGAAAAGACTTTGTCTATTTATCCTATCCATGCCCCTCATGGTTTTATAACATTCTATAAGGTCACCACTCAGCCTCTGACACTCCAAGGAAAACAGCCCCAGCCTGTTCAACCTCTCCCTATAGCTCAAATCCTCCAACCCTGCAACAACTTTATAAATCTTTTCTGAACCCTTTCAAGTTTCACAACATCTTTCCAATAGCAATGAGACCAGAATTGCATGCAATATTCCAACAGTAGCCTAACCAATGTCCTGTACAGCCACAACATGATCTCCCAACTTCTGTGCTCAATACTTTGACCAATAAAGGAAAGCATATCAAGTGCCTTCTTCACTATCCTATCTACCTGCATCTCCACTTCCAAGGAGCTATGAACCTGCACTCCAAGGTCTCTTTCTTCAGCAACACTCCCTGGGACCTTACCATTAAGTGTATAATGTCCTGCTTTCCCAAAATGCAGTACCTCCCATTTATCTAAATTAAACTCCATTTTCCACTTCTCAGCCCATTGGCCCATCTGATCAAGATCCTGTTGTAATCTGAGGTAACCTTCTTCGCTGTCCACTACACCTCCAATTTTGGTGTCATCAGCAAACTTACTAACTATACCTCTTATGCTCACATCCAAATCATTTATATAAATGATGAACATAAATGATGGACCCAGCACCGATCCTAGTGGCACTCCACTGGTCACAGGCCTCCAGTCTGAAAAACAACACTACACCACCACCCTCTGTCTTCTACCTCTGAGCCAGTTCTGTATCCAAGTGGCAAGTTCTCCCTGTATTCCATGAGACCGAACCTTGCTCACCAGTCTCTCATGGGGAATCTTGTCGATCGCCTTACTGAAGTTCATATAGATCCCATCTACTGCTCTGCCCTCATCAATCCTCGTTGTTATTTCTTCAAAAAACTCAATCAAGTTTGTGAGACATGATTTGAATTGTACATCTTTGGATTGTAGGAGGAAACCCATGCAAGACCTGGGAAGAATGTGCAAACTCCACATAGACAGTCGTCGAGGTGGGAATGGAACCTGGGTCTCTGGCGCTGTGAAGCAGTAGTGCTAACCACTGAGCCACTATACCACTCACGGAGATTATTATTTTGCTTCTCAGGAGTTGCTGTTCATTGATTTCTCTCTTCTTCAGATAGTTTCATTTCCTTGCAGGAGGCATAAAGTGACTGGTTTGCTAATTATAGAATCTCTAACATTCACTAAACATCACAACTTACAGCAATTAGGGAGAGAATAAGTTGGTTTTCTTCAGGCTTTCAGTGCTTTTGCTTTTTACTGCAGAGGAAAGGACACCACTTTCCCTTCTGAAGGCTTCTGACTAGATTGCTCACACCCAAAATTCAGCTACCTGGGAGCCAATCACACAGTTGTTGGCAGGCAGAATGATTTTGTCATTAACACCTGTTTGCCAATCCACAGACCAATGAGCTACTTGTTGCTGGCTGAATCTTACTTTGTACACAAGCCCTGGTGCCAGTTCATCTGCAATTAAACTTGTTAAAATAGTGCTTACAATAAATGCTAGGACCTTGCTTTAAAAACGTGCAGCAAATCATTCCACAAGCCTTGTTTTTTTTTTGAAACAGCCCTTTTCCCATTTCAGTCCACACTTAGAAATGTAGGAAAACAAAAAGATATGTTTACACTTACTACCAGTGTTGAATAAGAATTCCAATTTTTCCTCCATAAAATAGAATTGCAAATTTAACTAGTTTCACCTTTTCAAGTTTAAAATTGCATTGCTTTTTGGTATAGGCTAACTGAAATTATGTTATCCTGTGTAATCACATCTATTTGAAACCAAAGACAGTCATGTTCCAGCTTAATACTAACACACACATTCATCTAAAACTCCTGGATGACCTACACATTTGTTCTTGGTTCTGTAAGCAGCTCCCGTTCCCCCTTTACAATGCTTCTTTGAATTTTAAGATTTTCTAAAGAATAAAATCACACAGACACCAGGTTTGGCTAAACACGTCTTATTAAAGTAAATCTCCTATGCCCTGTTCCAGAACCTCTAAGCTGTCTAAATTGTATTACACTTTGATTAGTTTGTCCGATTTAAATCCCTTCACAACTTACTATTGGCTCCCACCCAAAAGAAAGTCACCACCAAGTATTGCAAAAAATCAATTATTGAGAAATCACAGGAAAAATTTCACTTCATGACCAAATCTTATTTGATTTCCAGACAAAGATCACTACAATTTTAGCTGGAACACTAAGCCTCCAACATGGTTGGTCCACCTACTGTTGATTGTAGACCTAATCGAGCTGACCAGTCCTTAGTCACCTTCTGACTGCTAAATTTTACCACTTTTTAACAACGATTCATATCAAACATGTCATAACCACTTTCCTACTAATCAGGATGCCAGAGAACCAAATTTCCTTGGTCTACTTCACACACAATTCAGCCAGGCATGATCAGAGAAACAATTGTACAATAAAACATCCAGACATGATTGTTTCACGATGGTTCTAAACATCCCTCCTGCGGTTCAGAGATAGCATTGCAATAGCACTACGTCGCCAAAAACGGAGGGTTTAATTATTAAGTTTCCTCCTTATCGGGAAAAGTGTTTTCTCACAAATAAAAGCCGAAAGATGCTGTAAACAGAGACAAAAATAGAAATTGCTGGAAAAGCTCAGCAGATCTGGCAACATCTGTGCAGAGAAATCAGAGTTAACATTTTGGGTCGAGTTACCCTTCCTCAGAACTCAGTTTCCCACAATGTATTTTCGAAATAGAAAATTAGTAGAATAGTAGAAAATTAGAGCCCAAGATGTTGATAGATAACTTTCTGACACTATCATGCTAACATACTTTAGTTTTATAGCAAGTTCAAAACAAAAACATGACGTACTAAAATAGCAAAAGTGGCTATAAACGATCATTATCATTGCTGGCCTTCTGTAAGAATGCCTCTTTAAACAATAGTCAATACTCAAAGCCACGTATTAAGCATAGAAAACGAGTTAACGAACGGTGGTTTCAATGATCGTGGTCCTTTCCAGCTGAAGTTGACCATAAGATAATACTGTAACACAAAAAGCAAAGCAACAGCCGGATCAACGGCCCTGCAATAACACATCAGTTCAGTCTTCCTCAGCGTGAGGGAAAACGTCCAACTGTAGAGCAGTTGACAAGCCCAGGCCTTCAGTTATTGATTAGTTGGGTCTGTTTGGAACTCCCTTGCTATCTACATGATAGATGTTCTATTAGTTTGGGCTTTCTCTCTCAGTGTTCGGTGCTTGCGGCTGCGTGTCAGAAGAGCTGTGCACGGATTTTAAGTGAGGGTGGCGGAGGAAAAACAAAACCCTTGCAAAAGAATCTGCACGATGAGTAAAAAGGAGGAGGATGATATTGTCCGAATTGCGAAAAAGATGGATAAGATGGTGTCGAAGAAAAGCACGGTGAGCTGTGTGCGGCCGTTGAGCCTGTAACAGACGGGACAGAGGGAGGAAACTGGGCCCCGCGCGTGAAACCCTCGCCCCTCGGAACGCGTCCGGGAATTGCGCGCCACCATCAACCGCCGCCGAATGTTGAAGGCGGCGCGCGCGGCTTTCCGAAGGGAATGCCCGCAGTTCCCGCTACGTCGGAGGATTCAATACAACATGGTCGTTTGGAGGTTTTACACTTACCAAATAGACGGCATCCATCTGTCCCTACGATAAGTGGGCCCCACCCCCCCGGGCATCTACCAAAAAGCAAAACAGGGGAACCGACTTGTGGTCTATGATGCTGTCTGACAGCTGTTTCGAGTCAAATCGTGTCTTTTTCTTCGCCCAAAGAGAAATCTACAAAACATTCTTTTTGTCATTGATCCGTTGCTGAAATGTAGAGTTACTTCTTGGACTGATTTTAATTATTTTATAGCGTTTCCTGTTTACAAACCAGTTGGCAGAGTGGACAGTTGAAAAAAATTAGGATTATTGTGGCACGGTGGTCATATTCCTACCATTCAGCTAGAGGGGCTGGATTCGATTCCCACCTGTACCAGGAGTGTATAAAATCACATCTGAACAGTTCATTAAAAAAAAAATCTTGAGGCTTGTTTCATCGTTTCTCTTGTGGCTGAGTGATCCTACCTTCGGGCCACATGGTCTAGGTTTATGTCTAACCTGCACCAGAGGATGTGTTATTTTGGAAATAAAATGCTATCTAAGAAATGGGCGACCAACTCAGTAATATCGATATGGCTCGGTTCAGTTTAAGAATTCAGTTGCTACAATGATGCTTGTTTTAGGATATAAAAGGCTGAGTAATTGGAAAGCCCACTAATTTATATGCCTTTCTATTAAATTAAGACTCCTGCAGTGAAAAGGAGCAATGGTTCTGTCTAAATCAAATTCAGTGGAGCTAATTCCAGATGATGAATTGTCTGATCATTTGCCGATTCATTTAATATTCTGTACTGGTAGTGAAACAATTACAGCCAATGATTTGTATGCTGTTTTGACCTGGATGGATGTGAAAATTTAGCAAATGCCATGGTTTCTGCAGGCAAGTAAGTGGTCATGAAATCCAAGAAAGCAGAGCTAACGCTTTGAGTCTGGTACCTTTTTATCAGAGCCTGGATTTGAAATATTAACTCTGCCTTCTTCCCATAGATGTTGCCAGACCTGCTGAGTTTCACCAGTAATTTCTGTTTTTTTTTAGATCGCCAGCATTTTTGGTTCTTTGTTTTATTTGGATTTTTGTAGTCCCTTTTTATGGCCTCAGAATGCATAAAGCACACCACAGCAAATTTGCTATTTTTTGATATTGTCACTAGTATATACAAATGAGGAAACTATTTTTGCACAGAAAGATAGTACAATCATCATTGCAATCATTGTTAACTGTTGGTTGTGCTTAGTGTACAGTGTAATTTTAGTCTACATACTCAAGAATAGTTGTTAAGTGTATTATGCTGACTTCAGGAGTTGTCTTCTGAGGAAAGATTGGGCCTGTATCCATGATGTTTAGAATAATGAGAGGACTAAATATGGTGGATACTGAGAGTATTTTTCCTCTTGTGTGAGAGATGGGAACTAGATTGTGCCAATTTAAAACGTGAGGTTTCCTATTTAAGATGTAGATGAGGATCTTTTTCTTTCCCAGTGTCGTTAGTCTGTGGAATTCTTTTCACCAAAAAAAGCAGTGTCATTGAATATTTTTAATACCAAATTAGATTCTTGATTGACAAAGGAGTTAGCGGGTAGAGGTGGTAGATGGGAAAATGGAGTTGGGATCACAATCAAGTCAGCCATAAATCTTAGGGCAAGTCTGAGGTGTTGAATGGCCTAAACCTGCTCCTAATGCACGTGTTCGTAGATATGTTGTTTGCTGATAAAATTCTACCTCTAAGATTAACATAATGTATGAATTCGGAGCTGGAGCAGGCTGCTTGGCCTCTCAAGCCTATTCTTTCATTAACGAAGACTATTGCCAATTTAACTGCTCCACATTCCCATTGAACCCCAGTAGCCGTTCACTCCCTTACTTATAACTGAAGCATAATCTCCATATTTCTTTGTTCAGTTCTCTTTATAATAAACAATGATGTTCATTCCTCATTAATTATATTGTTTGGGATTCCTGCAGATCCCACTGTGCCTCAAAGTTCTGCAATCTCTCACCAATTAGATAAAATGCTGCATTTTTATTCTTGCCAAAATGGGCAGTCACATCTTCCCACATTATTCTCCCATTTGAGAGTTCTTTGCACACTTATTTAATCTATTTGTTATTTTGCCTCCTGATGTCCTTTTTGCAGCTTGCTTTAATAAGACTACAAGAGTTTTCTATCTATGATTAAGTAATCAGCATATTTATCAAGCTTACCTTTAGTCCTTCATCATATCCATTAATACGAATTATTAAAAATTGAAGCCTCGGTAGCAATCATTATGAAACACCACTCCTAACATTTTGCCAGTGAAATATAGAAACCAGGAGCACAAGTTGGCCATTTGGCCCTCCTCACCATTAAATATGATGGTAACTAATTCTCTATCTCAAAGCCACATTCCTGCTTTCTTTTCATATGCCTTGATTCCTTTAAAATTGAACTTCAACAACCTTTTTCTTGAATATAGCCAGTGTACTATGAGTGAAGAAATGTTTCGTCATCTCAGTCTATAAGACCATAAAATGTAGGAGTAGAGGGAGGCCATTCAGCCCATTGCTTCCACAAATCAATGAGATAATGGCTGATCTGATAATCCTCAACTTCACTGCTTTGCTTTCCCCCCCATAACCCTTGATTCCCTGACTGATTAAAAATTTGTCCACCTCAGCGTTGAATATACTTAATGACCCAGCCTTAACAGCCCTCTGTGTAAGAATTCCATTGATTTGCCATTCTCCAGGAAAGAAATTCCTCCTCATCTGTCTCAAGTTGCAACTTTTTTTAGAGTATTCCCTCTCCTCCCAGACTTTTCCTCTTGAGCATATCTACCCTGAGAATCTTGACGATTTCAATAAGGTTACCTCTCATTCTTCTGCATTCTGAGTACAGGCCCCAATTTACTAAACCTGTCCTCATAAGACAGCCGCTCCATTCCTAGTATCAACCTCATGAGCCTTTTTGGTCTGTCTCCAATGGCAGTTTATCTTGTCATAGATATGGGCCCAGCCCTGTTCACCGTATCCTCTTTGCTTTGTAATTGTCCTTATGTAACTTCACACGTTTAATTCTGACTAATGTTGTCCGAGTAGTGCCTTGAATAGGTATAGCAACTGATTTTATATTCCATTCCCATTCCTCCCCCATTACCTGAGCTTGGATGTTAGCGTTTTGTGATTTGTGCAAGTTCCATAACTTGCTGTGGTCTTTTTTAATTTAAATAATATTCAGCTCTTTTTTTTTTCTGCCAAAGTGCACCACCTGTCATTTCTCCACATAATAATTCAATAACCATCTTTTAGGCCATCACTTAACCTGTTTGTATCCTTCTGCAGCCTGTTTGTGTAATCTTCACTACTTGCCTTCCTGCCTATTTTTGTATCGTCCACAAACTAGATTCACTTTCCTCATCTAAACCATTAATGTTTTGTAAATAATTGTGATCCTTGCCATTCCACTTATTCCAGACTATCACATTAAAAATGATCCCCCTATCTCAATTGTCACCTGTTAGCTCATCCTCCATCCATACAACATACTATTTTCGATTGTTACTAAGTAGCCTAATATGTGATACCTTATGAAATACCTTTTGAAAGCACAAATATATTACATCCAGTACTTGCTCTTCATCCTGCTTCTTACCACTTCAAAGAATTGTAATAAACTTGTCAGGCATTATTTTCCGTTCATGAAGCCATACTCACTCTGGTCATATTTCTGAATGCTCTGCTGTTGCATTCCCAATAAAGACATTTAACCTAACTTACTTGTAGCTAGTTGTTACTTTTTTGCTTCCTTTTGTAAATAAAGGTTTTACATTGGCGGTTTTCCATTCCTTCAAGACATTTCCAGAATCTAAGAAGATTACTATAAGTGTATTCACTATCTCTGTAGCCACTTCCTTTAATATCCTAGAATGTATCTTGTCAGATCCAGTTAGTCTTTAGCCCTGTTAGTTTCCCTCGCACTTTTAGTTTTAGTCATTGTATTTATTTCCTGTCTTTTTTTTTGTTGAATAAATAATTTCCTAATACTGTTGATACCTCCTACTGTGATGCAAAGTATATATTTAACTCCTCTGCCATTTCTTGGTTTCCCTATATATATTTTTTAAAGCCTCATTCTCTTAAGGGATCTATGTTCATTTTAGCTTCTCCATTCCTTTCGTTATATACAGGAAGCTCCTGCTGTCTATCTTGATATAACTTGTGTGTTTATCTACAAAGTTTATTTTCTCCGTCACTTTTTTTTTGTTGATTTTGTTAGTTTTTAGAAAAATTCCCAATCCTCTGTCTTACCACTTATTTTTGCCACATTGTATGTTTTCTCTTTCAATCAAATGCTCTCCGTAACTTCCCTCCCTGTTTAATCATGTTAGTTTATCCCCTTCCTAAATCCTCCTTCTTCGCTGGAATATGTCTGTTGTTTCTCAATCCGTTCTTTTTTTTTTGCTGAATTCCTTCCCCAGTCCGCTCCAACCAGCTCTGTCCTCTTTGCTTTGTAATGGTCTGTATTTAACCTCAACATTGTTAATTCTGACTGATGTTCTTTCCTCTCAAACTGTACAAGTCTATCATGTTATGATCAGTATTTCTGTCCTACATGCCTACCCTATATTCTGAGACTCTCCAACCAGGGGAAGCTTCCTCTTTTATCTGTTCTATTTTAGATTACTTACAGTGTGGAAACAGGCCCTTCGACTCAACAAGTCCACACTGACCCGCCAAAGCGCAACCCACTAATACCCATTCCCCTACATTTACCCCTTCACCTAACACTACGGGCAATTTAGCATGGCCAATTCACCTAGCCTGCACATTTTTGGATTGTGGGAGGAAACCGGAGCACCCGGAGGAAACCCACGCAGACACGGGCGAATGTGTAAACTCCACACAGAGAATCGCCTGAGGCGGGAATTGAACCCAGGTTTCTGGCGCTGTGAGGCAGCAGTGTTAACCACTGTGCCGCCCATGTTCTGCCTAGCCTTGTTAGAATTTTACACATTTGAATCAGACCCCATTCTTCAAAACATCTGAGTATAGACCCAGTCAAACCAATCTCTCCTTTTAAAACAGACTTACCATCCTCAGCATCAGCATAGTGAATCTTGGCGGCACTCCCTGTGTGGCAATATGTTCTTTCTTAGACAGGGAGATCAAAACTTCACACAGTACTCCAGATGCAGTTTTACCAAGGCACTGTAGAACTGCACTAAAACATCCATTCTTCTGAGCTCAAATCTTCTTCAATGAAGGCCGCTATAATATTTGTTTTCATAATTACCTGCTGCACCTGCTTGCTAATTTTCCTTGACTGATGTACAAGGATGCTGAAAATGTGTTGCTGGAACAGCGCAGCAGGTCAGGCAGCATCCAGGGAACAGGAGAATTGACGTTTCGGGCATAAGCCCTTCTTCTCCAACCAGGGGAAGCTTCCTCTTTTATCTGTTCTATTTTAGATTACTTATGCCCGAAACGTCGATTCTCCTGTTCCCTGGATGCTATAATAGTAGTGTTGTAGCGAAGGACCCGATACCCAGCATGAGCAAAACCAATGTAGTGTACAAAATCCCATGCAAGGACTGTACAAACACTACATAGTACAAACAGGAAGACAGCTAACGATCCGCATCCATGAACACCAACTAGCCACGAAACGACACGACCAGCTATCCTTAGTAGCCACACACGCAGATGGCAAGCAACATGAATTCGACTGGGACAACATTACTACAATAGAACAAGCCAAACAGAGAACAGCCAGGGAATTCCTAGAGGCATGGCACAGATTCAATCAATAAGCACACCGATCTGGACCCAATATACCGATCACTGCAACTGACAGCTGGAACTGACAACCGGAAGATTCAAGCCACTACAAATGCCGGAGGAAAGATCACAGAAGCGCTTCACAGGAGGCTCCCAAGCACTGAGGATGTCACCTAGACAGGGGACGAAACATCTGCAACACAAATTCCCAGCTCAGCGAACAGAACCACAACATCCAAATATATAACATCCACTGGTTCTCCCTTATCTGTTGTACTAATTACATCCCTAAAATGTCCTTTAATTTGTTAACCATGATTTCCCCTTCATAAGCCCATGTTGACATTGTCTAATTATGGGCGGAACGGTGGCACAGTGGTTAGCACTGCTGCCTCACAGCGCCAGAGACCCGGGTTCAATTCCCGCCTCAGGCGACTGACTGTGTGGAGTTTGCACATTCTCCCCATGTCTGTGTGGGTTTCCTCCGGGTGCACAGTCCAAAGATGTGCAGGTCAGGTGAATTGGCCATGCTAAATTGCCCGTAGTGTTAGGTGCAGGGGTAAATGTAGGGTAATTGGTGGGTTGCGCTTCGGCGGGTCAGTGTGGACATGTTGGGCCGAAGGGCTTGTTTCCACATTGTAATGTAATGTAATCTAATCTAATCTAATCTAATTGTGTGAATACCTATTAAGTGTTCTGTTATCACGCCTTTTATAATAAGACTCTAGCATTTTCCCCACTCTTGACGTTAGGCTAAGTAGTCTGTAAATCTCTTGTTTTATCTCTTTTTTTTAATATAGTGGGATTACATTTGCCACCCTCCAATTTATAGGAACTGCTCCAGAATGTACAGCATTTTGGAATTTAAAAAAAGTTCAGTCCTTGGATGTGGGTGTTGCTGGCTGTGCCAGCATTTATTGCCTGTTTCCTGAGAAAGTGGTAGTGAATTGCCTTCATGAACCATTGCAGTCCACCTACTGTACATAAACCTACAGTGCTGCTAGGGAGGGAATTCCAGGATTTTGACCTAACGACAGTGAAGGAACAGTGATATATTTCTAAGTCAGGATGGTGAAAGGCTCAAAGGGGAATTTGCAAGTGGTGGTGTTTCCGTGTTATTGCTGCTCTTCTCCATCTAGATAGAATTGATCTTGGATTTAGGAAGTTCTTTCTAACAATCTTTGGCAGATTTCTGCAGTGTATCTTGTACATTGTATATACTGCTGCTGCTGAGTTTTGGTGTTGGAGGAACTGAATGGCACAACATCCAGAACAATCCAGCAAACTGCTTTGTCCTGGATAGAGTCAAGCTTTTTGTGTATTGTTGGAGATGTACACATCCAGGCAAGTGGGGATTCCGTCACACTCCTGACTTGTTTCTTGCAAATGCTAGATAAGCTTTATGGAGTTAGAAGATGAGTTACTCACCGCAGTATTCATTGCATCTGACCAGTCTTTGTAGCTACTGTACTTATATAGTGAGTCTAGTTCAGTTTCTGATCAACAGTAACCACCAGGAAATTGAATTTGCCACTATCAATGTTGTAAAAGCCTTTAAGTGTCATCGGGCTGTGGTTAGATCTTCTCTTATTGGAGAGGGACTTGCATTTGTGTGGCGTGAATGTTCAGCCTAAACCTGGATACAGGTCTTGCTGTACTTGGATGGGGATTGCTTCAATATCTGTGAAGTTCCAAATGGATCTGAACATCTGATCATCAGCAAACATCCACTTTGTCCACAAGTGCATCAGATGTTTCCAAAGTAACTTCCATTAACATTGTGAATGCAGGTTATCAGCCTTTAAGCCTGTTAATTTCTCTGGCATCTTTCTTTTTGCTAACACTGATTTTCTTCAATTCCTACTTCTCAACTTTTCCTGACGTTTCTGGAAAGTTATTGTCTTTTCAAAAGAACCAAAATAAATGTTCAATTTTTCTACCATTCTTTGTTTCCTTTTATAATTTCTCACATTCCTGACTGTAAGGAACTTACATTTTTAACAGTCAGTTTTTATGTTCCCTGTAATTTTGCATCCATACTCTATTGCCTTTTCTTGAGAAATGTTTCACTTGCGGAATTCCAAGATGATCCTGGTCCTAGAGCTTGTTGCATGTTTTTGGCAAATTTGTGTCTCCTGCTTGGAGATATTCTCTAATTTCCCTAATTTTTTTCTATAAGTATGGTTAAACCACCGTTCCTCTTCTGCTTTTACACCAGATAAAAATGAATGATCTGTACATACGTTTGTTAAATATCAGCCACAACTTATCCACTGCCAGTTCTTTTAGTACAATTCCCCAAACTATCATTGCCAACTCATGTCTCATACCCTAATAGTTAATTTTATTTAGATTGAGGATGCTAACTTTCGTTTCAACTTCACTTTCCATCTTAATGAACAATCCTATAATTTTATGGTCCCTCTTCCCACGCAGCAAGATTGTTGCTGTGTGATCCTTTTTCATTGCACAATATCCATTCTAGGATAACCTCACTAGTTGGTTCCTCAGTGCAGTTGGCACTCCATGAAATCCTCCAATGTATTGTTAAAGTTAAAAATCTCACAATAGCAGGTTATAGTCCAACAGGTTTATGTGGAAGCACTAGCTTTTGGAGCGCTGCTTCTTCATTAGGTGGTCATGGTTCAGTACAACAATCTGATGAAGGAGCAGTGCTCTGAAAGCTAGTGCTTCCAAATAAACCTGTTGGACTATAACCTGGTGTTGTGTGATTTTCAACTTTGTCCACCCCAATCCAACATCGACACCTCCAAGTCATAATATATTATTAATTTGGTTTGGCTAATCTATATGTGGTCTAAAGTCATCCATTATTATCATTGTAACCTTATTGCCTGTTTCTCTAATCTCCACTACTGTTTAGGGGCCAAAAGACAATTCCCACCAACATTTTCTGTGCCTTGTTGTTACTTATCTGCACCCACACAGATTCCACGTGATGATTTCTGATCTCAGTAGGACATTGTTTTCATTTTTTTTACCATTAATCCTAACCTACCATTTTTCCTTATTTGTCAGTCCTTCCTAAACCTTGGATACCCTTGTATGTTCAGTTCCCATCCTGGTTACCCTGTTGTCATGTTGGTGTAATTGCAAGTATGTCATAACTGTGTAACTGTTTTTGGCACTGTTAGTTCATCTACCTTATTACAAATGCTTGTCTTTTTAAACTTGTTTGTCATCTTGTCTTTATTTTGCACTATGGCCTTATTTGTTTCTCACCCTTGATTTTCTGCCTTGATCATGATTTTTGATTTCCCTTTCCTTTCCTCTCCGCTCAAGTTCCCATCCCTAAACCATTCCAGGTTAAACCCTCTCCAACAGCACTAGCAAACAGCATCCTTACGGATATTGGGCCTGGTCCTGCCCAGATGTCCTGTTTGTGCTGGCCCCATTGTCTCATGAATTTAAATCGCTCCCTCCTACTCTATTTCTTCAGTCATGTATTCAAATGATATATGTTATTTCTATACTCATTAGCACAATGCCCTAGTATCCTTATATCACTGCCTTACTACTAATTAAATTTACAACCTAACTCCCTGTACTGGCTCATAGGTTTTAAAAAAAGTTGAGGTCCTATATCATTGGTACGGATATGTACCACAACCATTGGTGTTCACCCTCCTCCTTTAGAATGCCCTGTAGCCTCTCATCGACATCCTTGCGCTAGGGCAGTAACATACCATCTTAGAATCCTATTTGCAGCTGCAGAAATGCCTGTCTAAAGTATCTACTAAAGTATCTCCTTACTAAAGTACCTTACTATAGTATCTCCTATCGCATTAGCTCTTCCTGTTTTGTGCAGCAGAACCATCTGTGTTGTCATGGACCTTTCTCCCACTGCCATCCCCTGAGAAGTCCCCAACAGTATGCAGAATTGTCCTTTAGAGAGGGGGCGGCCACTGGGGTTGCGTGCCTTTCTGTATTGTTGATCACCCATTCACTTTCTGCCTGTTTAGTTTTTTACCTGCAGTTTGACCACCTCACTCAATATGTTGTTCATGACAATCTTGGCTTCACTGATGCCCTGCAGTGAGTCCATCAGTAGCCACATCTCCAACATAGTGGCTGCAGCTTAACACCATTCCTGCAAGCATGGTCGTCAGCCTGCATAGCCCAGAGGAACATAACACATTAACATATGTAATTAATAAAAATAAAAGTACTTAACTGACCCTATTTTAGATGCTTTCTCATTTAGAGCAATTATAAATGCACCCTACCAGCATTATCTTAGTAAATTCACTTCTCTCCTCTTCTGCTACTTAATAGAGTTCCTTCTAGTCCACTTTGCAGTGGTATTGACTACTGTACATTCCTTCCAAAAATTTACCAATTTTTGCCATCTTTGTTTGGTTAGCCAGCCTATATTTTGCTCCATGTGAATATGTTATCCTTATACCATACGGTTTTTTCTTCCACTATAACCTTTCAAGTGACCCTGTTAAATGTCTTCTGAGACTAGAAGTAAATTCACTGGTTTCCTTTTATCCACCGAATGTCACTTGCACAAAGACCTCCAGTAAATAGGTTAAACTTGATTTTCCTTTCACAACATCACATTGACTCTGCCTGATAACCTTGAATGTTTTCAGTGTCCAATGCTAGCACTTTTAATAACAGCTTTTCAGCAACAAATGTTAAACTATCTGACTTATAGTTTCCTGCTGCCTACCTCCCTCCTTTTGAGCAAAGGAGTTACACTCGCTGTGTTCCAATCTAACAGAACCATCCCAAATTTAGGGAATTTTAGAAAAATTAAAGATAAAACATCAACTGTCTCACTAGCTACTTCTATAAAATCCATCAGGAATGAGAGTCTTCTCATCTCACGGCTCCAACAATTTGCTGTTGAGAGTTTTTGATCCTACCACTTCCTGATTTAAAGCCTCTTCTGGGTGTATCCTGCATAGTGAAGAATGATGTAAAGTACCCATCCAGTTCATGTGTCATATATCTTTATTTATTATTATTAATTTCCTAGACTCACTTTTTATAGATGTTCATTGTGTTAGCTTTTATTAATTATTTATTGAAGCTAGATTTTCTCAAACTTTAAGTTCTCCTTCTTACGAATCATTTAGTCATTCTTTGCTGTCCTTTTATGACCTGCTACCTGTCTTTTTGCAATTACATGCTTTTTCTTTGACACTACCTTTTAACCTTTTACTTAGCCATAGATTGCCTCTTGAAACTTCCCTTTGTCATTGAAAAGTATCTATTCGGTTTTCTGAAATACCTCCTTAAATGTAAGAAGTAAGCAATCATGTTTTAAATTTTTGTAGATATCACAGAATCTCTACAGATTGGAAGCAGGCCATTTGGCCCATTGAGTCCGCACTGAACCTTCGAAGAGCGTTCCCCATTCTATCCATGCAAGTCTGAATTCCCCTGCATATCTCTGGATACTATGGGAAATTTAGCATGGCCGGTTCACTGTGAGGAAACCAAGTACCTGAAGGATATCCACGCAGACATGGGGAGAATATGCAAACTCTGCACAGACAGTTGCCCAAGGGTGGAATTGAACCTGGGTTCCTGGCAGTGGGAAGCAACATTGATCCCCACCTCCTCCCCCTCCCATTTTTGAATATTAGTAGGAGAATAGTTTTTATTATTTGATTTCAACAAGAATAATAGGGTATGATTGATATAAGTATGTTGTTTCTGTTGAACAATGGTTGTGTACTCATGGGTTAACATTTTCTGTTAGTTTACAGCTTGAACCTGACAGTGAATATATTCTTTTGCCCATCTGAGGCATGATCATGATAGTTTCTGTTCAGTTCCAGTGAGCCAAATTAGAGTAACAAAGCTTTTTGTTTTATCTCACTGCATTTACCTAGATGGTGGGTAGGTATACCAAATACAGATTTGTGGAGCTCTCAAAATCCAATTCTCTGAACCCAGAGAATATGTGACATAAAGCAACAGGATACAGAGTATGAAATCCTTGTGAATTCATCCTGTATCAACTCTTTGGAACTAAAGACAATTGACTTTTGATTATCCACATGCTGCTACAGAAACGCAAATAGTCAGAATCCCCTTTTTTACTTCCTGTGTTTATATGAAATTAAAGACTTCTAATTATTGCAGGATCCCTATAAAAAATAAAATTGTATATCGGCTTAGCTCCACAAATATCAATAAATTCTGGAGTTTGATTTTTATGGCAACATGCAATTTTACATATTCTGGTCTCATTCTCTGCATAATGATACCAGAGGCTCCAGTGATCTTTAGAAGATATCACTGATCAGAAATCATTTCCAGTCTTTCTGTCTGCCAGTGTTGGAAGTATTGCGGCTTGATAATCTATTTAACAACAGTATGAATGCAGGTGGCCACCAACACTTGGGATCATGACTTGATGAGGCAGGGACACTATCACTGTGCCAAAAGACCTCTTGCCTATTTTGCATTTCTTTTCAATTATCCATAACACTGTGGTTCTGTTCGCCGAGCTGGAAGTTTTTGTTGCAAACGTTTCGTCCCCTGTCTAGGTGACATCCTCAGTGTTTGGGAGCCTCCTGTGAAGCGCTTCTGTGGTGTTTCCTCCGGCATTTATAGTGGCCTGTCCCTGCCGCTTCCGGTTGTCAGTTTCAGCTGTCCGCTGTTGTGGCCGGTATATTGGGTCCAGGTCTATGTGTTAGTTGATGGAGTTTGTGGATGAGTGCCATGCTTTTAGGAATTCCCTGGCTGTTCTTTGTTTCGCTTGCCCTATAATGGTAGTGTTGTCCCAGTCAAATTCATGTTGCTTATCGTCTGCGTGTGTGGCTACTAGGGATAGCTGGTCGTTCGTTTCGTGGCTAGTTGATGTTCGTGGATGCGGATCGTCAGCTGTCTTCCTGTTTGTCCTATATAGTGTTTTGTACAGTCCTTGCATGGGATTTTGTACACTACATCAGTTTTGCTCATGCTGGGTATCGGGTCCACTAAGGTACACAGGAAAGCCACACACACAGACCAAGTCCTGAACTATGAAAGCAACCACCCCAATACACACAAACGAAGTTGCATCAAGACACTATTCAAAAGAGCCACAACACACTGCAGCACACCAGAACTGCAAAAAGCGGAAGAGGAACACCTATACAAGGTATTCGCCAAAAACGGATATCCTCGCAATTTCATCAACAGATGCCTAAGGGAAAGACAACAGAACGAGGATATGCCGCAACCCAAAGGACTAGCCACGCTACCATACATCAAGAACATCTCTGAAATGACAGCCAGACTACTGCGACCACTAGGACTTATAACAGCACACAAACCAACAGCCACTCTCAGACAACAACTCACCAGAACGAAGGACCTGATACCCAGCATGAGCAAAACTAATGTAGTGTACAAAATCCCATGCAAGGACTGCACAAAACACTATATAGGACAAACAGGAAGACAGCTAACGATCCGCATCCGCGAACATCAACTAGCCATGAAACGACACGACCAGCTATCCCTAGTAGCCACACACGCAGACGACAAGCAACATGAATTTGACTAGGACAACACTACCATTATAGGGCAAGTGAAACAAAGAACAGCCAGGGAATTCCTAGAAGCATGGCACTCATCCACAAACTCCATCAACAAACACATAGACCTGGACCCAATATACCGGCCACTACAGCAGACAGCTGAAACTGACAACCGGAAGCGGCAGGGACAGGCCACTATAAATGCTGGAGGAAACACCACAGAAGCGCTTCACAGGAGGCTCCCAAACACTGAGGATGTCACCTAGACAGGGGACGAATCGTTTGCAACAAAAACTTCCAGCTCGGCGAACAGAACTGCAGCAACGAGCACCCGAGCTACAAATCTTCTCTCAAACTTTATCCACAACACATCTGAGTTGTACAGTTGTCTAAAGAGTTTGAGATTTGGACCAGTGATATGGTTTTTCATAAGTGCATGTATACAATTCAGTTGTTCTAGTTTGTACATACATGCAAATTATAAACAGGAGTAGGATATTCAGCTCTTTGAACCTCTTCTGCCATTTGATAAGATTATGGCTGATCAGATTGTGGCCTCAACTCTACCTTTCTGACCAACCCTCTATCTTACATTCTTGATTTACAATGGAGTCAGTCTACCTTGTCCTTAATAATATGTAATGACCCTAAGAAAGAAATGGTTCTCCTCTTAATCGAAATGGGCAGTTTCTTTATTTTTGAATTGTGTTTCTCAGATCTAGTCTTTCCCACAAAGTGAAACATCCTGTTGGTGTCCATCTGTCCAGTCCCCTCTGGAATTTTATAAATTTCAATATGATCACTGCTTATTCATTTAAACTCAAGTTGATGCAGGCTCAACCTGTTCACCTTTTCATAAAATGACTGATTGCTGGGCTGAAGAAGTTATGTGGACATTATTTGAACTTTTTCTCATGTACTTATGGTCATCCTTAAGTGAGGAAACCAAAACCGTACAGTACTTCAGACACTGTCAATAGTTAAAATTGGTCTCTGTGACTATTGCAGCTTTCTGTACGAAAAGCAAAATCGTTGAAAGTGGCCATGCAAGTAGATAGGGTGATAAAGAAGGCATATGAAATGCTTGCCTTTATTGGTCATGGAATTGAGTACAAGAATTATGTCATGTTGCAGCTTTATAAGACTTTAGTTAGGCCACACTTAGAATATTGCATTCAATTCTGGTTGCCACTTAACAGGAAGGATGTGCGAGCTATGGAGCGGGTTCAGAAGAGGTTTACCAGGATACTGACTGGATTAGAGGGTATGAGTTATAAGGGAGGCTAGAAAGACTCTGTTGTTTTCTTTGGAGCGGCAATGCTGAGAGGAGATTTGATAGGGATCTATAAAATTATCAATGCATAGTTAGGGTTGATGATCAGAATCTTTTTTTCCCGGAGTTGAAATGTCTAATACTAGTGCATGCACTTAAGGTGAGAGAAAGAAAGTTCAAAGGAGATGAGGGGCAAGTTTTTTAACACAGTGTGGTGGGAGACTGGAATGCACTGCTAGGAGTAGTGGTGGAGGCAAATACAATAGAGGTGTTGAAAAGGCGTTTAGATTAGCACATGAATATGCAAGAAATGGAGGCATATGGACCAAGGGCAGGCAGAAGGGATTAGTTTAATTTGGTTTCATGTTCGGTACAACATTGTGGGCTGAAGGGCTCGCTCCTGTGCTTTATTGTTCTATGTTCTAAAATGGTTTCTGTATTTGCATACGAAATAGAAACTATACCACAAAATAATGATTTGGTTGTGGTGTGATTTGTGTCCTGGGATCAAGAAAGGGATTACATAAATGAAATGAAATTTGACATAGCAATCTATCCTTTTTTTCGCTACTTGTAATTTGGTTGATTCTGTGATTACTTATTTGCCTGCTGAAATTATTACATTTGCTAATTTTTCACATAAAGGTGACAATAATGCGCCTTTCGCTGGAAGCTTTTCATGACCAGTAAAGGATGTAAAATTCATCAACAAATGATGAGACAACTCATTGTTTGGAGTTATCCACATGAAATTAATTTGGACTGAACCACTTATTCTTTTTCACTACAAGAGACTTTCCTTAATAAAGAAGCATGTAAACTGGGATTTCCAAAAATTTATATCTACCCTCTGGCACCACTGTTGCAATGAGGTGGTATTTCTACGATTCATATTATTGAGTAGATGCACATTTCACCGGGGGCAATATTAATAATTTTTGATGTAACTGTTTTGTTTAGGAAACAGAAAATGCTACAAAAACAATTAAAAAATTAATTAAGAATTAACCCTGTGATTTAGCAGTTGGTCAATGAGAAAGTTAATTTTCTGAATTCTTTTTGTTCTAGGCAGTACATTTATCTTTTTATTGGGCCAGTATCCATTGCTGAACAGTGAGTTTCTATACCCTTGTTCAGTATTTTCATGGCTTTGACTTGCTCTAAATGCTCAGAATTCTGTTAATTCATGCACGAGGAACATGCATGATTGTTTAGTGATTGTAGAATCACCACTATATTGCATTCAGTTCTCCAGGAAAGCAGGAGCCAATCACTTTGAAAAGCAGGAAATTCAACAATGAATTCTGTCTGTCCAATGGGCCATTTATTGGGATAGCTATTCTTGCAAGGAAAGTACTTGAACCTGCAGATTAATTTTAAGTATTAATGTTGAGTTTTGTTTTATATTTGATTGGGAAATATAAAGAATACTACCAATGTTGAGTTAAACTACTACAAACATCATTCAGTAGAGATTTATTCTTGAAGTGCAAACACGACTCTGCACTAAACCCATTTACCTGTTCTGAAAGGTGCGTAAGTGCAGGTGGAGGTTGATTGTGATAGTCAGTAGGAGGGTGAAGCAGATAGGTGGGGAGGAAGATGGAGAGGTCAAGAGGGCAGTACCAAGTTGGAAGGTTGGATCTGGGATGAGGTGGAGGGAGGGGAGTTTTGGAAACTACTGAAGTCAACGTTGATGCTGTGTGATTGATGGGTACTAAGGTGGAAGATGAGGCGTTCTTCCTCTAATTGGCACTTGGTTTGGATTTGGCAGTGGAGGAGGCCTAGAACTTGCATGTCCTTAGCGGAGTAGGAAGCGCAGTGGTCAGCCACAGGGCTGAAGGATTGTTTGGTGCATTTATCTCAGATGTTCCCTGAAACACTGCATGTTGGTTTGCTGTCTTCCCAATGTTGAGGAGACCACATCGAGAGCAATGGACACAGTAGATGAGGTGGATGGATGTGCAGGAAAATCTGTGTTAGATGTGAAAAGATCCTTTTGGGCCTTGGACTGAGGTGAGGGGGAAGGTGTGGCCGCAGGTTTTACACCTCCTGCGACGGCAAGGGAGGGTGCTGGGTGTGGTGGATGGGTGGCGTGGACCTAACAAGGGAGTCATGAAGGGAATGGTCTCAGCAAAGTGCAGATTGGAGTGGGAGGGAAATATGTCTCTGGTGGTGGTGTCTGATTGTAGATGGCAGAGGATAGTGTACTACAGCCGAATATTAGTAGAGTGGAAGGTGAGGACCGGGGGGGGGTTCTATAGTGCATTATTCTTTGCCATTTCCACCATCCACTATCAGACCCCCACCACCAGAGACACATGTCCCTCCCCACCCTATCTATCGCCCCCCCCAAACCAACCACATTCCTGATGAAGGGCTCAACATTCCTGTTTCTCAGATGCGGCCTGACCTGTGCTTTTCCAGCACCACAGTTTTCAGTTCTGACTGTCTAGCATCTGCAGTCCTCACTTTCTGCCAATATCCTGATGAACCTGGTCTGCACCCTGCAATCCTGTCCTTCTGATATTTGAACTGCACACAGTATTCCACCTCTGCCTGAACCAATGTTTGATGAAGCTGTAACAAGACTTTTTCGCTCCTATATCCTATGACTCAGCTAATAAAGGCCAACATTCATCTGCCGCCTTCACCACCCTGTTTACTTGTACTGACACCTTCAGGAGTCTATGGACTTTTACACCAAAGTCTTGTCGTTCCTCGGTACTCCCTCAGAACCTATGATTCATTACATAGAACATAGAACATTACAGTGCAGTACAGGCCCTTCGGCCCTCGATGTTGCGCCGACCTGTCATACCAATCTGAAGCCCATCTAACCTACACTATTCATGTACGTCCATATGCTTGTCCAATGACGACTTAAATGTACTTTAAGTTGGCGAATCTACTACCGTTGCAGGCAAAGAATTCCATACCCTTACTACTCTCTGAGTAAAGAAACTACCTCTGACATCTGTCCTATATCTGTCACCCCTTAATTTAAAGCTATGCCCCCTCGTGCTCACCGTCATCATACTTAGAAAAAGGCTCTCCCTGTCCACCCTATCTAACCCTCTGATTATCTTATATGTCTCTATTAAGTCACCTCTCAACCTTCTTCTCTCTAACGAAAACAGCCTCAAGTCACTCAGCCTTTCCTCGTAAGACCTTCCCTCCATACCAGGCAACATCCTAGTAAATCTCCTCTGCAACCTTTCCAAAGCTTCCAGATCCTTCTTATAATGTGGTGACCAGAACTGTACACAATACTCCAGATGCGGCCGCACCAGAGTTTTGTATAGCTGCAGCATAACCTCATGGTTCCGTAACTCGATCCCTCTATTAATAAAAGCTAAAACACTGTCTTCTTAACAACCCTGTCAACCTGGGTGTCAACTTTCAAGGATCTGTGTACATGGACACCGAGATCTCTCTGCTCATCTACACTACCAGAATCTTACCTTTGGCCCAGTACTTTGCATTCTGGTTATTCCGACCAAAGTGAATCACCTCACACTTGTCCGCATTAAACTCCATTTGCCACCTCTCAGCCCAGCTCTGCAGCTTATCTATGTCTCTCTGTACCCTACAGCATCCTTCGTCACTATCCACAACTCCACCGACCTTAGTGTTGTCTGCAAATGTACTAACCCACACTTCTACTCCCTCATCCAGGTCGTTTATACAAATGACAAACAACAGTGGACCCAACACTGACCCTTGCAGTACACCACTAGTAACTGGACTCCAGGATGAACATTTCACATCAACCACCACCCTCTGTCTTCTTTCAGCAAGCCAATTACTGATCCAAACTACTATATCTCCCACAATCCCATTCCTCCGCATTTTGTACAATAGCCTACTGTGGGGAAACTTATCAAACGCCTTGCTGAAATCCATATACAGCACATCAACCGGTTTACTCTCATCCACCTGTTTGGTCACCTTCTAAAAGAACTCGATAAGGTTTGTGAGGCACGACCTACCCTTCACAATACCGTGCTGACTATCCCTAATCAAATTATTCTTTTCTAGATGATTATAAATCCTATCTCTTATAATCTTTTCCCACACTTTACCAACAACTGAAGTATGGCTCACTGGTCTATAATTACCAGGGTTGTCTCTACTCCCCTTCTTGAACAGGGGAACCACATTTGCTATCCTCGAGTCTTCTGGCACTGTTCCTGTAGATAATGACGATTTAAAGATCAATGCCAAAGGCTTGGCAATCTCCTCCCTGGCTTCCCAGAGAATCCTTGGATAAATCCCATCCAACCCAGGGGACTTATCTATTTTCACACTCTACAGGATTTCTAATACCTCTTCCTTGTGAACCTCAATCACACGTAGTCTAGTAGCCTGTATCTCCGTATTCTCCTCGACAACATTGTCGTTTTCTAGAGTGAATACTGTCAAAAAATATTAATTTAGTGCTTCCCCTATCTCCTCTGACTCCACACACAACTTCCCACTACTATCCTTGATTGGCCCTAATCTTACTCTCATCATTCTTCCTTAAATACCTATAGAAAGCCTTGGGGTTTACCCTGATCCTATCCGCCAACAACTTCTCATGTCTCCTCCTGGCTTTTCTGAGCTCTCTCATTTTAGGTCTTTCCTGACTACCTTGTAACCCTCACGCACCCTAACTGAGCCTTCACATCTCATCCTAACATAAGCCTCCTTCTTCCTCCTCTTGACCAGAGATTCCACTTCCTTCATAAACCATGGCTCCCGCATTCTACAGTTTCCTCCCTGCCTGACAGGTACATACTTATCCAGGACACTCAGGAGCATTTCCTTGAATAAGCTCCACATTTCTAATGTGCCCATCACCTGCAGTTTCCTTCCCCATCCTATGCTTTCTAAATCTTGCCTAATCTCATCGTAATTGTCTTTCCCCCAGCTGTAACTCTTGCCCAGTGGTATGCACCTATCCCATTCTATCACTAAAGTAAACAACAGATTTGTGATCACTACCACCAAATTGCTCACCTACGTCCAAGTCTAATACCTGGCCGGGCTCATTACCCAGTACCAAATCTAATGTGGCTTCGCCCCTTGTTGGCCTGTCTGCATACTGTGTCAGGAAGCTCTCCTGTACACATTGGACAAAAGCTGACCCATCTATAGTACTCGTACTATCGTGTTCCCAGTCAATATTTGGAAAGTTGAAGTCCCCCATGACAACTACCCTGTGTCTCTCACTCCTATCGAGAATCATCTTTCCTTTCCTCTACATCTCTGGAACTATTCGGAGGCCTATAGAAAACTCCCAACAGGGTGACCTCTCCTTTCTTGTTTCTAACCTCAGTCCATACTACCTCAGTTGACGAGTCCCCAAACATCCTTTCTACATCTGTAATACTGCCCTTGACCAACAATGCCACACCTCCCCCTCTTTTACCATCTTCTCTGTTCTTACTGAAATATCTAAATCCTGGAACCTGCAACAACCATTCCTGTCCTTGCTCTATCCATGTCTACGAAATGGCCACAACATCGAAGTCCCAGGTACCAACCCATGCTGCAAGTTCACCCACCTTATTCCGGATGCTCCTGGCATTGAAGTAGACACACCTCAAGCCAACTTCTTGCTTGCCGGTGCCATCTTGCATCCCTGAAACTTGATTTCAGACCTCCCTACTCTCAACCTTTTCTATACTCGAACTACAATTTTGGTTCCCATCCATTGTATATCATTCCGTTATTAGACCTCCCAGAATGCATCACTTTGTGTTTATCTGAACTAACGTCCAACTGCCATTGCTCTGCTCAATTTAAGCATCAGTTTAAGATCAGGTGGGAAAGAATCAAAGGGCAACATTTTGCACATATAGAAGGAGCTGCCAGTGGAAGTGGTTGAGGCAGGAATATTAACAACATTTAAAAGGCATTTATACAAATACTTGGATAGGAATGGTTTAGAAGGGCATGGGCCAAGTGCATTAGCATGAATGAACATTTCGGTCGACATGGACCAGTTTGGGCCAACGGGCCTGTCTCCATGCTGTAGAACTCTTAGACTCCATAATGATACTTCATTTATTTTTGTATAAATTGCATTACTATTTTTCTTGGTGTAGACATGATGGGCCAAAGGGCCTGTTTCTATTCTTTATGACTCTTTCCAACTGTGGATTTTATTTATTTTATTGATTCTGAGACGAGGGAACTGAATCTTAATAGATACTATGAAATGAGGCACAAAATAGCTATGATAGATTGGGAGTCATTAGTTTGAGATGAGGGTGAAAAGACATTGGCAAACATTTGAAGAGTGCATGGGTGAACTGCAACAATTCGTTCCTGTCTGGCACCAAAGCAAGACAGGAAAATTAGCCAAACTGTGACTTTCAAGGGAAATTAGTATTAGTTCTAAGGAAGAGGCATGACAATTAGCAAAAAATGCAACAGATCTGAGGACTGGTAGCAGTTTAGAATTCAGCAAAGGAGGCAAGGGTATTTATTAAGAAAGGGAAACTAGATTGAGGGTAAGTTTGTGGGGGACATAAAAACTGACTATGTTAAAATTTCAATAGGTATGTGAAGAGAAAAAGATTGGTGAAGATGTAAAAATCCCTTATAGTTATAAACAAGTAAATTTATAATGGGAGAAAAATTATAATGCACTAAATTGATATTTCATTTCTGTTTTCACAAAGGAGAACGAAAGTAACATTCCACAAATGTTTGGGTGGGGGTGGTGAAAAAACAGGTTTTACTGAGAGAGGAACTGAAGGAAATCCATATTAATTGGGAAATGATTTTGGAGAAATTGATAGGATCGGAGGCAAATAAATCCTCAGGTGTTGAAAATCTGCATCTGAATACTTGAGGAAATAGCCCTAGAAATAGTGGATGCAATGCTGATCATCTTCCAATATTCCGGAGACTCTGGAATGGTTCCTGTAGATTGAAGAGTAGCTAATATTACCACTCTGTTTAAGAAGGGAGGCAAAAAGAAAACCAGAAATTATAGACTAGTTAGCCTAATATTGGTAGTGCGGAAAATGCTGGAATCCATTACAAAAGAATAGCTGAACATTTAAAAAACAGTGGCAGAGTCAGCATGGATTTATGAAGGGGAAATCACGCTTGACAAATTACTGGAATTATTTTGAGGATGTAAATGGTAGAGTTAATATGGTTTATTTGAATTTTCAGGAGACTTGTTAAAGTCCCACAGAGAGATTAGTGTGTAAAATTTAAGTGCATAGAATTGGGTTAGTGTATTTAAATGTAGAGGAAACTAGTTGGCAGATAGGAACCTTTTTTTCTGAATGGCAGGTGGTGACTAGTGGGATACCATAAGGAATTATGCTAGGGCCCCAGCTTTCACAATATATATAAATAGTTTGGATGAAAGAACAAAATGCAATATCTCCAAATCTCAAACTGGCACATTGTCCGTGAAGAGGCCTCTGTCAATCAAAGTCCGCTTGCGAAGCAGTCACACTACTGTCATACAGTATAAATGTTAGTTTTCCTCTGAAATTAGTATTCTTGTACCTTGTTCTGATGAGTAGAAGACTAAATTTTTTATTTATATGTTCGGTCTATTGTTTAACCTGGCTTGGTGACTACTTAGTCTGTGTTTTTAAAAGGTGTATTGTGGTGTTTTACAGGTGGGGGCCATGGACTTGCTGAAGGAATTAAAGAGCATTCCCATGACTTTGGAATTATTGCAGGTACGCTGTCTTGAGAACAAAGTCTGAACACAGTTGAGAATTGTGAAAAATCAATGAAAATCTATTCCTATATCTAGTTGAATGTGCTAGCATGAAATAGAGTTTTACCTTTATCATTTAATTTAGTTCTGCTCAATCTGTAGCGCTACCTTTTTTTAGTTGCTATGCCTTCACATGATGGAACTTTCTCCTTAACTGTTAGCTCCTGTTCCACCATAAAATGTTGTCTATGCTTCTGTTAACTCTACTAATAACAATCATTGCACAATTTGAACACTGTGAACATTGCAGAGTTTTATACTACTCCAAAAATATAACTTCACTCTTTGTGATAGCGGATATAGCAGTTTTGAAGCTTGTTTTACATTCTTCCAGATAATGTTTTTGTTTCCATTGATGCCAGTGTAAGACAAATCAGGAGAGATATAAATTGTGGGCTTCTAGTTAATGATCACCAGTTCTGCATCATTATATAAATGTCAAAATTTATGTAGTGCTTAATGCAATTTTTTAGTGAGTACAATAGGATCTATAGTTACTCTTTTTTTTAAACCGTAAGAGTTGCCATTTTACCAAGATCATTATCTACTTTAAAAATGTATCAAAGTCTTTATGATATTGTCCCACCAGAATCTACTGAATTCATCTGTGAGGGCTTTGAGTCAACCATGTAGCGTGGGACTGGAGTCACTTGTAGGCCAGACCAGGTAGGGAAGACAGGTTCTGCTTTGTGAGCCAGTTGGGCTTTTATGATAATCTGGAACCTTTCATGATTATGTTTCCTGGTACTAGCCCACAATTGACTCATTTTACTGAATTCAGTTTTATAACTTTTGTGGGTGAGATTTGAATTCATGATGTCAGGGTTGCTGGTCCAGTGTTATAACAGTGATATGGATTGTAACATTTTTATACTATCAATGTGGCCCTTCTGTGGTTTATCGTCATTTGAATATTTATGTTGATCCGTTTTCTATATGTAAATCTTTGCAGATTATTATAAACCAAACTACTTTGAACGTCTGATAACTAAACATTATTAGGTAATTTCCATTTCTCTGATCGCAAATAGAATGCACAGTCAATATGTCGTTGGTATACAAGCCCGAGTGATAATATTGTATCTTGCAGAAAAGTGTGAATTGAAAAATTTTAACAATGTCTTTTTTTAAAATCCCTTGATTGAAAGTGGTGTATGGTCTCTATATTGCATTGAAATTTGTACAGAAGCACAAAATGCATCTTGTGTCAGGCCTTTTTGATTGGCTAAAGTAATCACTGTCTATTTACTGGAACAAATCTGTTTGATTAAAATTAATTTAGACAAGCTATTACTAAGAATGAAAAAATCCTTTATGAATTAGTAATCACAAGAACATTCTAGTAACTTTCATGATTCAATTAATTTTCTGAAAGGAGTCAAGAAAGCTTACACCATTCTGATTTTGAAGGTGGGTGTTTTCCCAGTCAGCAGGCTACAGAATTTGTTCCATCTTTTCTTATCAAACCACTAAACCCAGAAGTTTTAATTTTATAATTTTAACCTGTTGTCCCCAAGCAAAGTTGTGCACCAAAGGCCTCTGCTGTGTAGAATCATGTTAAAGAGTCTTACTGCCTTAGTTCCCCCAATAAATCATGAGCAATGTCTTGGGTGTTAATCTGTTGCATCAAGTCAGCTTTTGCTTCAGCATTTCCATGTTTGTTTTTGTCAATGATAGTTTGCCAATGACTTTCAATTGAGCAGGTTTTACTGAATAGTAGATGCTTTCTATCTGATTTATATAACTGGGTTCAGAAGTGTTAAAACAAAACAAAACATTTTGTTCTTAAAACATTGTGAAATGGTTTAAAAAACCTCTGTGATCTTCATGTTGCAGTTCATGACTTGTACAAATTATTAAGAATGCAGCTTTTATTTCTTTTTGTCCTTTCCAGTGAATTCCTTTAATGTATTTGAAGCTTTTTAAATAAATCAAGGGACACGTACAGCATACTTATGAAATTTCAGTCTTTTTGCAGTAAGAAAATTTAAATATAAGAATTCTGTAGGATGGGTTCAAAAAGTGTGAAAATAAATGTTAGTTTATTTTGCATGTTGATAAATTTATCACATTGAAAGGTCACCATAATTAAAGTTATTGCTTTAACATGATTAAACTTCCTGGATTGTCATATAGCATGGAAACAGACCCTTCGGTCCAACTTGTCCATGCCAACCTGATATCCCAACCCAACCTGGTCCCACCTGCCAACACCCAGCCTATATCCCTCCAAACCCTTCCTATTCATAAACCCATCCAAATGCAGAAAGGTGGCAAATGGAGTTCAATGTAGCTAAGTGTGAGGTGATTCACTTTGGTAAGAGTAATAAAAAGATGGGGTACTGGGCTAACGGTCGGATACTTGGTAGTGTGGATGAGCAGAGGGATCTTGGTGTCCATGTACACAGATCTTTGAAAGTTGCCACCCAGGTAAATAGTGCGGTGAAGAAGGCATATGGCGTACTGGCTTTTATTGGTAGAGGAATTGAGTTCCAGAGTACTGAGGTCATGTTGCAGTATAAGACTCTGGTGCGGCCACATCTGGAGTATTGTGTGCAGTTTTGGTCGCCATACTATAGGAAGGATGTGGAGGCACTGGAACGGGTGCAGAGGAGGTTTACCAGGATGTTGCCTGGTATGGTAGAAAGATCGTATGAGGAAAGGCTGAGGCACTTGGGGTTGTTTTCATTGGAGAAAAGAAGGTTTAGGGGTGACTTGATAGAGGTGTATAAGATGATTAGGGGTTTAGATAGGGTCGACAGTGAGAATCTTTTTCCTCGTATGGAGTCAGCTATTACAAGGGGGCATAGCTTTAAATTAAGGGGGGGTAGGTATAGGACAGATGTTAGGGGTAGGTTCATTACTCAGCGAGTCGTGAGTTCATGGAATGCCCTGCCAGTAGCAGTGGTGGACTCTCCCTCATTATGGGCATTTAAGCGGGCATTGGATAGGCATATGGAGGATAGTGGGCTAGTGTAGGTTAGGTGGGCTTGGATCGGCGCAACATCGAGGGCCGAAGGGCCTGTACTGCGCTGTATTCTTCTATGTTCTATGTTCTAAATATTGCAATTGTACCAGCCTCTACCACTTCCTCTGTCAGCCCACGCTGACCATGTTACCAAACTAAACAAGTGCCACTTTCCTGCTGTTCGGCCCATATCTCTCCAGCCCTTTCCTATTCATGTACTTATCCAAATGTCTTAAGCGTTGTAATTGTACCTGCATTTACCACTTCCTTTGGCAGTTCATTCCACACACAACCACTCTATGTGTAAAAACAAAAAGTTGTCCCCCCTGTCCTTTTTAAAACTTTCTCCTCTCATCTTAAAAATGCATCCCCTAACTTGTGTTAGAGTAGCACTTTAAAGCAACAGTTAATTTTAATTGTGGTACGTTATTGTAAAGAAAGATTTGACCAGTAAAAATACTATTGGGCAACACTGTTTAGTGTTGATCTGGAAGGCTTTTAAAAAAAAATCAGAATGGTTTCTGATTTAGGTTATCTGCAGTTCAAGTTTACCTAATGAGTAGCCAATGACTTGTAAATTTCAGTTTAATTCTAAATTTGAACAGAAGATGGCACAACACTGATTCTGTTCAAATTGATGCATATTTTCTGTTTGTGCGACTGAACAAGAAAATGTGAAATACAATCTTGTATTTCTAAGAATCAATTACTACATTTACTTCTATCACCTTTTTCTTCCTACAATACTATAATATACAGCAAGTTAAGAATTACTTCTATCCGTTTAGGATTAAAAGGCTGCAAAGTTTAATGCAATTCAGATGAGTGTGCAGATCATGACGCAATTGACCCATGTCTGATGCTTCTAACTCAGGCTGCATACAAAGTTAAATGATGACATTGTTCAATCAGTGCTAAGCATGCTATTGAATGCCTGAAAGTCCAAATAAACCATGAAAAAGTATGGGAGGGTAGCATAAATTGAAGCTGGCTTTCGTATTTAAAGGGAAGGTGCATTCTAATTAATGTTCCACACTTCTCACTCACGTACTAAGGTGGTCTTGCTCAATCATGTCTGCTGCCTAATGTTCATTCCTTCGCCTCGCCATTACTCATTAATACATAGCTGAAAATGTGTTGCTGGAACAGCGCAGCAGGTCAGGCAGCATCCAGGGAACAGGAGAATCGATGTTTTGGGCATAAGGCCTTCTTCAGGAATCCGAAACGTCGATTCTCCTGTTCCCTGGATGCTGCCTGACCTGCTGCGCTGTTCCAGCAACACATTTTCAGCTCTGATCTCCAGCATCTGCAGACCTCACTTTCTCCTCATTAATACATATTCAAGCCTCTTGGCCACATGTTGGACTTTGCATGTTGTGCCACATATACAATCGTGACAGCTACATTACCCAAATATATTGCACTAGACTCACTGGCACACTTGTCTTTTTCTTGCTGGACAAAGTGGTGCATAATTAGAAGTAACAGCTCATAACCAGCAGAGGACAAGCCTTTTGTGCAATGAACAATGTTTTGCTGCTTAATATTGGAGTCATCATGACTAACGCCCTTGCTAGCCCTGTGGCTCAAATAATCAAAATTAGCAATTTATTTATCCTAAGTCCTCACTTGCACATTCTGATCCCCTTATTCTTGTGATTTACAAGCTGAAAGCTTTATAAGCATATATCTCCTGCTTTTCATTCTAGTTGCCTCTTGTCACAGCTATTCTTTTCAGACTATAAAACCGCAACCTGAATAGACCATATACAAAAGACTGAGGTGGAAGAGCAGGGAGATAGTGAGTTCGAAGTTAACTTTCTTTCTCTCACCCACAACTGCAAGTTCAAATACTGACACACTAATGTACTTTAGAGAATAGCTTAGCTTATGGATCTGCACTTGGTAAGATATCATGTGTACATGGTGTAGGTGCCAGCTCACCAGAGGTTAAAGATGCACAGCTCTGCGATGATGAGCTTCGAAGCCCTTTTGAGGCATGCTACAGAAAAAAGTAGATGCTATGGACACGATATTTGAAGCATTAGCATGTCTTAGAAAATTTGTAGTTACGCTCCAGAAGTGTGGAGAAGACCAGTACTAATTAGCACAGGGGCTTTGTAGAGACCTTGAAACTGCTGCTTTCTGTTGTGCGAGTGTCGGTCAACTCTGAATATACTTCTGGATCCAAAGTGCAAGTTCTAATGACTGACCTTTCAGCTTCCACTGCGGTGCTAGAAAATATCTGTTAATATCTGGACCTGCAGTTGTACTACAGACTTCTGTCATGCAATCTTAGCTTGCAGGGTATGAATAGAACCTTGCCGGTTCTCTGAATTCCAGCAAACTGTTGACTGACACATGTCTAAGAGCTACTGCCTTGTGGGATTGGTAGAGGGATCTTGGAGCATGAACCTCTTGTTCTTACTCAGGAAGACAGCATTCATCACTACCATTATCCACTGTAGCTGTTGTCTTCAGCTAACTACATTTTTCCTGCTTATGTTGAAACGGTAAAGTGAAAAACCCAGACCATCTAGAGTTGGATCAAATCGAGCTGCAAGGCTGTTAGCAGTCTCCCGAACTGAAGGACGATTGCCAGAACAAGTGGTGTGTCATTACTTGGGAGACTATACAGGGCAATTGAGGACAGCAGCATAAGGGTCGTGTTAGATTTTTGTGGAAAATATTGTATGGTTTGATTTATAAAATTGGTTTGTGCTGTTTGTTTGCTATTTATTATGACCAAGCAGTCACTGCTGTGGTCAATGATGGAAGGAAGTTCTGGTATGAGACAGTTAGTGAATCGGGAATTAGATTTGTGGTACCACATTGAAATGAGGCGATCTGATGCAGTTGCCCTATGTGAGTTCTGAATGTGTGTTTAGCTGTGAATATTTAACAAATAATATTCATTACGTGTCATAATTTACCTCTGTTATTATGAAGATGTGTTATCTAAAATAGTAAGTTTAATCATAAAGTATGTATCTGAACTCTTGAAAAGTGAAACAAATGGAGCTCCTAAGTTTGCAATACGTTCAGAGAGGTCACATGACCTAGTTTGTGGCTGTGTGAAGGCAAAAGGTTTTGAAAACAAATGTCAGCAAGAACTTGCCACGGGGGTCTCACCCTTTCTATGAAACTCCTCTCATCAAAGTTTGAGAGTTCTTATTGGAGAAATGTAAATCAACACCATTGTTTCCAGAAAAGGGGATTCTAGCAGTCATAACTGATCCAGGAAGAAGCCTCAGTATGTGCCGCTTGTATGAAAAGTAATGCCTGCAGAATACCATTTGGAAAAACGGAATAACGTTTTTTCTGAATTTAACTTATTTTTAAAGTACTTTTAAGATAAGCACTGTCCAGAGTTTTATATTTTTTCTAGGCTTGGAAGAAGTTGTGTGCATTTGTTTTTCAGGATGAGTAGTTAGATATATTTGTACATTTTAAACCTTTTGCTGCTCCTAATGTTTTTGCAATAAACTATTCATTAACTTCAGGAACATGACAGACTTGTTTCTGATACTAAGCTGTATACAAACCAGTGTATAACTGGCAAAATTTGGCTCCTTTTTAAATTCAAACATTGTTGTGGTTAGAGGCGTACTATGACAGGGAAAGGAATTGATCCATCCCTCCAAACAGGTGGTAACAATGTGCCTCTGCCACATGGCTTTTCCTAAAATAGTGGTCACATAAACTGTGTGCAGGTGCTATCTCAGGCTTGCGGTGTTCAGCCAGTTACTATGCATTAAGAGTTTTCCTTTGAAATGTAACATTGCAGAAACCATTACTGAATATTAGCATAGTTAAATATTTATTTAAATTTATAAACATGTTAATGTGTTGACATATTGATCAAAATTTGGGTTGCCATTTCCAAAATAAAGCTTCTTGACTCCTGTCCTCCTGCAGCTTTTGAACCCATCTTAGCAGTTTTGTTAGTTAATAGAGTCATAGAGATGTAAAGCATGGAAACAGACTGTTCGGTCCAACCCGTCCATGCCGATCAGACATCCCAACCCAATCTAGTCCCACCTGCCAGTGCCCGGCCCATATCCCTCCAAACCCTTCCTATTCATATACCCATCCAAATGCCATTTAAATGTTGCAATTGTACCAGCCTCCACCACTTCCTCTAGCAGCTCATTCCATACACGTACCGCCATTTGTGTGAAAAAGTTGCCTGGGAGGTCTCTTTTATATCTTTCCCCTCTCGCCCTAAACCTATGCCCTCTAGTTCTGGACTCCCCAACCCCAGGGAAAAGACTTTGCCTATTTACCCTATCCATGCCCCTCATAATTTTGTGAACCTCTATAAGGTCACCCCTCAGCCTCCGACGCTCCAGGGAAAACAGCCCCAGCCTGTTCAGCCTCTCCCTTTAGCTCAAATCCTCCAAACCTGGCAACATCCTTGTAAATCTTTTCTGAACCCTTTCACGTTTCACAACATCTTTCCGATAGGAAGGAGATCAGAATTGCATGCAATATTCCAACAGTGGTCTAACCAATGTCCTGTACAGCCGCAACATGACCTCCCAACTCCTGTACTCAGTACTCTGATCAATAAAGGAAAGCATACCAAACACCACCTTCACTATCCTATCTACCTGCGACTCCACTTTCAAGGAGCTATGAACCTGCATTCCAAGGTCTCTTTGTTCAGCAACACTCCCTAGGACCTTACCATTAAGTGCATAAGTCCTGCTAAGATTTGCTTTCGCAAAATGCAGCACCTCGCATTTATTTGAATTAAACTCCATCTGCCACTTCTCAGCCCATTGGCCCATCTGGTCCAGATTCTGTTGTAATCCGAGGTAACTCTCTTCGCTGTCCACTACACCTCCAATTGTGGTGTCATCTGCAAACTTACTAACTGTACCTCTTATGCTCACATCTAAATCATTTATGTAAATGACAAAAAGTAGAGGACTGGCACTCCACTGGTCACAAGCGTCCAGTCTGAAAAACAACCCTCCACCACCACCCTCTGTCTTCTACCTTTGAGCCAGTTCTGAATCCAAATGGTTAGTTCTCCCTGTATTCCTTGAGATCTAACCTTGCTAATCAGTCTACCATGGGGAACCTTGTCGAACACCTTACTGAAGTCCATATAGATCACATCTACCACTCTGCCCTCATCAATCCTCTTTGTTACTTCCTCAAAGAAACTCAATCAAGTTTGTGAGACATGATTTCCCACGCACAAAGCCATGTTGACTGTCCATAAACAGTCCTTGTCTTTCCAAATACAAAAATAATCAATGTGAACAAATCCACGTGAATAATTTGAATGTGTAATTTTAATCTAAAGCTTTATTAATGCAAATGTAAATTAGATATTTACAATAAAAGAGCTCTAGGATTTCTCAATGTCTGTCTGCAGTTCTCAGATAATGAATATTTCAAACCACTTTGTTATAAATTATGTAATGGAGGAAAAGGGCATTGTTGAAAGTTTTATAAGTATGCACATTATAGAAGGATCACTTTTAAGTTATTCTATTGACCTTTTACGGAGTACCAGGAAGAATGGCTGAAGCTAGGAATTCTGTTTTAGATTGAGATATACTGTGTGTTGTTTGATAAAGTCTTTTGTTGCTCTTAGGGTTTGTGATCATCGTTAGGCAGTTGATGATTTGAAAGTAATTTTCTGATAGTTTATTGATCTATGAAAAAACTGTAGTTTAGATTTGATACATTATTTAGAGTATATAAATGTGATAATTAGGGATGGTTCACTGTTACCAGATGACAAGCAGGTTGTTGTTAGGAATGCTTAAGTTGAGTTAAAGTGGTGGGACAGCATCCTGCTCTCTAGCTGAGATGTTGGGGAACTCTTTTTTTTCCTCTCTGTCTTCACTCCTTCTGACCCATCTTCTGTCTGCTCAGTGAAGACTGCTCGAATAAGGCTGCTGTGTCTGTCTGTTCACTGTTGAGTCTACTCTATTTGGTTAACGCAGTTGGTTGGATGGCTGATTTTTGGTGCAGAGTGAAGCCAACAGCATAGGTTCAATCCCCACAACAGCTGAGGTTACCATGAAGGACTTCTTCTGAACCTTTCCTTCACCTGAGTCATGGTGCCCTTCAGGCTAAACTGCCACCAGTTGTTTCTGTAATGAGAGAGCAGCCCTAAGTTCTGGTAAGACTGCGGCAACATGACCTTTATTGTTGGAGTTGTGTTAATCAGTCAGTGTGGATTTAACCTAGCCCCGGTGTGGTTGTTCCAGTGTGGAATTGGCCTAGCCCCTGCAAGCTTTCTGCGCTGCCTTCTATCTTGAGTACTCTCTCAATCTGGCATTTACTGTTATATAATATATGTATGAGTGTTGATCAGCTTGATTGTTTAAGTGGCAGACTAAGGGATACATGTTTCAAATTATTATGTAATTGTAGTCATTCTTGTGCAACTGGCGCAAAGATAATACATATTGTGAGCTTCACATTGTTGGAAATTCTTGTCCTAGTTGCCCATGCTAAAGATAATAGGAAGCAGAATATGTTGGCAGTATCCCACTAGTTTGTTTTTAAAAAGGAAAAAAAATGCAGATACTCTGATTTTATGATTGACATTTGTGGTTGGTTATCCAAACTTCTAATTTGCAGAACAATCATACTTCCCCAGCTATTTAGGACGAATCGTGTTTTGCATGTTCAATGCACACAGAAAAACTTGTTTAAAAATAGAATGCAAGTTAAAATCAACTATTATTATTTTAAAACAATATATACTATGGAGAGTATGGGTATCTGCAGGATGAAAACCATTGAGTTGTTAGAAGGTTATATTTAAAACATCACTATGGGTTATTAAAAATACAAATGGTACTGTTCATCTTTTAGAAAACTGAATAAATGTCTTCTCTAGGCTTCCAATTCATTTTATAATATTAAGATTAATTTCAGTTTTGCTTATTCTTTTACAAGAGCCAGGTAGAATTTGTACATGTTTGGAATTACTTTAATTCTTTTCCAAACTATTAAACTTAGTTAGTAGGTAATGTTCTTTTGTTTTGCAGTCCACCAGAATTGGAATGTCTGTAAATGCCATCAGAAAGCAGAGTAAAGAAGATGATGTCATATCTTTGGCAAAATCCCTTATTAAATCCTGGAAGAAACTTTTGGGTAAGGAATTATACTCCAGAGTCCCATTTATTGCCTACTGATTAATTGGTGTTTAATATTATCCAGACGTCACTCTCATGAACTGGATATTCTGCTGAAGCTTTTACCAAGCAGTTTAACATAAACAAATATTATGGATCACTTACTTCTCCTCTTTCTAATCCACTTGCCTGTTAGTTTCAGGTGAAAAGCTTGAAACTGAATAATTAAAATCCAACTCTCACAAGTACGTTGCATATTTTGTGACTGTCTGCAAGTTGTTGTATGTATGCTTTGCAAATGTGCAAAACTTAAAGATATTGGTGTTTTCAAAATTCCTACTTTATTTTATTCCTTTTGCTGGAGTTGTGTCCTTCTCCAAGTTTCTTTGTTATAATTGACAGTACAATGTACTGCTTCTTTAAACTACTAATGTGTTGGGTTTGGTAGTTCATATATTAAGGCAAAAATATAAAACATACAGTTGACATGGGCATGCAATGGTATCCTGAAAAGGTTTTAAAATGCTATATAATGGGCAAATTAATTAACTCCACATTATGCTTGTATGAAATGTTATGTATTGCTCAAGTGCTGGAGAAAATATTTGAGTATGTTGTTTTGTGTAATTATATTTACACATTATTTTCTTAAGGTGCTTCTAATTGCTAGGGCGTTTGCTAGAAAGGCAAGGCTGGTAAAATTTTAATCTTACAAAACATGTCAAAGGGAGGAGTGTAAAATTACCAGAAAAGTTTGCCTCTTCCAAGGTAAAACATGCTAAAGCCTGGTGCAGCATTAAATAAAAATGTTCAATCTTTTTATTTCTTCTTGAGTTCTCTGATAAATATTGGTCTCGAATCCACCCTAGCCAGAATAGTGCTGTTAGCACCAATCTGTTCCATAGTGATCATCCAGCCAACTGGCCTGCTGAAGAGTCCATAGGTTGCTGTGGCAATGTTGCTTTCGCATGCAAGTTGTAGTCAAAGGCTATGGGCAGTGATGGCAGAGGCTACAATTTTCTTTCCATAAGATGGCTGACAAAGTATCTCTCTGGCACTCACTGGTTGCCATAGGAATGTTTTGCAGGGAGTTACTGGATACCATTCAATCTCTTTAGCTGTAATATTTAGTGGCAATAGAAGATGAATATCCTCATTATTGAAAAATGTAGAAAAATACTTAAAAATGTGAAATGGTTAATATATAATGAATATGAAAATGCGAGAATCTAATCCATTTGCTTCAGCAGCATTCACAGGTTTTGCTTAACCATCAGTTCCTGGAATAGAATTTGAATACTGTGCTTCTGGTTCAAGATGTGAGGGTACAATCACTTCTCCACAGGACTGTTTTCCTTGAATACTACCCTTCAGCACAAAATGGTCTCTTGCTGTGTTTTCCCTTCCTTTTAAATTTCCTATTAAATTTCTCTGCCCAACTTCATGATGAGTTGCCTATGCAAACTTGTTATGCATAAACTTGATAACCTGGTAATAGGTTGACTTTACGGTAATTTGGAGTTTCTCTGAGAATCAGCCAACATTTTCTTGAGAGAAATTTAAATTCAAAGTTTGTGAGAAGATTTGTAGCTTGGGTGCTCGTTGTTGTGGTCCTGTTCGCTGAGCTGGGAATTTGTGTTGCAGATGTTCGTCCCCTGTCTAGGTGACATCCTCAGTGCTTGGGGAGCCTCCTGTGAAGCGCTTCTGTGATCTTTCCTCCGGCATTTGTCGTGGTTTGAATCTGCTGCTTCCGGTTGTCCGTTCCAGCTTTTTAAATATTTGGAAATTTAAATATAGAAACATTCAATGTGATCACGACTGGTCATTCAACTCACGATCTTGTTACTGTTCTCTCTTTCCATACCTTTGACCCTTCTAGCCCTAAGAATTATATCTAACTCCTTTTTGAAAATATTCAGTATTTTGACCACAACCATGGTCACTGCTTTCTGGGTTAAGAAATTTCACAGGCTCACTGCCCTCTGGGTGAAGAAATTTCTCCTCATCTCAGTCCTAAATGGCCTACTGCATGCTTACTTTCAGCAACTGCATTACAAGGACAACCAAGTCTTAGAGCACATTTGCCCTTCCTAAATCTCTTGCAATTTAGATAATTTGTCTTCCTGCTTTTGCTACCAGATTGGATGACCTCATATTTATCTGTTATGCTTTATCTGCCATGCATTTGCCCGCTCACTCTACTTGTTCTCACACTATAGCATCACTACACACCTTTGAACCCAACTTTGTGTTTTCTGCAAACTTGGAATTTAGTTCCCTTATCTCAATTATTTATATATATTGTCAATAGCTGGAGTCCAAGCACTGATCCTTGTAGTACTCCATTGGGACTCAGAAAAAGACCCCTTACTGCAGAATTGTTATGATACAGAAGGAAGCCATTCATCTGTCATGTCTGAATCGATCTTCAATCGAGCATTGTTCCCTACTGCCAAACTTCTAATTTTTTTTTCCCCCCCATATCCTTACTCACTATTTCTATCCAAACACTCATCCAATGCCTCTGTTGAACCAATTTCCATCCCATTTTGAGCAGTGCATTCCATACCCTAACTATTTACTATGTGAAGAATTTCCTTCTCATATCACCCTTGCTGCCTTTGCAAATCACTCCAAATCTACAACCACTTGGTCTTATTCCTTTTATAAATTGGGCAAACCTCTTCCTATCCATTCTGTCCAGCCCAATCATGGTTTTAAAACCTCTTCAAATCTTCTCTAAGCTGTCTTCTTTTCAAAGAGAACTATACCAACTTCAATCTATCTTCTTAAATAAAGTTTCATTTGTAGACCCATTCATCGAAATCGCTTTTGAACTCTCTCCAATGCATTCATGCCTTTCTTACAAAGTAGTGTCCAGAGTTGTGCAGCATGCTCCATCTGGGGTCTAGCAAGTGTGTTATGCAAGCTCAACATCAGCTCCTTGCTTCTGTTCTCAGTGACTCTTATTAATAAAGCCAAAGCTGTCAACACAATGCTTTATTAGCTGTTCTCCATCTGTCCTGCCACCTTCAATGATCTGTGCATGTACTCACCAAAGTCCCTCATTTCGAATTGTATTCATCGTTTAACTTTATCTTTCAATGTTCATCCCAGCAAAGTACATCACTTAATACTTCTCTGCATTGATTCTGACCTGACGTTCTTACTCCACCAACTTGGGAGGCTTTTGGCTTTTCATACTGTCATCCTTGCATTTTATAATTCTTTAAAGTTAAAGCTATAAAATTATTCCTACTCTTTGTTCCTTGACTGCCAACTACTTCTAAATCCCGTGTCACTACATTACCCCAATCCGTTGTATTAACCTCTAGTAGATATCCCCAGGTTTCACTACTTGCCTGTGGCAGAATGAGGGTACACAATTCTAATCATTATATCCCATTGTCTCACTTCTCATCTGAAGAGGCCAAGGTGGAGTCTTGAGCTGAAATGCTAGAATAGCCATCTTGGGCAAAAAGTTAAAGATTTGCTGGGAGCAATGGTATCTTATGAAGTTGAAGACAGGTACTATACATTTAATAGAGAGTAAAAGCTGGCAAGCACCTGTCATGTAACTGACTAGGAATCACAGCATGCTGGGAAATTGAAAGGTTAGATTAGATAACTTAGTGTGGAAACAGGCCCTTCGGCCAACAAGTCCACACCGACGCGCCAATGCGCAACCCAGACCCATTTCCCTACATTTACCCCTTTACCTAACACTACAGGCAATTTAGCATGGCCAATTCATCTAACCTGTACATTTTTGGATTGTGGGAGGAAACCGGAGCACCCAGAGGAAACCCATGCAGACACTGGGAGAATGTGCAAACTCCATACATAGTTGCCTGAGGCGGGAATTGAACATGGGTCTCTGGCGCTGTGAGGCAGCAGTGCTAACCACTGTGCCGCCGTGCTGCCCTAAAAGATGTACCATTTGGCTGTAACCTAGATACCTCAGTTTTTCGAAACAGCATTTCAAATTTAGCCAATCAGTTTAAATCATGCCCCAAAATACTAAAACCCAATCGAATTTGAATTTTACTGTTTTGACAACAGTGAACCAATGAGATGATCCGATATTTGGGTATTAAAAAAACAGGTATTTTGCACAGTTAGCCAGAAAGAGCATCAACTGCTGTTGAAAGACTGCTATTCACCACATTCTCTGTCAAAGATACTTTTTTCATATGAAATATCTTTGCAGCAGAAGACCAAAGACAGCTCAGGAAGATCTACAAACCGAGGCAGACCGACACCGGAGATGACAGCCACTGTCTGGTTTTGAAAATTAAGTTGCTGTAAATTTAATAGGGGCTTTTATTGGATCAGAATATTGTTATAGAGTGGAGGTACATAACAAATCTTTAAGATAAAGGAGGCTTAGAGTTGTAAATAGTTGTTGTTTAATGCTCACCTTTAACATTAAAGAATGAAATTGATATTTTTGTTAAATAGTGGAATTTAGGTAGTTCTTTGTCACTCATAGAACATAGAAGAATACAGCGCAGTACAGGCCCTTTGGCCCTCGATGTTGCGCCGATCCAAGCCCACCTAACCTATACTAACCCACTATCCTCCATATACCTATCCAATGCCCGCTTAAATGCCCATAAAGAGGGAGAGTCCACCACTGCTACTGGCAGGGCATTCCATGAACTTACGACTCGCTGAGTGAAGAACCTACCCCTAACTTCAGTCCTATATCTACCCCCCCTTAATTTAAAGCTATGTCCCCTTGTAATACCCGACTCCATACGCGGGAAAAGGTTCACACTGTCAACCCTATCTAACCCCCTAATCATCTTGTACACCTCAATCAAGTCACCCCTAAACCTTCTTTTCTCTAATGAAAACAGCCCCAAGTGTCTCAGTCTTTCCTCATACGATCTTCCTTCCATACCAGGCAACATCCTGGTAAACATCCTCTGCACCCGTTCCAGTGCCTCCACATCCTTCCTATAGTATGGCGACCAAAACTGAACACAATATTCCAGATGCGGCCGCACCAGAGTCTTATATAACTGCATCATGACCTCAGGACTCCGGAACTCAATTCCTCTACCAATAAAAGTCAGTACGCCATATGCCTTCCTCACCGCACTATTTACCTGGGTGGCAACTTTCAGAGATCTGTGTACATGGACACCAAGATCCCTCTGCTCATCCACACTACCAAGTATCCGACCATTAGCCCAGTACCCCATCTATTTGTTATTCTTCCCAAAGTGAATCACCTCACACTTAGCTACATTGAATTCCATTTGCCACCTTTCTGCCCAGTTCTGCAGCTTCTCTATATCCTGCTGTAACCTGCCACATCCTTCCTCACTGTCAAAAATGACAAACAGCAATGGTCCCAAAACAGATCCTTGCGGAACACCGCTAGTGACGGCACTCCATGAAGAAACTTTGCCATCAACTACTACCCTCTGTCTTCTTCCATCCAGCCAATTCCTAATCCAAACCTCCAACTCACCCTCAATGCCATATCTCCATATTTTCTGCAGTAGCCTACCATGGGGAACCTTATCAAACGCCTTACTAAAATCCATATATACCACATCTACCGCTTTCCCCTCATCAACCTCCTTCGTCACCTTTTCAAAGAATTCAATAAGGTTTGTGAGGCACGACCTGCCCTTCACAAAACCATGCTGACTATCCTTGATCACATTATTCCTATCCAGATGTGCATAAATCCTATCCCTTACAATTCTCTCTAAGACTTTGCCCACAACAAAGTCTTCAACAGATTATGAGGCGAGGTGAGCTTTTCTGTGTCTTTGGTTTAATTAACAGAAGGGTTTACCATCATGTTGTAACAGAAGATTTTCAAGGGTGTGATTACCCCTTAAATTGCCTGAACATTAATAATTGCATGGTGTTTTTGGTGATAGAATTTGATCTAATTCAGTTGACTGGCAGTAAACACATTGTTCAGAGTTTGGAGATCTATATAAGAGCATAATTGTCATTTTACAATGAACTTATTGCTGGAGGTTTGAGAGGTTTTTGAAGACATAGAGATTTTGTGCAACACTTTGTCAAGAGTTCACCAATCAATTCCACAGTTATTCCAAATATTTTTAATAAAAAGGTGAACTGAAGAGGATAGTGGCTAGGAGAACTATTCTTGATTTTTGATGTTTTTCTGCACTTAGCTGGATCTAATCAATTCCTTGGTGCAGTAATTTCTTACAAGTTTTGCATTGTTTTTGGAACTTTTTAAAAAAAAACATCAAAAGCAAAGATAATTTAAATGGGAGGAAGAATGGAGAGTTTTGGGAGAGCAACCATGTGGTATGGTCAGAGACTGAGGAATTGCATAAGGCTTGACGTTTGGCTTTTTAATGGAGCAGCCAACAGGTGTAGTTTCATAGCTGGTGGACTGAGAAATTGCACAAGGACTCTAGATATTGGGTTTTACTGAAATAGCAAACAAGTAGTGAAGTTTAATGGTTGATGTAGGAAGTCTAATATCAAGCTTTTGGTGCAGCTGTCGAGGTATCAGTGATTTAGAAAAATCATCACTGCCCGAAATTATAGGAGAAGAGGGTGATCTTTTGGTTTTTGAGCTTGATCAGCTTAATTATTTTTAAGAATTATCAAACTTCTAAATCTTAATTTTTTTTTATAAATCTATAATAGAGAGTAAGGTGACAGCATTTTTTCTTGTATTTATGCTGTCATCTTTCTTGATTGATTTTTAATATTAAGCATTAGTACTAAGTTATCCCAGGGCAGTGTTTTTGGTTAGAAAGACAGACTGTGTTTAATGCTGCGTTTTTGAGCAAAGTGTGTTGTGTTTTTAGGTAATTTCTAGGTCTGTAGATTGTTATATAGGCAGAAGTGGCTTTTAATAGCATGATCTGACAGGAAGAGTAAATGTCAGAGATTAAGGAGAATTTGAATTTTCCTGGGGACTGTCTGCAGGAAGTGTGTTAGGTTGCAAATCCTACCATACTGCATGGATTGGTAGAAGCTGCTGTTCGAGGTAATGAGTTTACAAGAGCAATGGGGTGTGATGGATGGCAATTTCAGGGAGATAAATAAAACTGGTATATTCAGGTTGATGGTGACCACTACGAAAGAAATGAGAGGTTGCCAGGTAGTGGAGGAGTCTACATCTGTTTCAAACAGGTATTCTGTTTTCGATACTGTAGGTGGGGTTTGCCTGACAACAGGTTTTTGTTACTGTCACTCTACTGTATGAGCGGTATGTCAGGTTCCAAGCAATCAATTATAATAGGGGAATTTCTAGTCTGGGGCACGGACGCTTTTGCAGCCGCCTGTGTTGCCTCCCTGTGCCATGGTCAAGGATGCCTTGGAGACGGTGCAGAATATATGCAGTAGGGGTGACATGGTGGCTCAGTGGTTAGCACTGCTGCCTCTCAGATGGATAGAGAACTGGCTGGGCAACAGAAGACATAGTAGTAGTGAAAGGAGTTTCTCAAATGGAGACCTGTGACATATGTGTTCTACAGGGATCTGTGCTGGGACTACTGTTGTTTGTGAGATATAAAAATGATTTGGAGGAAGACATTGGTTGCCTGATTAGCAAGTTTGCCGATGACACGAAGATTGGTGGAGTAGCAGATAGTGAAGGCAACTGTCAGAGAATACAGCAAAATATTGATAGATTGGAGAGATAAGCAGAGAAATGGCAGATGGAGTTCAATCTGGGCAAATGCAAGGTGATGCATTTTGGAAGATCCAATTCAAGAGTAAACTACACAGTAAATGGAAAAGTCCTGGGGAAAATTGACGTACAGAGAGGTCTGGGTGTTCAGGTCCATTGTTCCCCGAAGGTGGCAATGCAGGTCAGTAAAGTGGTCAAGAAAGCATGTGGTCATTGAACGGATTATTGAGTACAAGAGTTGGCAGGTCATGTTATAGTTGTATAGGACTTTGGTTCGGCTGCATTTGGAATAATGCATACAGTTCTGGTCGCCACATTACCAAAAGGATGTGGATGCTTTGGAGAGGGTGCAGAGGAGGTTGCCTGGTACGGAGGCCTCTAGCTCTGAATAGAAGTTGAATAGATTAGGATTACTTTCATTAGAAAGATGGAGGTTGAGGGGGAATCTGATTTGAAGTCTACAAAATCATGAAAGGTATAGACAGGGTGGATAGCAAGAAACTTTTTGCCAGAGTGAAGGACTCAATTACTAGGGGTCATGAGTTCAAAGTGGGAGGGGTAAGGTTTAGGGGAGATATGCGTGGAAAGTTCTTTATGCAGATGGAAGCTTTGCAGAGAATGAGGTAAGACCGATAATTAAACTGCATTTACTTCGATGCAAGAGGCCTGACAGGCTAGGCAGGTGAATTTAGAGCATTGGGCCTGGGATATCGTAGCTATTACAGAAAAGTGGCTCAGTGATAAATAGAACTTATTTTCTGGGGTATAGACGCTACAGGAAGGTTAGAAAGAGAGGCAAGAGTGGATGGGGAGTGGTGTTTTTGGTCAGGGATAATATGGCAATATTTGAATATATTCCTGGGAGATTGTTCCACCCATATGTTTTCACTGGGCAGAGAAATAAGAACCTGATAATCACCTGGCTGGGATTATATTAAATCACCCCCTCCCGAAAGATAGCCAGTAGGAAATTGAGAATCATATATGTAAGAAGATCCCAAATCTCAGTAAGAATAATAGAGTTGTAATGGTAGAGCATTTTAACTTCCCAAACATAAACCGGGACTTTGATAAGGGTTTAGGACTTGGATGGGGAGGAATTTCAGCTTGTACAAAACTTTCTTATTCAGTTTGTGGTTGTACTTACTAGAGCAGGAGCAATACTTGACCTTCTGATGTGAAATAAGGCAGGGCAAGTTACGGAGGTGAGCACTTTGGGGCAAATGGTCCTAATTCTGTTAGTTTCAAAAAGTGATGGAAAGGTTAGAACTGATCAAAAAGTTAAAAATCTAAATTGGAGTGAGGCCCATTTTGATGGTATTAGACAGTTACTTTCAAAAGTTGATTAGAGGAGGCTAGTTGCAGGTAAAGAAAAGGGCGGTTGAGAAAGGAGGCCCTTAAAAATGAGATAACCAGAGTCCAGAGACAGTATGTCCCTGTTAGTGTGAAGGACAAGGCTGGTAGGTGTAGGATGCTGGATGACTAAAGAAATCAAGGCTCTGGTCATGTGTCAGGTATAGACAGCTGGGATTGAGTGAATCCCTAGTGGAGTTTCAGGGCAGTAGGAGTATACTTAAGAGGGAAATCAAGGGTAAAAGGGGACATGAAATAGTGTTGGCAAATAGAGTTAAGGAGAATCCAAAGAGCTTCTGTAAGTACATTAAGGGTAAAAGAGTAACAGGGGAGCAAATAGGTATCCCTTACAGATCTACTTGTGTGATCCACAGGAGATGGGTGAGATATTAAATTAAAATTTTACTTCAGTATTTACTGTGAAGAAGGACATGGAAGTAATGGTACTTGGGGAGATAAATACTGATGTCTTGAAAAGTGTTCATATTACAGAAAAGGCAGTACTGGAGGTCTTAAAACATATAAAGATAGATAATCCCTGGGACCTGACCAGAACTTTGTGAGAGCTAGGGAGGAGACTACCGGACCCCTTGCTGAGATACTTGTGTCATCATTAGCCACGGATGAGGTACTGGAAGACTGGAGGTTGGCTGTTGTGCCATTATTTAAATAAAAACCCGAGTACTATAGACTGGTCAGTCTTGCATCAGTGTTGGGTAAGCCGTTGGAGATGATTCTGAGGGATAGGATTTACATGCATTTAGAAGGGCAAGGACTGATTAAGGATAGTCAACGTTAGCTTTGTGCACGGGAAATCAATGTTTCACTATACTGAGTGTTTTGAAGAGATGACGAAGAAGATTAATGCAGGCAGAGTGGTAGATGTCTGTATGGGCTTCCATAAAGCGTTTGACAAGACTTCGTCTGGGAGACTGTTTAGTATGGTTAAGTCACAAGGGGAACTAGCCAATTGGGTACAAAATTGGCTTGTAGATAGGAGACAGAGGGTGGTAATAGAGGGTTGCTTTTCTGACTGGAAGCCTGTGACCAGCGTTGTGCCACAAGAATCATTTTGTCTTTTGTCATACTTTTTGTCATTTATATAAATGATTTGGATGTGAAGATCACCGATATGGTTAGTAAATTTGCAGATGATACCAAAATAGTTGGTGTAATGCACACTGAACAAGATTATCTCAGAGTACAACCAAACCTTGATCAGATGGGCCAGTGGACTGAGGAGTGGCAGATGGAGTTTAATTTTGATAAATGTGAGGTGTTGCATTTTGGTAAGGCAAACAAGGGCAGGATGCTTACACTTAAAGGTAGCGGGAGAAATTGAGGACTCTGTTGCTGGAGGTCAGAGTTGAAGAGTGTGGTGCTGGAAAAGTACAGCTGGTCAGGCATGACCCGAGGAGCAGGAGAATCAAAGTTTTTGGGGCTTTCCTGATGAAGGGCTTATGCCTGAAACATTAATGCTGCTGCTTCTCAGATGCTGTCTGACCAGCTGTGCCTTTCCAAGCACCACACTCTTCGACTTAATGGTAGAGCTCTAGGGGTATTGCTGACAAAGAGGTGCAGGTGTGTAGTTCCTTCAAAATTAAGTCATAGAAAGGGGTGTGAAAAAGCTGTTTGGCATCATTGTCTTCACTGGTCAGAGCATTGACTATTGGAATTGGGATGTCCTGTTTCAGATGCATAGGGCATTGATGAGATCCCTTTTAGAATGCTGCATACAATTCTGGTCGCCCTTCCATAAGAAAGATGTTGTTAAACTTGAGAAGGTGCAGAAGATATTTATAAGTATGTTGCCAGGACTGGAGGGTTTGAGTTGTAGGGAGAGGTGAATAGGTTGGAACTATTTTCCCTGTACCTTCATAGGATGAGGGGTGATCTTACAGAGGTTTATAAAATCCTGAGAGGCACGGATCGGGTGAATGGTTGCAGTCTTTTTTCTTAGGATGGGGGAGTGCAAAACAGAAAGGCTTAGGGTTTTATGTAAGAGAGAAAAAAAAATAAAAAGGACCTGAGGGGTAATGTTTTCATGCAGAGGATGGTGAGTGTATGGAGCGAGCTGTTGGAGGAAGTGGTGGAGGCTGGTATAATTACAACATTTAGGAAGGGTTTAGAGGAATAAGTGGCCAAATGATGGCAGGTCAGATGGTATGTCTGATCTGTTTGGACCAAATGGTATGTTTCCATGCTATATGACTAATTGTTTTTCGAAGATGTGGCAAAAGGCAGAGTATTTGGTCATGGGAATCTTGCTAGGGGACTATTTTAATTGAAGAATGCAATTAAACAGGTTGGAGTTTATAAGTTCCCATTCTTCATTTTAACTGTTTCCTGTCTGGTTTCTGCCAGGGATGAAAATCAGAACCCTACTGTATTTTGACCAGCTTTCTTATTCTTGTTGCTGTGTCTAAGCCCAAACTGTATAAAATTCAACAATTTTGAATTTAAAAATTCTAGTGTGCCAGCCTTAGTATGTTTAGGACGTAAATGGCAACTTGCCAGTGCGTAATGTGGTATTAAGGAGCAGTTCAGCTGAATTGAACCATATGTATTGATAGCATAGTTCAGAGAGGTTGGCACCTGCATATTAAGAACTGTATTTCTGAGATAGCAGATGGGGTTAAGTAGCATCCATGTTTTATTTTATATTTTAACATTCTAGTTATTTGACTGGAAGGTTATGCTGACACTAAATATCCATAGTGGAAAAAAGCCTTGATGACCCTCTGATTATCTTGTATGTCTCATTTAAGTCACCTCTCAACTTTCTTCTCTCCAATGTAAACAGCCTCAAGTCCCTCAGCCTTACCTCATAAGACCTTCCCTCCATACCAGGCAACATCCTAGTAAATGTCCTCTGAACCTTTCCAAAGCCACCACATCCTTCCTATAATGTGGTGACCAGAACTGTACGCAATACCCCAAGTGTGGCTGCAAGTTGACCTTGTGGTTCTGAAACTCAATCCCTCTACCAATAAAAGCTAACACACCATATGCCTTCTTAACAACCCTATCAACCTGGGTGGCAACTTTCAGATATCTGTGTACATGAACACCAAGATCTTTCTGCTCATCTACACAGCCAAGGATCTTACCATTACCGCAGTACTCTTTATTCCTGTTGTTCCTTCCAAAGTGAATCGCACTTTTCCACATTAAACTCCCATTTGCTACCTCTCAGCCCAGTTGTGCAACTTATCTATATCCCTCAGTAACCTGCAACATCCTTCGGCACTGTCCGCAACTCCACCGATCTTAGTGTCATCTGTAAATTTATTAACCCATCCTTCTGTGCCTCCTTCCAGGTCATTTATAAAAATGACAAACAGTAGTGGCCACAAAACAGTTCCTTGCAGTACACCACGAGTAACTGATCTCCAGGATGAACATTTCCCAACAACCACCACCCTCTATCTTCTTTCAGCGAGCCAATTTCTGATCCAAACCGCGAAATCACCCTCAATCCCATGCCTCTGTATTTTGTGCAATAGTCTAGCATGGGGAACCTTATCAAACACCTTACAGAAATCCATGTACACCACATCAACTGCTTTACCCTCATCCACCTGTTTGGTCACTTTCTCAAAAGAACTGAATAAGGTTTAAGAGGCACGACCTACCCTTCACAAAACTGTGACTATCCCTAATCAACTTATTCCTTTCTTGATGATTATAAATCCTCTCTTATAGCCTCTTTCAACATTTTACCCACAACTGAAGTAAGGCTCACTGATCTATAATTACGAGGATTGCCCCTGCTCCCATTCTTGAACAAGGAGACAACATTTGCTATCCTCCAGTCTTCTAGCACCATTCCAATAGAAAGTGATGACTTAAAGATCAAAGCCAAAGGCTCTGCAATCTCCTCCCTGGCTTCCCAGAGAATCATAGGATAAATCCCATCCGGCCCAAGGGATTTATCTATTTTTACATTTTCCAGAATTGCTAACACCTCCTCCTTGTGAACCTCAATCCCATCTAGTCTAGTAGCCTGTATCACAGTCTTGTCCTCAACAACATTGTTTATTTTCCAGTGTGAATACCGATGAAAAATATTAATTCGGCACTTCTCCTATCTCCTCAAACTCCACGCACAACTTCCCACTACTGTCCTTGATTGGCCTTAATCCTATTCTAGTCATTCTTTTATTCCTGATTTAGCTATCGAAAACTTTAGGGTTTTCCTTGATTCTATCTACCAATGACTTCTCATGTCCCTTCCTGGCTCTTAGTTTTCTCTTTAGGTCTTTCCTGGCTAGCTTGTAACTTACAAGTGCCCTAACTGAGCCTTCACGCCTCATCCTAACATAAGCCGCCACCTTTCTCTTGATGCGATTCAACTTCCTTAGTAAACCACAGCTCCCTCACTCGACATCATCTACCCTGCCTGACTGGTACATACTTATCAAGGACACGCAGTAGCTGTTCCTTGAAGAAACTCCACATTTCACTTGTGCCCATCTCTTGCAGTTTTCTTCTCCATCCTAAATCTTGCCTAATCACATCATAATTGTCTTTTCCCCAGCTATCACTCTTGCCCTGCAGTACGTACCTATCCCTTGCTCAAGTAAACATAATCGGATTGTGGTCACTATCAGCGAAGTGCTCACCTACCTCCAAATCTAACACTTGGCCTGGTTCATTACCCAGTACCAAATCCAGTGTGGCTTCACCTTTTGTTGGCCTATCTACATACTGTCAGGAAAACCTCCTGCACACATTGGACAAAAACTGACCCATCTAAAGTACTTTAATTATAGTTTGTGGTTATCGTAACTGAATGGAAAATGTATCGTCAACTTGCAGAGGCTTTGGACCTCTCCATCTTTGGCTTATTTCATGGTCGTTGTGCCATTCTGCACATGGCGCGATGTCAGCACTGGTTTTCATGCCGTACCATGCATGCGCTGACGTCAGCTGCTGACAGAGCAAATTTCTTGTGAAAGGTATTGTATAGAGAGCAGCTTTCTGACATTTTTAAAATGTAATGTTAAATTTACTTTGCTTTGTTAATAAGTATGATTTGAACTTCATTCGGGCTGTGCTGCAATGTGCATTAGACCTTTGGTTCATTTCTGAACGATAGTGAGTGATTTGTTTTGCTGGTCTGCCTCTAACCCCACTTTTCCCATAGACCCCATTATTTCTATTAAGCGAGGTTTCACTGGAATGCATTTATGGCATTATAAAATTACCTGTAGTTGAATTTTTCAGAGATAATTGAAATATTGTTTGCTGTCAATATAAAAAAACGCTGTACAATTATACATGGTGTGCTGAATTGATTGTTTTAAAAGCAATCTTGACCTAAAATCTTTAGATGACCTAGGAATTGAAATCATAAGAATTGCTTATTTTGCATACAAGTGGTCAGACGTGAATAGTATCTCTTGCAGTTCTGTCCCTACTTTGCTCTGTTTGGTTTTCTACTACAGTAAAGTGTGTGTTAAACAGTGCACACGCCCCAGTAAATCAAACATGTCAGTTATCTTTCTGCAGTTTGTGGTTGTAATAATAGAATGGGAAATATATCTTCAACATGCAGAGGATTTGAAGCTCTCTACCTTTTTGAAATTTTTCACTTTAAGCACTGAATGAAAGATACTTCAATCTTCAGCAACATCTCTTTCAATTACTTTAGACTGACATCAGTACTTTTAACCCTGGGGAGGATAGCAGAGGTGGATTATATTTCAGTTGGTGAGGCAGCAGTTAATGTGAATGTTACTGTGGTATTTATTTTCTTGTTTTATTTAATAAAGTGCCTTTTTTAAAAGGTTTTGACATGATTTTTAATTCAAATGCTATTTTGCAGATGGCCCATCAACTGACAAACCCTCAGAAGAGAAGAAAAGGGATTCGGTGTCCTTGGCACAAAACAGTCCAGAAGCAAAAGAAGAAAGGTTCCAAAAATAAAATTAACAAAATTTCTGCATCAGACCTCTCACTAACTTCAAAAAAATTGGCTTGATAGCTTTCATTAATAGGGAGTCTTCCTCATTTCGGTGGTTTCTTGATTTTACTTCTGCCGATACTTGTTTACAAACCTGTCCGTTGCGTGATTGGAACTAGATTGAAAAGTGACATACTTCATCCCTCAACTCATCTCTGTTAGAATCTGTGAAGCAGAACACACTGAGGGGGAGGTGTGTTTGCAGCTATTCCCTGGAAAATATCTTCCTAGTTTCAGTTGAAAATACATATTTAATAAAATTTGGGGGACAGAATTCTAATGTAGCCACCGATAAAATTGGTTTGTTTCTTATTAAGACTGGAATTTGACATCAATATAATTAATGCAATCAGCAAACTAATCAAATTTAATATTCCTAAAGCCTTTGTGGTTATTTTGCTTTGTTTCAAGCATGCTTGTAAATTAGCTGTGTTTTGGCATATAGTGACCTATCAGAAGTAATCGTAATATTAGAATAAACATGCTTAACATCTGACAAAATGCTGAGATTTGGTTTCTACTGTATTTTTATTTTTACAGTTCAGGAAGCAATTCCAGTAATCCCCATGAAGCATTCTATACTCCGTCGCCATTTCAACTAAAAAGTTATCCTCAGGCTCCTTTCACCACAGATTCAGTGCGGATCAAGTGTAGAGAAATGTTAGCCGCTGCAATGAAAACAGATGGTGAGTCACATGCCAGCCTATTTAAAGAATTTATCTTAATTATAAAATTACTTTAAAAATTAAGTATTTGGAGAATGGAGTGAGCCTTGGCTTAATGGTAGCATTCCAACTTTCCTATTACCTCCAGCACGAGTCCTCTATGCTTGTTTCATCGTGATTTGCCACTCAGTAGAGTGTTGAACATTGAGCTTTGCTAATGGGTGTGAGCAGGCAGCATGAAATTGCATGGTAGGAGAAAGTGAGGACTGCAGATTCGAGTCGAGAATGTCTTGCTGGAAAAGCACAGCACGTCAGGCAGCATCCGAGGAGGAGGAGAATTGACGTTTCGAGTGTAAGCCTTTTACCAGGAATGAGGCTTGTGGGCTGGGGTGCTGAGAGATAAATGGGAGGGGGGGTGGGGATAGGTAAGGGAGCTGAGAGTGAGTGCAATAGGTAAATGAAGGAGAGGGAGAAGGTCGGAGAGGAGGGTGGAGTGGATAGATGGAAAGGTGATGGACAGGTCATGAGGGTGGTGCCGAGTTGGAGGCTTGGACTGGGATAATGTGGGGGGAGGGAAAATGAGGAAACTGGTGAAATCCACATTGATCCCATGGGGTTGGAGTATCCCAAGGCAGAATATGACATGTTCTTCCTCCAGTCGTTGGGTGGTAAAGGTTTGACAATGGAGGATGCCCAGGACCTGCATGTCCTTGGCGGAATGGGAGGGGGAGTTGAAGTGTTCAGCCATGGGGTTGGTTGGTGCGGGCGTCCCAGAGATGTTCTCTGAAATGATCCGCAAGTAGGTGTCCTCTCTTCCCAATGTAGAGGAGACCACATCTGGTGCAATGGATACAGTAGATGACATTGGTGGTGATACAGGTAAATTCCTGTCAGATGTCAGAATCCTTTGGAGCCTTCGAGGGTGCAGTTTTTGCATTTCCTGCAGTGGCTGGGGAAGGTGCTGCATGTGGACTGGTGGCGGTCATGGATCTGACGAAGAAATCGCAGAGGGAATGGTCTTTCCAGAAAGCTGAAAGGGGTGGGGAGGGAAAAATATATCTGATGGTGGAGTCCATTTGTAGGTGGCGGAAGTGGCAGAGGCTGATACGATATATGTGGAGGTTGGTGGGGTGGAAGTTGAGGGGTGGGAGGGTTCTGTCCTTGTTGCATTGGTGTCGTCCTGATCCCACCTCAGTCGAAGCAAAATGCTCAGAGACACAGTATGGTTTTTTACCTTCTTCATTGTTATTCAGGGCCCTGGTAGGAAAGAGAACGATTGCACATGTGCACAGAGACATGAGTTCTTGATCTTCTCTCTTGAACAGCAGATTCTTAATGAATTATATAGTCATTTACAGGGAGAAGCATCATGATAAGGCATCAAGATTGGGTACCTGTTACAATCAGCGAGTGTCAATAGTAAAGATTAAACCATCTGGCATTATACAATGAATACTTGGCTTCACATAATGAAGGCTCTTCACCTTGTTAACTGACTTTACATACTGAATGCTTTTTCATCTTGTTAAACCACTACCCTTGCCTCCAACACCTCATTGTTTACTACAAGTTCTCACCTGACCTGAGTCATGCTTAACTGAACCTTTGTTTCACGAAACTCAAAACTTAACACTTTCCCTACCTTCTCATACCTTACACATTTTCTCATTGGGAGGGTTGGGGTTCAAGGGTGATGGCTCGGGAAGTGGAAGACATGCGCTGAAGAGCATCGTTGACCATTTGGGAAGGGAAATTGCAATCTTGGAAGAAGGCCATCTGGGATCCTGGGAACAGATGCGGCGAAGGCGGAAGAATTGGGAATAAGTGTTGGCATTTTTACAGGAGGTAGGGTGGGAGGAATTGTAGTCTAGGTAGCTGTGGGAGTCGGTGGGCTTGTAGTAGATGTCTGTGGTTAGTCAGTCGCTGGAGATGGAGAGATCCAGAAGGGTGAGAGAGGTGTCCGAGATGTCCAGGTGAATTTGAGGTCGGAGTGAAAGGTGTGAAGTTGGTTAACTGTTTTAACCTCCTCATGGGAGCACGAGGTAGTGCCGATACAATGTAGCGGAGAAACAGGTGAGGGGGTGGCGCTGGTGTAACTGCAGAAGATGGACTGATGAAAGGCTTTTTCCCGAAACGTCGATTTTGCTGAAGCTCCTCGATGCTGCCTGAACTGCTGTGCTCTTCCAGCACCATTGATCCAGAATCTGGTTTCCAGCATCTGCAGTCCTTGTTTTTACCTCTCCTTAGTCAGTGCCTGCCTACGGAACCGACTGAACCCACATGGCCTAAATGTTCGCCTCATCTCTCTCTACAAGGATCTCAGCGAGTCCCTCTCTCACTGCACCCCCAGGTCATCTCCTCTGCCCTGAAGCTTTTCAGTCACATTCTGAAGCAGATTTGCTACCACAGCCATATCTCCTTCCTAAGTGCCTGCCTACAGAAATGATAGATCCCACGTGGACCAAGCAACCTTGAATATTTCTTCCGCCGCCTCTGCGTCCACACCTACTTTATCAATCAAGGACCCCTTCTATCACCTCCTGATGAAGGGCTTTTGCCCAAAACGTCGATTTTGTTGAAGCTCCTCGATGCTGCCTCAACTGCTGTGCTCTTCCAGCACCACTGACTAAGGAGATGTGGCTGTGGTAGCGAGTCTGTTTGAGGACCCAGCTATGCCTGTCTCTTTGTTGGGTACGTGGCACAGTCCAACCTCTGCAGTTATACCAGCACCACACCCCACCCATTCCTTCGCTACATCGATGACTATAACGGCGCTACCTCGTGCTCCCACGAGGAGGCTGAACAGTTCATCAACTTCACTAATATCTTTTACCCCAACCTCAAATTCACCTGAATCATTTCGGTCACCTCCCTCCCCTTCCTGCGCTTCTCCAACTCCGGCGACCGACTAACCACGGACGTCCATATAAGCCCAACAATTCCCACAGCTAGACTACACCTCCTCCCACCCTACTCCTGTAAAAAAACGCCATTACTTATTCCCAATGCCTTCTCCTCCACCGTATCTGTTCCCAGGATATTCAATTCCACCTTTAAAATCTCAGATGGCCTCCTTCCACGATCTCGATTTCCCTTCCCAGGTAGGCAACGATGCCCTCCAGTGCATCTTCTCCACTTCTTGCACCTCCCCTTCCCAAACCCCACCCATCCAAATGCAACAAGGACAGAACCTCTCTGGTCCTCACCTTCCACCCCACCAACCTCTGCATACATCTCATCACCTTCCACCACCTACAAATGGACCCCACCACCAGATATATTTTTCCCTATCAGCCTTCTATGGAGACCATTCCCTCCGTGACTCAGATCTATGCCCCCTCCCCCCCCCAGCCCACACCCCACTCCCGGCATCTTCCCCTGCCACAGCAGGAAGTGGAAAACCTGTGCCCACACCACTCCCCTCACTTCCGTCCAAGGTCCCAAAGGATCCTTCCACATCTGACAGAAGTTTACCTGTATCGCCACCAATGTCATCTACTGTATCCATTGCACCAGGTGTGGTCTCCTCTACATAAAGGAGGGAGGGCACCTACTTGCGGATCATTTCAGAGAACATCTCTGGGACACCTGCACCAACCAACCCCACCGTCCCATGGCTGAACACTTCAACTCCCCCTCCCATTCTACCAAGGACGTGCAGGTCCTGGGCCTCCTCCATTGCCAAACCCTTACCACCCAACGACTGGAGAAAGAACATGTCATATTCCGCCTTGAGACACTGCAACCCCACGGCCTCAATGTGGATTTCACCAGTTTCCTCATTTCCCCCCCCCCCCCACATTATCCCAGTCAAAGCCTCCAACTCAGCAACACCCTTATGACCTGTCCATCATCTTTCCCATCTATCCACTCCACCCTCCTCTCCGGCCTATTATCCCTCTCCTTCATCTACCTATCGCATTCTCAGCTACCTCCCCCCACCCCTCCTCCCATTTATCTCTCAGCATCCCAGCCCACAAGCCTCATTCTTGATGGAGGGCTCATGCCCAAAACGTCGATTCTCCTGTTCCTCTGATGCTGCCTGACCTGCTGTGCTTTTCCAGAAAGGCACTTTCGACTCTGAAATTGCATGGTACCCAAATCATTCATTTGGACACAGGACACTCCATCATTGAATTATCCTCAGCCAATTTCAAATGCTATCCATTTTGGTCTCCAAACTTTATTCCATGCAAGTTAAAGAAGCAGGACATTTTTCCTGTGCTACCAGTGGCAAAACTGAAATACAGTCATGATTCTGCCTTAGGACTGAAAAACGCCTTCCAAAGTGAGGTAGGAGATGGTTTTATTCTGGTCAGATATTTTTGACCCTAACTGAAATGGTGATTAGACTTCTGTGCTGTAATAAAGCAGTTTAGGGAAGTGTTGTTGTTGCTTGAAGATCGTCTTTACACAGAGACTAAATGTTTATTAATGTGGAAGCTTGGGCATAAAAGAAACTATTATCATTTCATTTCCACATTTGTTGATATTCACTGTGTATTCTTTCACAGAGGAGAAAGTTAATGTTGGTGATTGGTCATTTTTTTCCATCTAATTTCAGGTGATTACATCGCCATTGGCTCAGATTGTGATGAACTTGGAGCTCAAATTGAGGAAAATATCCTTCTGAAGAAGTAATTGAAGCTTTTACTATTTCAGCTGGTCTGAAGTTGAGCTTATATCAAGACAGTGTAATTCTGTATCGAACTTAGGATAACTGATGTCTAAAACAGAGGTTCAGCAATGGGAAATAGTAATGAAAGGGGGTTTTAAAATACTAAATTAGTGAGTTTACCTAATTGTCACTGCAGTGAATTTGTTTTTGTAATAATTGTTGATCTGTTGTATGTTTGGTTCTTCAATTCCTCTCACCCAATGCAACCAAGATTGAGAACATTGTTTGCACAGAACACAGTCAAATTATTTTCTAAAATAACTTTTTATTTCCGAGTAAAATGTAACTGTTTGCCATTTATGTCTGAAAAGGCTATGTTGTCTTTTCTGAAAGGCAGCTTGCATTAGGAGAGTGCTGCCTGGACTTGAACAGTCTCAGACTTGAACTGTGTAACTCATCTTACCCAGTATCTTCAGCTAAGTGAAGTTCTTGTTATCAGCACTGTAGATCTCACTACACTTGCTTAATATACTAAATACCAAAGACTACAAAACCTTAAGGTTCTGCATTAACTGATAATGGACGATTAAGAGTGGAGATGCCTGAGCATGCAGATTTTAAATGACTCCTAACTGTTGAATCTGGTGATGTTATATTGTGCTTCAGTCATACCAAGTTTGATGATGATCATCTGTAAACATTGTTGAGTTGTGAGCACCCTTTTTCTGTGAATCCTTCTAAGAATTGAACCTATAAAATGTTAAAAATCACACAACACCAGGTTATAGTCCAACAGGTTTAATTGGAAGCACTAGCTTTTGGAGCGACGCTCCGAAAGCTAGTGTGCTTCCAATTAAACCTGTTGGACTATAACCTGGTGTTGTGTGATTTTTAACTTTGTACATCCCAGTCCAACACCGGCATCTCCGAATTATAAAATGTTATATATATTGCCTCCACTCCTGAAAGGTGCAGGTGGTGTTATTGGTTTGGTTTGTTTTGCTTGTTTGTTAAAAGTCAAGATAGAGATTAATTCTTTTTATTTTGCTTTTCATTATAACTGGCAAGGTTTTAAATCCATTATTCACTATGGTTAAATTAACTAAATTGACTCTTCTGATGGTTAGTATTCTCTTCCCGTTACACAAGAACTTATAATTACATATCAACCTGATAAGCCTGCGATACAAGAGCTTAGTGTACTGTTTGCTAGCCTGAGTTCCCCTTGAAGCATGTAATTCAAGATAATACTCAGATCTGCAAATGGTTGCATACTTCCCACTTTTAAGAAGTACATCCCTCCGCCGAAGTGCCATAAGTACCTGTGGAATTCATCCCAAAGCAAACAAGCAATGTTTGGTACTTGGCTAGCCAGGGACAAATATCTGGAGGCTGGTTGAAATGATGAATCCCTTTGCATCCAAACACTCAAACTATCTCTGAGGAAAAAATGCCCACAAAACATCAGCGCTTTCATAAATTATTTAAGGACAGCAGGTGCCTGCTTGAATATTAGCAGACAAAATCTGTTCATCCCCGTCCGAACTGAATCCAAGAAGAGCCAAATTATTCATCTCATAAACGTGTATTGTTTGCTATCTAATGTGTATAGAATGCATTTAATTGTTATCCCAAGATTTTTTTTTATGTTTATGGTCATGATAAAATATCATGTAATTAAAAAACTGTAATATTTGGACATTTGTAATTTGAAATTGGCTGAATGGCCATCACTCTTTACAAAAGCATACTGATATTCAATTTATAACCTTACATACAAGTGACACTCTAAACACGGTTTTTAGTAAAACAAAGATGCATGAATTTCCTTAACCATTTTTGACGTGTGTACCAGGAATTTAAAAACACAGATATGAAATATAAAAACAGAGTGAGGAGCAGAATTGCAAATCTGAAAGATTCAAAAAACCCTAATCTGAGGAGGAATGTCCTGTGTGGAAATATTGCACCGGACAGATTAGCAAAAATGACTGCAGAGGTAAGCAAGGTTTTTTTTGTTGATTTTTTTAATTCTTACATGGGATGTATCTTTTTCTGGCGAGGCTAGCATTATTACCATCCCTAATTGTCCTTGAAATGATAGCACCCTACAGCCATTATAGAGGGCAGTTAAGAGTCACCCACACTGCTGTGGTTCTGCAGTTGCATGTAGACTAGACATGGCAGTTTTCCTTCCCTAAAGGACATTAGTGACCCAATCAATAATTATTATATGGTTGACAGATTATATTTAAACTCCCAATTTTTTGATTGATTTCAAATTTCTCTGTCTGCTATGGTGGAATTCAAGCATGTGTTTCCAGAGCATAAGCCTGAGCCTTGGTTTACCAGTTCAGTAGCATTACTACAATTACACTGCCTCCCTATAAATTGGTATAGGGTTCCCAATCTTTTATGTTTTGGACAGAAGTCTACCAGAATGCTGGCCCTAATATTTTGAATATCAATTACAGGTCTGTTGGTGCATTCACACTGGGTCAGATTCTAGGACCTGAGCCCAAAACTCAAGGTGGACACTCCACTACAGGACTGAGGGATTGCAGGATTGTAATAGGTGCTGTCTTTTGGATTAGATATTAAAGTGAGGCCCTATTTTGAAGAGCTTTTGAGTTACTCCGGACATCCTTGCCATAGACTGTCCATCAATGAACATCAAGCAAATAGATTCTCTGGCTGCTATCATATTGCTGTATTTGGGAGTTTACAGTGTGCAAGTTGACTTGCACATTACTTTAATGATTACATTTTGACTGTAAAGTGCTTTGGGACACCCAGGTATTAAAAGTGCTGTAGCAATGCAAGTCTGTCTTTTTAGAGTGCTCAAATATGCAAGAGTTTAGTAATACTTTTGTTATGCAAAATTCTGTTTGACCAGTCCTGTACTACTATGAGCAGACCTGGATTCCACTTCTTAGACTCAGTATGTGTGTGTTGGAAGTATGTTTACTAGAATAATATCGAAATTCAAAAAGTTATGAGGAGAAATTAAACAAACTGTGTTTGTATTTCTTGAAATTTAAAAGGTTGAGACGTGGTTTGACATAAATTTTCAGTACTTGAAGGGGAACAGTAGACTGGAAGAAACCTTTTTCTCCTTATTTGGTCATCGAGGACCAGGAAGCTGAGTCTAATGATAACAAATTATTGATTTAGTAAGTCTCACTGTGAAATTAGGAAGTGCTTCTATGTACACAGGCTTGTAAAAGTTTGGAATTCACTTTACTCAAATTAGATCTGAGATTGATGGATTTTTGATTAGCGTAGATGTTGAGAGTATGGAGTAAAGGCAGGTATGTTGAATCATAATGAAGATAAAGTATGATCTTGTTGATTGATGCTGAGACTGTTATATTTGTGAGTGGTTGAAACACAGAATTGATTGTAGCCATGGGGTGGAATGCTGAGCTCAACAGAAGTGTAAGACAGGATACAACATGCTAATTATACAGCAAAGGCATATCGCAATGAGAAAGATATGCCCAGATGATGCTTCTGCAATAATGTAAAAAGAAGAAGGGCAGTTGTTAAATAAATGAAATATTAACAAGATGTATTAAGATGATCTTTTAACTTTGTCTAAAAAATATTTGCTGAAATGTGTAAGCTAACCAGAATGTTAAAGTCAAACAGGAGACAATATTGATGTAATGAATACTGATAGAGATTGAGACAGCACAGTTACCTTGTTCGAACAGCTCTTCTTCAGCTTGTTTTTCACCTTAGTGCCTGACTTCTTTAAATCTTTGAATTACCCAAGAATAGCAGACCGAACTCAACGTGGATCAGTTCTTGAGAGTTGTCATCCTGCATCTTGACTTCGCTGGAGCCTTTGAAGTCCTTATCCTTTTTATGTCCTTTTCGGGGGTGGACATGGGTAATTATTAACAAGACCGTATCTGTCCTCTAGTGATTTCCCTTTTTAGGGTTTTAGTGATGATCTGTAGCTCGGGTTGTGGTTGAAGTTGTTAGTCGGTTTGCAGAGCTGGTTGATGTTCTTGCAAATGTTTCGTCTCCTGCCTCGATAACATCTTCAAGTGCTGTGTAGCCTCCAGGTGAAGTGCTTCATCCAGAGGCTACATAGGGAGATGAAAAGTTTGGAAGAAAGTCAGCCAGCTTGGCGATTTCCCTTTATTAAAGTGCCCAATATTCAGTTGAGATCTTAATTGCACATGGGTTATAGGTGCTCTTTTCCTTGCTGTTTCTAGGTCTTCAAAGTATTTCTCTGTGATAATTCTGCATTGCTTTTCTGAACAGGATTACAGGGGCACACCAGCTTTCAGACTTATTCAGTCAACAGCCCCATTGTTTGTTTCTGTCTGTCAGTTGTTTATGCTTTGATCTTCCTCAGTTAACTATTTTACCCATAGAATGGATCATTATGTTTACAGTATTGTCTCCTATTTGACTTTAACATTCTGGTTAGCTTACCCATTTCAGTAAATATTTTTTAGACAAGTTAAAAGATCGTCTTCATGCATCTTGTTAATATTTCATTTATTTAGCATCTGCCTTTGTTCTTTTTCCATTATTGCAGAAGAATTATCTGGGCATACATTTCTCATTGGTTATTGGTTCCCCTGTACCTCAGAGATGTCAGATATCCAAATTTTTGCAAGGTTTGTAGCTCAGGTTGAGGTTTAGGGTGTAGGTTTGCTCGCTGAGCTATAGGTTTGATATCCAGACATTTCATTACCTGGCTAGGTAACATCATCAGTGACGACCTTGAAGTGAAGCGAAGCTGTTGTCACCTGCTTTCTATTTATATCTTTCTCCTGGATGGGGTTCCTGGGGTTTGTGATGATGTCATTTCCTGTTCATTTTCTGAGGGGTTGATAGATGGTATCTAGATCTATGTGTTTGTTTATGGCGTTGTGGTTGGAGTGCGAGGCCTCTAGGAATTTTCTGGCATGTCTTTGCTTAGCGTGTCCCAGGATAGATGTGTTGTCCCAGTCGAAATGGTGGTTTTTTTCATCCGTGTGTAGGGCTACGAGGGAGAGAGGGTCGTGTCTTTTTGTGGCTAGCTGCTGTTCGTGTATCCTGGTGGCTAGCTGCTGTTCGTGTATCCTGGTGGCTAACTTTCTTCCTGTTTGTCCTATGTAGTGTTTGTGGCAGTCCTTGCATGGAATTTTGTAGATGATGTTGGTTTTGTCCATGGGTTGTACTGGGTCTTTTAAGTTTGTTAGTTTTTGTTTGAGAGTGTTGGTGGGTTTGTGTGCTACTAGGATTCCGAGGGGTCTTAGTAGTCTGGCTGTCATTTCTGAAACTACTTTGATGTATGGTAAGGTGGTTAGGGTTTCTGGCTGTGTTTGGTCTACTTGTCATGGTTTGTTCTTGAGGAATCTGTGGACTGTAATTTTTGAGTATCCGTTCTTCTTGAATACGTTGTATAGGTGGTTCTCTGTTTTCTGAAGTTTGTCTGTGCTGCAGTGTGTGGTGGCTCATTGGAATAGTGTTCTGATACAGCTTCGTTTGTGTGTGTTGGGATGGTTGCTGGTGTAGTTAAGTATTTGGTCACTGTTTGTCAGTTTTCTGTATACGCAGGTTTGTAGTTCTCCGTTGTCCTTTCTTTCGACTGCGACGTCCAGGAATGCAAGTTTGTTGTCGGTTTCTTTCTCCGTGGTGAACTTTATGCCTGTGAGGGTGTTGTTGATGATGTTAAATGTCTCTTCTATCTTGTTTCGTTTTGTGATGACAAAGGTGTCATCTATGTAGCGGAACCAGATTTTTGGTTTGGTGGTTGGTAGGGCTGTTTGTTCTAGTCTTTGCATTACCGCTTCTGCTATGAATCCCCTCAGAAAACGAACAGGAAATGACATCACCACAAACTCCAGGAACCCCATCCAGGACAAACATATAAATAGAAAGCAGGAGACGACAGCCTCGCTTCACTTGGAGGTCGCCACTGATGATGTTACCTGGCCAGGTAATGAAATGTCTGGATATCAAACCTACAGCTCAGCGAGCAAACCTACACCCTAGATATCCAAATATTCATGGCTCATTTCATCCTCTACCTTACTCCAAGTTTTATATATATCCTCAATATATCTTACATAATCTCTCTTTTCTAATTTCTGACAATGTTTGTTTGACTTCATTTTCTATGTTCCAAATTAACAAAGGACTTACAAGTTCTTTCACTGCCTACTTGGACGAAAGTGTTCCTGTATGTGCAGATCATGCACGTGGAGTATCCTCACTGTTGCAGGATGCTACAAAACCACATTGTCTGGGCCCTGCTGGTTCCGCAGTTATTTAGATCGATGCTTCCTTACTACTTTTCAGATTGATGGATCCTGGCCTTGGAACCTCCAAAGTGAGAGAGAGACTGAAACTAAAAGAGAGGGGCATGCATGATGGGAAGCGAGGCTGGAGTAAAAGGGGAGGGAAAAATAGTAGAGGCATTATCCTCTATCTTTCAATCCTCATTGGATAAAAGAGTACTACTGGAAAACTTGATCATGTTCAAACACTTCTCATAAAAAGGAGAGGGATAAACCATGAAAGTACAGATGTACACCGGAACCAATAACCAATGAGAAATGTATGCCCAGATGTAATTAGCACCTCTGAGAAAGTTACTGGAAACATTTATCAGAGACAAAATGAGCTTTTATTTAGAGGAAATATGTTAATCAAGGCAACAAATGTAGATTTATTAAAGATAAATTTGTCTGGCTAACTGAATTGAATTATTTGAGGTATCAGAAAGTTGATCAAGGTAGTAAAGTAGATGATCACGTGTAGCTTAATGGAAGATACTCAGGTCAGCAAATGTTATTTAGATGATGGAAACCCATACAACCCAGAGGAAAGTAGTGGTATAGATGCATAATAAGCTTGGTTAGAGGAAGCGAAGAATGGATGGATGTTTTTTCACAGAGCTTGTTTGCAGCTGTGTTCTCTGAAGCTCAGTATTAAATTCATTACTCTTTGCAATTTTTGAAGACTGAAATATGGGTATTGGAAATAGCATTTTAGAGTTTATAGATGATGTGAAACTTGGTGACAAGAATAATTATAGTCTACAGAGTGACATTGACAGAATAGTGAAATGGGCAGAAGCATTGTGAGTGATGCATATGCAAGAGCTAACCAGGAAAGACAATAAGATATGATTTTTATTAATATAGGTGCACAGAGTCCTTTTGTGTTCATTTATGCAAATACTTGGCAAAGTAGGCCAAGTTGATAAGTTGGTTTAAGGACAAGTGAGATATTTTAGTTCACAAATAAAGGAAAAGGACATTAAAGCAAATTAATCATTCAAAATCCTTTACAGATTACTGGTTAGACCTCCACTGAAGTATTATGAACAAGTCTGGACACCACATATCAGAGAATGCAGGTTTAGAAAGGGTACAGAAACAGTTTATCAAGATTAGAATGAATAGCAGTTGTGAGGATAGGTTAGATAAAGTAGGACTGTTAAACTTGTAACAAAGTTGAAAGGTGGCCTAACGGGGTTTACAAGAAAATGGCATATTTTAACGAGTAGGTACTACAATATTGATCCTTTGACAAGTGGATCATTTATGAGAGGTCAAAGATACAAACTTTTTATCAAATGTTCTGTTATGCAATGAAAATGTCAAAGTCTAGAGCATTGTACTTAAAAATCTGGTAGAAGCTTAGTGCGTAAATAATTTTAAAAGGTAATTGATAGATATTTGTTGAGAGGTTGCAGCATTCCAGGCATAATGAGACTGCTCTTCTAAAAAGCATGTACATGCACAGTAGGATGAATAGTCCCCTTCCACAATAAGTTTCTATGTTTCTTTTACAATAATTAAGGTCAGCCTATCTGTTAGTCCTTTGGAAAATGAACTACAACTAGGGTAATAGAGTATTTTCAGTTAAATTGTTGGTGATCTCCAAAATTATCACTAGCTGCTGAAAGTATCACGTTTTTGCTTTGATGTTTGAAGGTAAAAAATGAAATCTGAATATATCAAGTGTGGTGAAGGGTGCACAATTTTATTTTTATGAATGCTTTTGGACTTTATATGATATTGATGCAGGTGGGTGTTCCTTACAGCTCTAAAGTGTTTTCTTTTTAAAAACAGCAAAATCGGAGAGTCCTTCCAGAAAAGTGATGTGACCTAGTCAAAGAGTAAACCCTGTGGTGTCAGTGGAAAGATGTTTATATTGTTCTGTTTAGGACAGGTATCGTAAATCTGAAACATCATTAACTTTTTTTTTCAGTTCAGAACAATCTAGGTTAGCAACTCTTATTTAAATGAAAATTCAGTTCAGAGTGAGATTTTCCATTCAGAAAGCACCAGCATTGAGTTTAGAGGGCATTTTAGTTTCTCTCCTACGAGGAGTTCAGGGACCAGTTAATTGATAAGTTTCACAAATTAAACCTTTGAAGCAGGAGAGTTTGATGAGAACTGAGAGGGTTTAGGCTCTCTGATTTATGGAAAAGTCCATATTGGCAATTTGGAAAGGATTCAATGATTTTCCTGCAGTCAACAGCAAGATAACTAGTCAATTAAGTAGAACCTGAAAGAGTTGTGGTAGAGGATGTAATTTCTCTAGACTTGCGTGTCTGTAACAGATAGTATTGGGAAATGGACTAAAAAATAGTTTTACTGTGCGTTGTAAGATTCTAAATGTATATATTTAGATAGCATGGTTTTTATTTCTTTGTGTCATAAACTTTTATTCTGTTTGCAAAGAAAATCTGTAGTCTTTGAGTATGTCTCAGTGGCTGGCCACCACGATAACTAAGTAGACAAAAAAAAAGTTATCAACCAGATTTTAAGCTGGGATCTGACTTGTCCAGTAGCCTTACAAGCTGGGATCATCTCACAAGTTTTATATTACAACTTTTGCAGTCCGGAAGATTGATGCATATTTCTTTGATCTGAGTGGACGGTGGGTCTTATAAGTATGTGAGAGTTAAAAGACATTGCATTGAAGCTACAACTAAATAATGCATGGATGTCTTCAAGTTTTAATTTGTGACAAATACGTTCAATGGTTTTTCAAATTCTGGTTTAAAGATGGTGATTACATTTTGACAAAATTGAAATAGTTTGCATTTGCTTTGCACCTTATATTTTAAAAATGTTTTAGAAATATTCTAAGGAATTTAACAAACCTAGGAACTGCACTTCAGCATTTAATTATGAGTAACTGGAACACTGTTCTTTACTTTTTGTGGCATATTACTTTGTAATGATATAAATGCCCAAATATTTTAATATATAAAGTATGTTGGTCAGGACACTTGAATATGCAGTAAGATCTTTTAATACCTATCTGAATCACCAGAAATGGCTAACAAGACTTAGCTTTAATATTTCAACTGAAACAGTGCCCCTAATGAGAAAATACTGGAAGTGTCAAGTTGTAACCAAATCTAGAGCTTTCTACTTGGTCGCAAGCGTGCTATCAATTAAAGCATGCAGATATTTAAGTTGCTTATAAATAAGCCTAAACTTTCATCTTATCAGCAGCTATATCTGAGTACTTTTGTCAGTTTGATGCATATTTAGTTTGCAGATTCTTTAGCCAACAGTGTAGCTCAACATTTTAAGTAATTAATCTGCTGACTCTCCATCTATTGTGCAATTATTGATCTAACCTGAGTACTTTATACACCATCTCAGGAAATGGCTAGTGATGAGCTTAAAGAAATGCGAAAAGCCTTGACCAAGGAAGCCATTCGAGAACATCAAATGGCTAAGACTGGTGGTACTGAAACTGACTTATTCACATGTAGCAAATGTAAGAAGAAGAACTGTACCTATACACAGGTAAGAACTGCAAGTTGATGAATTGTTTGAAGAAGGGATTTGTTGCATAGAGCTGGGTCAGGAGTTTGTACGTAAGCCTACTTAGTTATTCATAGTCATACAGCACAGAAGTAGAACCTTCAGTCCAACTTGGCCATGCTGACCAGGTTTCCCAAACTGAACTTGTTTCATTTGTCTTAGGTTGGCCAATATCCCTCTAAGTCTTTTCTATTCCTTTGACTGTCCAAATGTGTCTTAAATGTTATAATTGTACTCATCTTTACCACTTCCTTGGAAGTTCATTCCATAGATGCATCACCCTCTTGAAGAAGTTGTCCCTTTTGAATCTTGCCCCTCTAACATCATTTTAAAGCTTTCTGCACACTCAGTTTAATAACATCCTTTCTTTAACAAGGCGACCACAACTGTACACAGTACTCCAAAAGTGGCCTCACCAAAGTCTTGTACAGCCACAACATGACCTCCCAACTCCTATACTCAGTGCTCTGACCAATGAAAGCAAGCGTGCCAAAAGCCGCCTTCACCACCTTGTCTACTTGTTGCAAATTGCAACACCTTACATTTATCTAAATTAAACGCTATCTGCCCATTTGTTCTACTGATCAAGAGCTCATTGTATTCTTAGATAACCTCCGAAACTATCCACCATACCATCAATCTTGGTGTCATCCACAAACTTCCATTAGTCACAGACCCCCCCCCCCACTATGAAACCACAACCTTCTTCTCCCACCATTCAATCCAATTTTGTATCTAATTTGATAATTTTCCCTGGATCCTTACTAACCACTTTCCCATGTAAAACCTTGTCAAAGGCCTTGCTAAAGTCCATGTTGACAACGTCTATTTCTCTGCCTTCATATTTGTTCTTGGTCACCTCTTCAAAAAAAAAGTTTCCAAAGGTATGTTAACTTTCCCAGTCCCTTGCCTTTCCAATTACATGTAAATCTTGTCCTTTAGAATCCTCTGCAACAACTTACCAATCGCTGATGTAAGGTTCACTAGTCTATGTGGTAAATGTAAGAAGAAGAACTGCACCTATACACAAGAAAGCACAGCAAGTTGATGACTTGTTTGAAGAAGGGGTTGGTTGCATGGAACTGGTGTGGGAATTTGTCCAGAAGCCAACTCCCTGGCTTTTCCTTGCACCCCTTCTTCAATAAAATGGCACAACATTAGCCACCCTCCAGTCTTCAGGCACCTGACCTGTGGCTGTCAATAAGACCAATATCTCTGCAATTTCTTCTAGCCTCCCACAATGCCCTGGCATACACATGATCAGGTCCTGGGATTTATCTACTTTCATGTGGTTTAAGACCTCCAACACCACTTCTTTTATGAAGTGGACTCTTTTCAAGACATCATGATTTATTTCCCCAAGTTCCCTAGTTTATTTGTCTATCTCCACTTCTAGTTAAAAATATGATTTGGAGATCACACAACACCAGGTTATAGTCCAACAGGTTTAATTGGAAGCACACTAGCTTTTGGAGCATCGCTCCTTCATCAGGTGATAGAGGAGGGATCAATCCTAACACACAGAATTTATAACAAAAATTTACAGTGTGATGTAACTTAAAATTATACGTTGAAAAATTGATTGTCTGTTGAGTCTTTCATCTGTTTGAATACCATGATAGTTTCACTTCTTTCATGTGTAAATCACAAAACGTTTTTTTAAAAGTTGCATTCTCAGGTTAGCTGTTAACAATGGGTATTAACAATAGCTGTTAAAAATATGTTTTATAACTAAGCAGACATCCTATGAAAACATGTTGACCATCTGGATGGATTGTAGCCATGTATGTTAAAAGATTCTGGGGCAGAGATAAGGGCAGGAAGTAATTTATGTGAAAAATTCTACTTCAGAGATCTGGTGGATAGTTAAAGAAATCCCCTTATTGAGTAGGAGGTCAAAATACATCTGAGAATTATAGCTTAATCAGCTTATTATTAGTGATAAGAAATATAATTGAACCCATTTAAGAGAGCAGATAAATGTTCCAACACTGTTCTCAATCTACCTCACTGCCAAAAAGCTCCCTCCTCAAGCAGGGAGCTAACTTGCAGAACCTGTGGGAAATTATTCTGTCTCCGCCGCCTTCAAGCTAAAACTAAACTCGCCCCAACCAGTGTCATCGAGCTGTAGTGTGCAGATGATGATGCTTGTATATGTACAGGCTCCAAGGACATACTCCAGACCATCATCAGCACTTTTACGGTGGCATATAAGGAATGCCTGAAGAAGGGCTTATGCCCGAAACGTCGATTCTCCTGTTCCATGGATGCTGCCTGACCTGCTGTGCTGTTCCAGCAACACATTTTCAGTCTGATCTCCAGCATCTGCAGACCTCACTTTCTCCTCGAAGATTTTAACCTACTGCGAATCCTCTTACAAGGATGCCTTCCTTGAAGAAGCTCTCTTCCCCCCCATTCCTGAAGAAGGGCTTATGCCCGAAACGTCGATTCTCCTGTTCCCTGGATGCTGCCTGACCTGCTGCACTGTTCCAGCAACACATTTTCAGCTATGAGAGCATGGGTCTCACCCTGAACATCTGCAAGACAAGTCCTTCATCAACCTGGCCAGGAAATGTGGAATAAAGCCCCTAATCATCATGGTCTATGGGGACCACTCAGAATATTGACCACTTCCAATATCTTGGAGGTGTTCTGTCAGCCAAAGTAGCTATTAATGAAGAGGTCCAGCAACGCCTCCAGTATGCTTGTGCAGCTTTGAGCTACCTGAGGGAAAGTGTGTTTGAGAGCATCAGATCCAACACCATGATCGTGGTTTACAGAGATGTGATGCTCCTATGTGGCTCTGAGACATGGATTGTCACAGCAGAGACCTCAAGGCTCTGGAGCAGTACCATCAACACTGCCTGCGCAAGATCCTGTAAATCCACTGGGAAGAAAGACATACCAACACTACCATCTTTGATCAGGCCAACATACCCAGCATCTACGAACTGACCACCCTTGATCGGCTACGATGGGAACATTGTACCCATGGCTGACATGAGACTCCCCGAGTAGGTGCTTTACTCCTGGCTTCGAAATGGCAGACAAGTCCCACATGCACAAAGGTAGCACTTCAGTAGTACCCTCAAAGCCTCACTGGCGAAGTGCAACACCTGGAAATCACTGGCCCAAGACTGTCTGTCTAAAGTGGAGGAGGAGCATCCTGGAAGGCCCTTTGAGACTTGTTGTCAGGAAAAAATGGAACCCAGGTGAAAATTGCAAAAGGAGCGCACTGCTGCATTAATGCCCCACCCACCCTTTCCTTTGACCACCACCTACCTCAAGTTAAAGAAACCTGCGGTAGGTGTATCAGTCTGTACAGCCCTGTGCAAACTCACCTGAGTGAAAGAGTGTCATCCTCATCTGTGAGGGACCACTGATGATGCGACATAAGAAATAAAACAATGAATAATTAGCATGGAATATAGAAAAATATAATTTGATCAACCTTACTACATTTTTTTGGGTAATAGAGTAGACAGTAGTGATACAGCAAAGTTTATTTTAACTGGTACCTTATCAGAAAGCACTCTTGATAATGTTTGCTGGTTTATATACCTCAAATACCACGATCTAACATGATGTCTGAGTATTTAGGCAGTAAATGAAGTATATATTCCTGCATTAGGCTTTTATCACTTACTGTGTTTTTACATTGATGTTTTGAGGGATGTTACTGTCTCTCAAAGCTTAGTTTAGTCGGGTTGTACTGTCATTTTGCAGCAACAGCAGGAGCAGTCAGCGTGAGGACTGGGAGTTGTCATGAGGATAAATTTCTCTATAAAAGGACTTACCTAGAGAGTCAGCAGCCTCCATTTTGCAGCAGTAGCGGGAGCAGTGAGAGCAAAGAGCTGAGTGGGAGCAATCAAATTATGCTCTGGGAATGTGAGTGAACCGATAGGTTCGACCACTGCTGAAATTTGAGACACTACATGTATAGTGTCTCCCAAATGCCCCCCTCCTCAAACCAAAAAAAAACTATGGTGTGTTGATAAGGTTTTTTCGATTTTGTTTTTATCATGTGATTGATAAAACATTTTCTTTTTTCATTTATCTATTATTTGACATTATATTTGGACTAAATTAAGCTTAAGAGTCAAAATGGCAGGAGAGCTCAGGTGTGTTATGCTGGTCTTGCTCAATGTGGGAGCTCATGGTCGTGGCTGGTGTCCCTGCCTCCTTCACATGCTGGAAGTGTGTCCAGCTGCAGCTCTTGTTAGACCGCATGATGGCTCTGGAGCTGTGGATAGACTTACTTTAGAGCATCCGTGATGCTGAGGAGGTCGTGGATAGCATGTTTAGTGAATTGGGATTGCTGAGGGGGAAAGGGAATGAGTGACCAAAAGGCAGAGAAAGAGCAGGAAGGTAGTGCAGGGGACTGCGGTCATCTCCCTCCAGAAAAGTACGCTGTTTTGGATATTGCTGGGGGAGATGACTCACCAGGGGAAGGAAGCAGTAGCCAGGTCAATGGCACTGTGGCTGGCTCTGTTGTACAGAAGGGTGGGAAAAAGAGTGGAAGGGCTCTCGTCATAGGGAATTCAATTGTAAGGGGAGTAGATAGGCAGTTCAATGGTTGAAAACTAGACTCCTGAATAATATGTTGCCTCCCAGGTGCACAGGTCAGGGTTGCCTAAGATTGGCTGCAGAACATTCTGAAGGGCGGGTGAACAGCCAGTTGTTGTGGTGCATATAAGCACCAATGATTATAGGTTTAAAAAAAACTAGATGAGGACCTACAAGCAGATCTTAGGGATTTAGGAGCCAAGTTTAAAAAGTAGGACCTCAGAGGTAGAAATCTCTGGATTGATGCCAGTGCTATGCGCTGGTCAGAGTAGAAATGAAAGAATAGGCAGGATGAATGCGTGGCTTAAGAGATGGGACAAGAGGGAAGGGTTCAGATTTTTGGGACATTGGGACTATTACAAATTGGATGTCCACACAGAAATTGCCTCGACTGTAACCAATGTCCTAGGTGGTGTTTTTGCTAACTCTGTTGAAGGTTTAAACTAATGTGGCAGTGGGATAGGAATCAAATGAGGAGGTTAGTGGACAGTGAGGTAGTAACTAAAGCTTGTAAGGAACTAGATAATGAAGTCAGCATGACCAAGAAGAAGAGCAGGCCGGGAGCAGATGATGAAATCAAAGGGACTGGTGGTCTGAGGTGCATTTGTTTTAATGTGAGAAGTGTAGTAGGTAAAGCAGATAAACTTAGGGCTTGGATTAGTACCTGGGAGTATAATGTTATTGCTTGGTTGAGGGAAGGGCAAGATTGGCAATTAAATATCTCTGGATATAGATGCTTCACGTAGGACAGACAGGGAGGTAAAAGGCATTACTGGTCAGGGAGGATATCACAGCTGTGCTGAAGAAGGGCACTATGGAAGACTCGCAGTGACACAATATGGGCAAAGCTAAGAAATAGGAAGGGTGCGGTAACAATGTTGGTGATATACTACAGGCCTCCCAACAGTGAGCATGAAATAGAGGTACAAATATGTAAACTGTTTATGGAAAGATGTAGGAGCAACTGGGTGGTGTTAGGAGATTTTAATTTTCCCCAACATTGATTGGGATTCACTTAGTGTTAGAGGTCTAAATGGAGCAGCATTTGTAAGGAGCATCCAGGTTTTATAGAGCAGTATGTAAATAGCCCAACTTGGCAAGGGGCCATACTGGACTTGGTGTTGGGGAATGAGCCCAGCCAGGTGGTTGAATTTCAGTAGGGGATTGCTTTAATAATAGTGATCACAATTCCATAAGTTTTAGAATACTCATGAATAAAGATGAGAGTGGTCCGAAAGGAAGAATGCTGAATTGGAGGAAGGCCAACTATAGCAAAATATGGCAGGAACAGGGGAATGTAGATTGGGATCAGTTGTTTGATGAGAAAGTGAGGACTACAGATGCTGGAGAACAGAGCTGAAAATGTGTTGCTGGAAAAGCGTAGCAGGTCAGGCAGCATCCAAGGAGCAGGAGAATTGACGTTTCGGGCATAAGCCCTTCTTCAGGAATGAAGAAAGTGTGTCCAGCAGGTTAGGATAAAAGGTAGGGAGGAGGGACTTGGGGGAGGGGCGTTGGAAATGCGATAGGTGGAAGGAGGTCAAGGTGAGGGTGATAGGCCGGAGTGGGGTGGGGGCGGAGAGGTCAGGAAGATCTTTATCTTCACCATGGACATCCAGTCCCTGTACACCTCCATCCCCCATCACGAAGGACTCAAAGTCCTCCGCTTCTTCCTTTCCCGCCGTACCAACCAGTACCCTTCCACTGACACCCTCCTTCGACTGACTGAACTGGTCCTCACCCTGAACAACGTCTCTTTCCAATCCTCCCACTTCCTCCAAACCAAAGGAGTAGCCATGGGCACCCGCATGGGCCCCAGCTATGCCTGCCTCTTTGTAGGATATGTGGAACAGTCCATCTTCCGCAGCTACACTGGCACCACCCCCCACCTTTTCCTCCGCTACATCGATGACTGTATCGGCGCTGCCTCGTGCTCCCACGAGGAGGTTGAACAGTTCATCCACTTTACCAACACCTTCCACCCCGACCTCAAATTCACCTGGACCGTCTCAGACTCCTCCCTCCCCTTCCTACACCTTTCCATTTCTATCTCGGGCAACTGAATCAACACGGACATTTACTATAAACCGACTGACTCCCACAGCTACCTAGACTACACCTCCTCCCACCCTGCCCCCTGTAAAAACGCCATCCCATATTCCCAATTCCTTCGTCTCCGCCGCATCTGCTCCCAGGAGGACGAGTTCCAATATCGTACAACCCAGATGGCCTCCTTCTTCAAAGACCGCAATTTCCCCCCAGACGTGGTCAACGATGCCCTCCACCGCATCTCCTCCACTTCCCACTCCTCCGCCCTTGAGCCCCGCCCCTCCAACCGCCACGAGGACAGAACCCCACTGGTCCTCTCCTACCACCCTACCAACCTCCATATACAGCGTATCATCCGCCGTCATTTCCGCCACCTCCAAACAGACCCCACCACCAGGGATATATTTCCCTCCCCTCCCCTATCAGCATTCCGAAAAGATCACTCCCTCCGTGACTCCCTCGTCAGGTCCACACCTCCCACCAACCCAACCTCCACTCCCGGCACCTTCCCCTGCAACCGCAAGAAATGCAAAACTTGCGCCCACACCTCCCCCCTTACTTCCCTCCAAGACCCCAAGGGATACTTCCATATCCGCCACAAATTCACCTGCACCTTCACACACATCATTTATTGCATCCGCTGCACCTGATGTGGCCTCCTCTATATCGGGGAGACAGGCCGCCTACTTGCGGAACGTTTCAGAGAACACCTGTGGGACAACCGGACCAACCAACCCAACCACCCCGTGGCTCAACACTTCAACCCACCCTCCCACTCCTCCAAGGACATGCAGGTCCTTGGACTCCTCCATCGCCAGACCATAGCAACATGACGGTTGGAGGAAGAGCGCCTCATCTTCTGCCTAGGAACCCTCCAACCACAAGGGATGAACTCAGATTTCTCCAGTTTCCTCTTTTCCCCTTCCCCCACCTTGTCTCAGTCAAATCCCTCGAACTCAGCACCGCCTTCCTGACCTGCAATCTTCTTCCTGACCTCTCCGCCCCCACCCCACTCCGACCTATCACCCTCACCTTGACCTCCTTCCACCTATCGCATTTCCAACGCCCCTCCCCCAAGTCCCCCCTCCCTACCTTTTATCCTAACCTGCTGGACACATTCCTCATTCCTGAAGAAGGGCTTATGCCCGAAACATCAATTTTCCTGCTCCTTGGATGCTGCCTGACCTGCTGCGCTTTTCCAGCAACACATTTTCAGCTCAGTTGTTTGAAGGTAAATCCATATTTGATATGTGGAAGGCTTTTAAAGAGATGTTGATTAGAGTTCAAGACAGACATGTCCCACCACTATTAAAATGATGAATGAAGTACATCAGGCGGTTGTTTGCGAAAGACCTAGGCAGTTGTGGTGGTACTGCTGCCTCACCTGGGTTCGATTCCTGACTTAGGCGACGTGCGGGGTTTGCATGTACTCCCTGTGTCTGCATGAGTTTCCTCCAGGTGCTCCACTTTCCTCCCACAATCCAAAGATATGCAGATCAGGTGAATTGGCCATGCTAAATTGCCCATAGTTATAGTTGCATTAGTCAGGGGTAAATGTAGGGGAATGGGTCTGGATGGGTTACTCTTTGGACTGTTGGTGTGGACTTGTTGGGCTGAAGAGCGTGTTTCCATACTGTATGAAATCTCCTTTAATCTAATCTAAAATGAGGGATAGAAATGTCAAGATTAGGGAACCTTGAATGACAGGTAAATTTGTGAGAATAGCTAAAAGGAAAAAGGAAGCGTACTTAAGGTCCAGGCGACTGAAAACAGACAAAGCTTTGGAAGAATTTCGGGAAAGTAGGATCAATCTGAAACGAGGAATTAAGAAGGCTAAGAGGAGTCTTGCAATATTGTTAGCAAACAAGGTTAAGGAAAATCCCAAAGCCTTTTATTTGTATATAAGGAGCAAGAGGGTAACTAGGGAAAGGGTTGGCCCACTCAAGGATGAAGGAGGAATGATATGCATGGAGTCAGAGAAAATGGATGAGATACTTAATGAGTACTTTGTGTCAATATTCACCGAGGAGAGGAATGTGACTGATGTTGAGGTTAGGCATAGATGTTTAATTACTCAAGATTAAGTTGGCATAAGGAGGGGGTAAATGTTGGGTATTCTAAAGGGCATTAAGGTGGACAAGTCCTCAGGTCCAGATGAGATCTATTCCAGATTACTGAGGGAAGCTAGAGAGGAAATAGCTGAGGTCTTAACAATATCGTTGCAGCATCCTTGAACACGGTGAGGTCCAGGAAGACTAGAGAATTGCTAATATTGTCCTCTTATTTAAGAAGGGTAGCAGGGATAACCCTGGCAATTATAGACCAGAGAGCCTGATGCCAGTGGTAGGAAAGCTGCTGGGGAATATACTGAAGATTGGGATCTATTTATATTTGGGAAAAAATGGGCTCATCAGTGGTTGGCAACATGGTTTTGTGCAGGGAAGGTCATGTCTTGCCAACTTAATAGAATTCTTTGAGCAAGTGACAAAGTTGATGTCAAATACATGGACTACAGTAAAGCATTTGATAAGGTTCCCCATGGTAGGCTAATGCAGAAAATGAAGTCCAGGGTGTACTAGCTGGATGGATAGAGAACTGGCTGGGCAGCCGGGACAGTAGTAGTGGAAGAGAGTTTCTCAAAATGGAGAACTGTGACCAGTGGTGTTCAACAGGGATCTGTGTTGGGACCATTGTTGTTGGCGATTTACATAAATAATCTGGAGGAAGGTATAGGTGGTCTGATTAGCAAGTTTGCAGATGACACTAAGATTGGTGGAGTAGTAAATAGTGAAGGGGACTGTCAGAGAATGCAGCAGAATATCGATTGGAGAGTTGGGCAGAGAAATGGCAGATGGAGTTCAATCTGGGCAAATGCGAGGTGTTGAATTTTAGAAGATCCAATTCAAAAGTAAACTATACAGTAAATGGAAAAGCCCTGGGGAAAGTTGATATACAGAGCAATCTGGGTGTTCAGGTCCATTGTACCCTGAATGTGACAATGCAGGCCGATAGAGTGGTCAAGAAGGCATACAGCATAGAACATAGAAGAATACAACGCAGTACAGACCCTTCGGCCCTCGATGTTGCGCTGATCCAAGCCCACCTAACCTACACTAGCCCACTATCCTCCATATGCCTATCCAATGCCCGCTTAAATGCCCATAATGCTGGAGAGTCCACCACTGCTACTGGCAGGGCATTCCATGAACTCATGACTCGCTGAGTAAAGAACCTACCCCTAACATCTGTCCTATACCTACCCCCCCTTAATTTAAAGCTATGCCCCCTTGTAATAGCTGACTCCATACGTGGAAACAGATTCTCACTGTCGACCCTATCTAAACCCCTAATCATCTTGTACACCTCTATCAAGTCACTCCTAAACCTTCTTTTCTCCAATGAAAACAACCCCAAGTGCCTCAGCCTTTCCTCATACGATCTTTCTACCATACCAGGCAACATCCTGGTAAAGCTCCTCTGCACCCATTCCAGTGCCTCCACATCCTTCCTATAGTATGGCGACCAAAACTGCACACAATACTCCAGATGCGGCCGCACCAGAGTCTTATACAGCTGCAACATGACCTCAGTACTCCGGAACTCAATTCCTCTACCAATAAAAACCAGTACGCCATATGCTGCCTCCGCACTATTTACCTGGGTGGCAACTTTCAAAGATCTGTGTACATGGACACCAAGATCCCTCTGCTCATCCACACTACCAAGTATCCGACCATTAGCCCAGTACCCCATCTTTTTGTTACTCTTACCAAAGTGAATCACCTCACACTTAGCTGCATTGAACTCCATTTGCCACCTTTCTGCCCAGTTCTGCAGCTTATCTATATCCCGCTGTAACCTGCCACATCCTTCCTCACTGTCTACAACTCCTCCGACTTTCGTATCATCCGCAAACTTGCTCACCCAACCTTCTAACCCCTCCTCCAGGTCATTTATAAAAATGACAAACAGCAATGGTCCCAAAACAGATCCTTGCGGAACACCGCTAGTGACGGCACTCCAAGATGAACGTTTGCCATCAACTACTACCCTCTGTCTTCTTCCAGCCAGCCAACCCCTAATCCAAACCTCCAACTCGCCCTCAATGCCATACCTCCGTATTTTTTGCAGTAGTCTACCATGGGGAACCTTATCAAACGCCTTACTAAAATCCATATACACCACATCTACCGCTTTCCCCTCGTCCACCTCCTTAGTCACCTTCTCAAAGAATTCAATAAGGTTTGTGAGGCACGACCTGCCCTTCACAAAACCATGCTGACTATCCTTGATCACATTATTCCTATCCAGATGTTCATAAATCCTATCCCTTACAATTCTCTCTAAGATTTTGCCCACAACAGAAGTGATACTCACCGGCCTATAGTTACTAGGGTTATCCCTACTCCCCTTCTTGAACAAGGGAACCACATTTGCTAGCCTCCAATCTTCTGGCACTACTCCTGTAGACAACGAGGACATAAAAATCAAGGCCAATGGCTCTGCAATCTCCTCCCTTGCTTCCCTAGGATAAATGGCATCAGGCCCAGGGGACTTATCTATTTTCACCCTTTCCAGAATTTCCAACACCTCTTCTCTACATACCTCAAAGCCATCCATTCTACTTAATTGTGACTCAGTACTCACATTGACAACAATGTCCTGTTCCTGATTGAATACTGACGAAAAGTATTCATTCAGTTTCTCCCCAATCTCTTCAGCCTCCACACGCAACTTCCCACTACTATCCTTGACTGGACCTATTCCTACCCTAGTCATTCTTTTATTCCTGACATACCTATAGAAAGCCTTAGGGTTTTCCCTAATCCTACCAACTAAGGACCTTTCATGTCCCCTCCTTGCTGCTCTTAGCTCTCTCTTCAGGTCCTTCCTGGCTACCTTATAACTCTCAATCGCCCCAATTGAACCTTCACGCTTCATCTTTACATAGGCCGCCCTCTTCCATTTAACAAGGGATTCCAATTCCTTATTAAACCACGGCTCCCTCACACGACCCTTTCTTCCCTGCCTGACTGGTACATACTTATCAAGGACACTCAATAGTTGCTCCTTGAACAAGCTCCACATATCAATTACGCCCTTGCCTTATTGCTTACTTTTCCAAGCCACACATCCTAAGTCATGCCTCACCGCATCATAATTTCCCTGTCCCCAGCTATAACTCTTGCCCTGTAGTGCACACTTATCCCTCTCCATCACTGGAGTAAAAGTCTCCGAATTGTGGTCACTGTCCCCAAAGTGCTCACACTACCTCTAATTCTAACACTTCTCCTGCGCACTTTTAAAGGGAAAAAAAACCTACCCGGCTGCCCCTCTGGTCTTCGTCACTTCCCCCTGCTGCTCCCGCTCTTTCTGTAACGAGAGAAAAAAAACACCGCTGCCCGCTACCGGTAAGTAATTTTAAAACAAACTGTCTTACCTTAGCTGCTGCTCGCACTCAAAGCATGTTTTCCTTCATCTGACGGGGTGTTGAGTATAAGGGTTGGCAGATCATGTTATAATTATATAGGACTTTGGGTCAGCCACATTTGGAATACTGCATACAGTTCTGGCTGCCACATTACCAAAAGGTAGTGGATGCTTTGGAGAGGTTGCAGACGAGGTTCACCAGGATTTTGCCTGGTATGGAGGCGCTAGCCATGAAGAGTGGTTGAATAGATTAGGATTATTTTCATTATAAAGATGGAGGTTGAGGGTGACCCTGATTTGAAGTTTACAAAATAATGAGAGGTATAGACAGGGTGGGTAGCAAGAAGCTTTTTCCCAGAGTGGGGGATTCAATTACTCGGGGTCACGAATTCAAGGTGAGAGGAAAAATAGTTTAAGGGAGATATGAGTGGAAAGTTCTTTGCGCAGAGGGTGGTGGGTGCCTGGAACGCCTTACCAGCAGAGTTGGAAGAGGCAGGCATGAATGGACAGGAAGTGGAGGGATACAGATCCTTCGAAAATAGGCAATAGGTTTAGGTAGAGGATCTGGATCATTGTAGGCTTGGAGGGGCTGTTCCTGTATAGGTGCCTGTTAACAAAAAGTTTTCTATACAAAAGATGTAATTTATCTGGATTTTCAGAAGACCTTTGATCAGCTGGTCTCTTAATAGACTAATAAATATGGTCAGAGAATGTTGAATCGGTGTCAATGCACCTCATTTCCTGACTGAAAGAAGAGTGGCAGGAGGTGATGTTTCACAAAGTTTAGTGCTGAAAAAAACTACTGTGCACAATTTATATGAATAGTTTGGACTTTGGAATGAAAACACAATTTCTGAGTCTGCGAATGGCACCACATCTGAAGGATAGTTGTTACTGAGGAGGACTGCAGCAAATTCCGTGAGGACATCAATAAATTTGCGGAATGGGCAAACAACTGGTAAAGAAAGTTTAAGCACAGACAAACATGAGGTAGTACATTTTGTTAGGAAGAATAACAAAGTTAGACTTGCACCATCTAAATAATATCTAGGTGGAGTAGAAGAGCAAAGGGATTTCTGAATGTACAAACAGCACTCTCACAACATTAGGCAGCAGGTTACCAAGGCAATAAGAAAAGCAAACCCAGTAGTAGGCTTTAAATACAGATTAATATAGATTTGATAGAGGAGTTTAACGCCTGCATTGAACCTTGTTTAGATTGCATTCAACAGATTATGAGCTGGTCTGGTCACTAGGTTATTAAAAGGACATTGCTGCATTGGAGAGGTTTGAATGAAGATTTCCAAGGATGATATCTGAAAACAATTGCCAGATCGGATCTCTTCTGTCTATCAAAAAGAAGATGTAACCCAACAGGCCTTTGAAATTCTGAAAGATGTTAATACTTCTACTTCCTTTTGTAAGACCTTAACCAGAGGGCAACTGTGTAATTATCCAAAATGAATTTTAAATGTCCAAAATGAAATTTAGAAGAAATGTTTGCACCTCTGGAGTATTAAGAATGAGGAAGTCACTACTGTAGAAGAAATAGCAAAATGCATCTATGTATTTCAGCAGAAATAAAAATTCTCAGGAAGAAGTAAGTGCATGGTTTCAATGTTAGATCTCAAGAAAAGATTGAAGCACATGCTCCTGGTGCATAACAATCATTAGGAAATTTGGATGGAGGGTTTGTTTCTGTGCCGTATATCCCATTGTGATTTTATAACTTGAATGTGAGGATGACAATTTTACTGAATGTTGTCTTCTGAGAACTTGATCACTTGATTACAGTCTGAGTCCTGTTTACAGATTAAAAACAAAATGTTGCAGATGCTGGGAATCTGAAACAAGCACAAAGAATGCTGGAGGAACTATATCTATGAAAAGAAATAACAATGTTTTGAATCTGTTCACAACTGTTCCTTTAGAGGCTCTATTTCCCTGAAGAATACTGTTCACTATATAAGATCGTGAGAACTAGGAACAGGAATAGATAATTCATACCCTCTAGCCTGTTCCACCATCTGGTACGATCATGGCTGATCTCAACTTGGCTTCTACTCCACCTTTCTGTCCATTCTCCATCACTCTTCAACCCATTGCTAATTTAAAATCTATCAATCTCCACAAATGTACTCAATGTCCCAGCATCCACTGCACTCAAGAATAGTGAATTCCACAGATTTATGACCCTTTTGAGAGAAGTAATTTATATTAATCTCTTTTAAATCTGCTAGGCCTTATCCTAAACTATGACCTATCATTCTAGATTGCCCCACATCAGTGAACATTCTTTCCATGTCTAATTTGTCAATCCCCTTTAGCATCTTTTATACCTCCATTAAATATCTTCTCATTCTTCTAAATTCCAGAGGTTTCAACTTAAACTGCTCACTCCCTCTTCATAAGACAAGCCTGTCACCTTGGGAATCAATCTAGTGAACCTCCTGAACTGCCTTCAATTCAACTACATGCCTCCTAAGTAAGAGGGACAAAATTGTACATTGTATTCCAGGTGCAGTCTCACTAATGCCTATATAGTTGCAGCACCATTTCCCAACTTTTATACTCTCTATTCCTTTAGGAATAAATACCAAAATTCTACCTGCCTGCCTTATTACCTACTGTAGTCAAAGATGATGCTGGAAAAGCACAGCTGGTCAGGCAGCATTCAAGCAGCAGCAGAATCGACGTTTTGGGCAGAAGCCCTTCTTAAGGAATGGGGTGGGGGATAGAGAAGGGGGCTGAGAGATAAATAGGAGGATGGGGATTGGGGGTTGGGTAGCAGGGAAGTTGATAGGTAGATGGAGGTGATAGGTAGATGAAGGTGGAGGGTGATGGTGATAGGTTGGAGGGGAGGGTGGGGCGGATAGATGGAAAGGAAGATGGACAGGTAGGACAGTTCAAGAGGGTGGTGCCAAGTTGGAGGGTTGGATCTGGGATGAGGTAGAGGAAGGGAGATGAGGAAACTGGTGAAATTGATGTTACCCTATGGTTGGAGGGCCCCAAGGCAGAAGATAAGGCATTCTTCCTCCAGTTGGGTGGCTTTGATTTGGCAATGCAAATCCTTGGCGGAGTGGGAGGCGGAGTTGAAGTGGTCGGCGGTGAGGTTGTTTGATGTGTGTGCCCCAGAGATGTTCCCTGAAATGTTCCACGAATTGGTCCTGTCTCCCTAGTGTAGCGGAGACCACATTGAGAACAACAGACGCAGTAGATGAGATGTTTGGATGCGAAGGAAAATCTGCCGGATGTGGAAGGATCCTTAGGGGCTTTGAGCAGGGGGGAGGGTGGAGGTATGGGACACAGGTTTTGCACCTCTTGCGGTGGCAATGGAAGGTGCTGGGCATGGAGAGACGGTGATCAGAAGTCCAGGGAGATAGAACATAGAACATAGAAGAATACAGCGCAGTACAGGCCCTTTGGCCCTCGATGTTGCGCCGATCCAAGCCCACCTAACCTATACTAACCCACTATCCTCCATATACCTATCCAATGCCCGCTTAAATGCCCATAAAGAGGGAGAGTCCACCACTGCTGCTGGCAGGGCATTCCATGAACTTACGACTCGCTGAGTGAAGAACCTACCCCTAACTTCAGTCCTATATCTAACCCCCCTTAATTTAAAGCTATGCCCCCTTGTAATACCCGACTCCATACGCGGGAAAAGGTTCACACTGTCAACCCTATCTAACCCCCTAATCATCTTGTACACCTCAATCAAGTCACCCCTAAACCTTCTTTTCTCTAATGAAAACAGCCCCAAGTGTCTCAGTCTTTCCTCATACGATCTTCCTTCCATACCAGGCAACATCCTGGTAAACCTCCTCTGCACCCGTTCCAGTGCCTCCACATCCTTCCGATAGTATGGCGACCAAAACTGCACACAATATTCCAGATACGGCCGCACCAGAGTCTTATACAGCTGCATCATGACCTCAGTACTCCGGAACTCAATTCCTCTACCAATAAAAGCCAGTACGCCATATGCCTTCCTCACCGCACTATTTACCTGGGTGGCAACTTTCAGAGATCTGTGTACATGGACACCAAGATCCCTCTGCTCATCCACACTACCAAGTATCCGACCATTAGCCCAGTACCCCATCTTTTTGTTATTCTTCCCAAAGTGAATCACCTCACACTTAGCTGCATTGAACTCCATTTGCCACCTTTCTGCCCAGCTCTGCAGCTTCTCTATATCCTGCTGTAACCTGCCACATCCTTCCTCACTGTCAACAACTCCTCCGACTTTCGTATCATCCGCAAACTTGCTCACCCAACCTTCTAACCCCTCTTCCAGGTCATTTATAAAAATGACAAACAGCAATGGTCCCAAAACAGATCCTTGCGGAACACCGCTAGTGACGGCACTCCATGAAGAAACTTTGCCATCAACTACTACCCTCTGTCTTCTTCCATCCAACCAATTCCTAATCCAAACCTCCAAGTCACCCTCAATGCCATATCTCCGTATTTTCTGCAGTAACCTACCATGGGGAACCTTATCAAACGCCTTACTAAAATCCATATATACCACATCTACCGCTTTCCCCTCATCAACCTCCTTCGTCACCTTTCCAAAGAATTCAATAAGGTTTGTGAGGCACGATCATCTCTGACACCTCCCTCCCCTTCCTGGACCTCGCAAGTTGTGTGTGTGGTGTTGGGAAAGCACAGCAGCTCAGGCAGCATCTGTGTAGCAGAAGAATTGATGTTTCGGACATAAGTCCCTCATCCTGATAAAGAGCTTAGGCCTGAAACGTCGATTCTCAAGGGTTCAGCCTTTTCAGATTAAAGGAGAAAAATAACTAAAATATTTCAAGATTAATTTGAGATTAAAAGAAATCACTCCTCTATTCAAAGATTAGCAAACATGTAAAAAAGTGACCAAAATTATAACTGAAACTTTGTGGTATTTACAAACACAGCTGGAAGGCAAAAAAAATTGCTTTACATGGCCATCACAAACATTTGACACACAACAGAGTCCTTTTTCGAGTTTTGCCCGTGTTGTAATGTACGAATCACAACAATCATTGGAGCACATTCCCACCAACAGCATTGTCGATGATAATGACCAAATAATCTGTATTCATAATATCGAGTGGGAATAAACATTGGCTAGGATAGTCAGGTAATTCTAATGCTTTTCTTTGAAAACCCCAAACGACCTTTTACAATCACCCGACAGAGCAGATTAGTGCCTCAGTATAAGGCCCCATCTGAAAGTCACACTTATGCTGTCCTAGAATGTCAGCTAGATTGTTTTCAAATTCTGAAGTTGACTTTAAAATTTAGATGCCTCTGACTCAAGATTCAAGAGTCCGACTAACTGAGCTACTGCTGACATAACTGTAGTCTGGCATGAGTGAAAACAAATATCTATAAATACATTAATAAAAGGAGACTAGATGGTGGAGCTTTTAATCTTTCACCCATCCAAACTATATGCAAGAAACAGAATTTGGAAAATAAATATAAATATCTTATCTAGGAAGAGAAAAGGGTGCAGATGAGTTATGTCGTAATTAGCATGCAGATGCAACAATGACATTTAACAGCCAATCATAATACTCAGACAAGGCAGGTAGATTCTGACTGGCCAGGACATGTAGGAGAGTTTAGCATGGCATCTCATTATTCAAAAGACTTGTACTGATCGTATTGATCCTGTACGAAATTATAGACCAGTTAATGTTTAATATGCATTATTGAGAAATTGTTAGAATTCATTATACAGGAGGTAATAACAGGATATTTGGAAAGTCAAAATGCAATCCATCAAAATCAGCATAGTTTTATGAACAGTAAATCAAACATTGCTAATTTGCTAAAGTTCGTTGATGATGAAACAAGAAATATGGATAAGGGACACCCCGTAAATGTGGTATATCTGTTCTTCCGAATTTGAATAAGGTGCCATATAAAAGGTTAACACACAAGAAAAGATCACATCGAGTTGAGGGTAATTTATTTGCTTGGATAGAAGATTGGCTAACTAACAGATCAAAATAATTTTTTTCAACCAGGACACCTGCCCACCCACCGAGGACTCTTTCTCGCACCTCCAATACACCCCATTACCTGGACACCCTGTGCCGGCCTGTTACCCACCCTTGATCTCTTCACTACAAACTGTTGCCATGACATCGACCGCCTCAGCCTGTCCACCCCCTCATCCAATCCAACCTCCTGCCCTCACAATGCGTAGTCCTCCACTCCCTTTGCTCACTATCAAACCCGCAGACAAGGTGGACGCACTAGTAGTCTGGTGCAACGACCTCTATACCTCTGAAGCCAGGTGCCAACTCGCAGACACCTCCTCCTACTGCTCCCTTGATCACAACCCAACCTCCCATTCACTAAACCATCATTTCCCAGACCATCCATAACCTCATCACCTCCGGGGATCTCCTACCCACAGTCTCCAACCTCATTGTCCGAGAAGCCTGCACAGCCCAATTCTATCTCCTACCGAAGATTCACAAACCTGACTGCCCCGGTCGACCCGTTGTCTCAGCCTGCGCCTGTCCCACTGAACTCACCTCTGCATACCTTGACACCGTCTTGTCCCCCTTAGTCCAGGAACTCCCCACCTATGTTCGGGACACCACCCATGCCCTTTACTTCCTCCAAGATTTACGTTTCCCTAGCCCTCAACGCCTCATCTTCACCATGGACATCCAGTCCCTGTACGACACGACAAAGGTCTCCAAGTTCTCCATTTCTTCCTCTCACATCGACCCAACCACTACCCTTCCACCGACAGCCTTATCCACCTGGTTAAGCTGCTCCTCATCCTCAACAATTTCTCCTTCCAATCTCCTCACTTCCTCCAAACCAAAGGGGTAGCGAGGGCATCCATATGGGACCCAGCTATGCCTGCCTGTTTGTCGGCTATGTGGAACAGTCCAACTTCCACAGTTACACCGGAACCACCCCCACCTGTTCCTCTGCTACATCGATGACTGTATCGGTGCTACCTCAAGGTGAACAGCTCATCAACTTTACCAACACCTTCCACCCCAACGTCAAACTCACCTGGACCATCTTGGACACCTCACACACAACTTACCGGCACCACTCCCCACCTCTTCCTCCGTTACATTCATGACTGCATTGGTGCCACCTCGTGCTCCTGAGAGAAGGTTGAGCAATTCATCAACTTCACCAACACATTCCACCCTGACCAGCCATGGGCACACGTATGGGCCCCAGCTATGCCTGTCTCTTTGTTGGCTACGTAGAGCAGTTGATCTTCCGTAATTACACCGGCACCACTTCCCACCTCTTCCTCCGCTACATTGATGACTGCATTGGCACCACCTCGTGCTCCCGCGAGGAGGTTGAGCAATTCATCAACTTCACCAACACATTCCACCCTGACCTTAAATTTACCTGGACCATCTCTGACACCTCCCTCCCCTTCCTGGACCTCGCCATCTCCATTAATGACAACCAACTTGACACTGACATTTTTTACAAACCCACCGACTCCCACAGCTACCTGGATTACACCTCTTCCCACCCTACCTCTTGTAAAAATGCCATCCCGTATTCCCAATTTCTCCGCCTCCGCCGTATCTGCATCCAGGAGGACCAGTTCCACCACAGAACACACCAGATGGCCTCCTTCTTTAGAGACCGCAATTTCCCTTCCCACGTGGTTAAAGATGCCCTCCAACGCATCTCGTCCACATCCCGCACCTCCGCCCTCAGACCCCACCCCTCCAACCATAACAAGGACAGAACGCCCCTGGTGCTCACCTTCCACCCTACCAACCTTCGCATAAACCAAATCATCCGCCGACATTTCCGCCACCTCCAAACAGACCCCACCACCAGGGATATATTTCCCTCCCCACCCCTTTCCGCGTTCCGCAAAGATTGTTCCCTCCTGGTCAGGTCCATGCCCCCCTACGACCCACCCTCCCATCCTGGCACTTTCCCCTGCCACCGCAGGAACTGTAAAACCTGCGCCCACACCTCCTCCCTCACCTCTATCCAAGGCCCTAAAGGAACCTTCCACATCCATCAAGGTTTTACTTGCATATCCACTAATATCATTTATTGTATCCGTTGCTCCCGATGCGGTCTCCTCTACATTGGGGAGACTGGGCGCCTCCTAGCAGAGCGCTTTAGGGAACATCTCCGGGATACCCGCACCAATCAACCACACCGCCCCGTGGCCCAACATTTCAACTCCCCCTCCCACTCTGCCGAGGACATGGAGGTCCTGGGCCTCCTTCACCGCCGCTCCCTCACCACCAGACGCCTGGAGGAAGAACGCCTCATCTTTCGCCTCGGAACACTTCAACCCCAGGGCATCAATGTGGACTTCAACAGTTTCCTCATTTCCCCTTCCCCCACCTCACCCTAGTTCCAAACTTCCAGCTCAGCACTGTCCCCATGACTTGTCCGGACTTGTCCTACCTGCCTATCTCCTTTTCCACCTATCCACTCCACCCTCTCCTCCCTGACCTTCATCCCCTCTCCCAATCACCCATTGTACTCTATGCTACTTTCTCCCCTCCCCCACCCTCCTCTAGCTTATCTCTCCACGCTTCAGGCTCACTGCCTTTATTCCTGATGAAGGGCTTTTGCCCGAAACGTCGATTTCGAAGCTCCTTGGACGCTACCTGAACTGCTGTGCTCTTCTAGCACCACTAATCCAGAATCTGGTTTCCAGCATCTGCAGTCATTGTTTTTACCTCCTTTCTGATCTCTAGCATCTGCAGTACTGAGTTTCTCCTCCTGGACCGTATGTCTTGCCAAATTTGATTCCGTTAACTTTCTAATTTAAAATCCAATTGCAGGAATTGACCTCCTTGTTTGTTACATTGTAGTCTTCATTGTGTCAATCTAAAACTCAACTCAGTGGTCCAGAGAAGAAATGCCTAACAGTGTCCTTTTTCTTTGAACTCTATTAGGTTCAAACTCGTAGTGCTGATGAACCAATGACCACATTTGTCGTATGCAATAACTGCGGAAATAGATGGAAGGTGAGACCTTTAAATCTGAAATACATCCTTAGAAAATTGATGTAGTCTAGTAGGTGCACCTTAAATGAGGATTTGTTATGTATTTTAAGAAAAGGGCAACTTTATAAGATTTTACACAATGAGGAAACATTTTTGCCCTTTCCAATGTATTCAAGAGGAAAAACACGCATGCGCACACAGTGTTATATGGATCTTGAATTCTCTGTCTGAAAGGGTACTAGAGGGAGAAACACTCAAAGAACAAAGAAAATTTACAGCTCACGAACACGCCCTTCGGCCTCCAAGCCTGAACTGATCCAAATCCACTGTCTAAACCTATCGCCTAATTTCTAAGAATCTGTATCCCTCTGCTCCCCACCTACTCATGCATCTGTCCAGATGCATCTTAAATTAGTCTACTGTGCCTGCCTCCACCACCTCTGGCAATACCACCCTCTGTGTAAAGCATTTGCCGCGTGTATCCCCCTTAAACTTTTCTCCTCTCACCTTGAATGCGTGACCTCTCGTTATTGAATTCCTCACCCTGGGAAAAAGCTTATCTCTCTCTACCCTGTCTATACCCTTCCTGATTTTGTAGACCTCAGTCAGGTCCCCCCCTCAATCTGCTTTTTTCTAATGAAAACAATCCTAACCTACTCAACCTCTCTTCGTGGCTAGCACCTTCCATACCAGGCAACGTAATTTTGCTTTTAGAAATGAAAACCTGTAACCTAAAGCTATAATTCGAAACTGGGACCGGACTGAGTGGTTGCTTGCCAGCTCAGACACAAGGGGCCAATTGCTTCCTTCCATGCTGCCTTTTGTTTTAAATAGAGGTGGTGTCTTCTGATATTTATAGCTTCATATAGTTGAAGCCTTGATTCGTTAATTTAATACAGCTTTTGAAATGTTATAACATTCTAGTCTAATTTTGTTTTTCACAGTTCTGTTGAGATGCTGAATAAACTTCAGAAGAGAACATGTTGGACCAGAGCTTGATGAACTTCGATTTCTAATTAGTTGTGTAAATCAAAGTTAAAACTTCAATGAGGATATTTGTAGAACAATACATCCCTGTGGCAGATTTTTTTTGTATAAATATAGTTTCCCCAAAAACATTCTAACTGTGTATTCTGTGCAGAATAGATCTTTGAAACAAAAAAAAACTCATGCTTGTAAAAGCAGGCAGCATCTAAATGTATGAAAAGTTTCTTTTTATATGTAGTTTGACATTAAAGTTTTAAAATGTGCTTAATGCGTTATCTGGTTTTTGGGTTTGTTTTAAAGTCAAAACAGTAAAAAATGGGCCATGCATTTGGACAGCTATTGTTCCTAGGAAAGTACTTGAACTCAGAATTAATTTTAAGCATTAATGATGAGTTTTGTTTGATATTTATTTGGTTGGGAAATATAAAGAATACTACCAATGTTTAGTTAAACTACCATAAACGTTTGAAGACTGGTTCTTGAAGCCCAAATACTAAACTATACTAAACCCATTTACCAGCTTTGAAAGGTCCATCGCCTGCGATGCCCTCGCATTTGAAGTACTCATCCAGATGCTGCTTAAATGTTGCAAGAGTACCTGTCTCCTCCACCCTCTCAGTCAGTGTGGTATATACTTCTATCACCCTCTGGGTAATTTCTTTTCTCCTATCTCCTCAAAACCATTTACTCCTCACTTAAACTTGTGCACTCTGCTCTCAGACATGTCTGCCATGGGGAAGAGATTCTCACAATCTACCCTGACTATAACCTCAAACTTTTGTATGTTTCAGTGAGATACCCCCTTAGTCTCTTCTGCTGCAAGGAAAACAAATCTAATCTATCCAGTCTGTCCTCGTAACAGATTTTTTAAATCCCAGGAAACATTCCAATGAATCTGATCTGCACCATGCAATCATGTCCTTCTGATAATTGGCGATTACTGCACACAGTATTCCATCTTTGCCCTAACCAATGTTTGATAAAGCCTTTCTTGCTCCTATATCCTATGCCTCAGCTAATGGATGCAAGCATCAGTCTGCTGCCTTCACCACCCTGTCTACCTCTGCTGACACCTTCAGGAGTCTATAGACTTGTACACCAAGGTCTCGTCGTTCTTCGGGACTTCCTCGGGACCCATCATTCAATGCATATATCATTCCCTTATTAGACCTCCCAGAATGCATCACCTTGCATTTATCAGAACTGAATTCCATTTGCCACTGCTCTGCTCAATTTACCATCCGATCAAGAACTAGATATGATTTGACTTGATTTATAATTAATGCAGAAGAAATTTACAAGCATATTGCCAAGACTCAAGAGTGTTAGTTATAGGACATTGCTGCCCAGGCCAGCATTTATTCCCCATCCGTAATTGTTCAGAGTCAACCATATTGATGTAGGTTTGGAGTCTCATGAGCCAGACGAGGTAAGGACAGCAGTTTCCTTCTCTATAAGGCATTGGAGAGCAGAGGGGTTTTCCACAACAGTTGCAATTATTTCATGATCATCATTAGGTTCTTACATTCAGATATTTATTATATTCAAATTCTATTATCTGCAATGGCAGAATTCAATTCCTGCTTCCTGGAACTTACCTGTGTCTCAAGATTAATAGTCTAATGTTAATACTCCTAGGCTGATGCCTCCCCATTGTTTTCTTTGGACTAGAGAAAGCTAAGGGAGGACTAGATTGAGCCATACAAAATTGAGTGTTTTCGAAGGGAAGAAACATTACAAGTTAGTAGAGAGCCCAGTAACTTGGGGTACAGTTTAAAGGTAAGGAGCAGGAGGTTTAGAGGAGATTTAAGGAAAACTTTTTTCAATCAGAAGATGTAGGCATTTAGAACTTACTGCCTAAAAGTGTTGTAGAGGTGAGAACCCTTAAAACATCTGAGAGTATTAAGATGAACATATGAAACATCATAGTAGGCAAGGTAATGGATAGAGTGCTGGAAAATGGAATTAGATTAAATAGGTTGCTTGATTGGCAGAGATAAGATGGGCAAAAGGATCTTTTGTTGCTATTTAAGTCTGACTCCATGAAATTAAGAAACAGAAATACTTTTTTAATGACAGTTTTTATAATCTCAAGATGTCCTTCAGTACTTTTGAACTTTAGTCACTGCAGGCAGCACTAATGGAAGGTTTACCTAAACAGATTATTCAGATGACAACAGTACAGTGCAGGAAAAGGCCATTTGGCCCACCAAGACTGTGCTGACATATGCTTTCCTAAACAAAAAAAAACCTTCTTTGCCTCGATGGTCTATATGCCTCTATCCATGGCCTAATCATACATTGGTCAAGATGCTTCTTAAACATTGCTATTATATGTGCCTCCACCACCTCTGGTAGTGCATTCCTCTGTTTTTTTTTAAAAAAAGCTTGTTTCCATATCTCTAAACTCACTCCTTTTACCTGAAGCCAAAGTCCCCCTAGTAATTGGAATTTTTACCCTGGGAAAACAACTCCAAATAACCATTCTGTCATTCTATCTATGCCTCTCATAGTTTAGTAGACTTCTATCAAGTTGTCCTTCATCCTTTGCTTAAGTAATAACAAACTAGGTTTGTCTATGTTATGAATGAGGCCAGACCTCCTCAAAATATTTCAAGTTAGATTTGAAGTGGGTTTTCCAGGCTTGATACAACTGGTCAAACCATTCTGCTTTAAGGAAAACAGAATTTATTTAAACACTACAGTTGAAACACAAAATAAAGCAGAATTTAGAGTAATTGTACTGGAAAACCTAACCCAACCCAATACAGCAAATTAACTAATTAATTGTTCCAATATAGTAACATTCTATAATCTCACCCCTTGGCAAAAAGGTAAATTCAAACACAGATTCTTACAGGTAGGGGAGAAACAACTTTCAGAGAGAGATTTCAGAAGAAAGTCAAAGGAATTCTTTACTGAAGCTTGCAATTCCCCAAAATAAACTAGAAAAAGCCTGAACTGGGAGAATTGCCCATTCCCCTTCTATTTTAAACTAGATTCTTCAGCTTTTATGACCTCTCTTGGGGGAAAAAAACTAAGGATAAAATAACCTTTTTAAAGTGACAACATCGTCACAGTCCAATATCTACTCCTAGTCAATACCCTCCATGACAGGTGACATCCTGTTAATGTTTCTGTACCCTTTCCAAAGCCCCCACATCCTCATTGTGAGTGTGGCATCCAGAATTGAACACAATATTCCAACTGTGATCTGTTCTATACAATTGCAAAATCACTTGCTAATTTTTATATTTTATGTACCGAGCGATGAATGCATACATTTCATACACCTTCTCGACCACGTTATCCACTTGTGTTGCCACTTTCAGGGAATTATGGGCCTCCGAGTCTCAATCCCTTTATGTTGATGCTGCTAATAGGTCTGCCAATTTTTCAATATTCCCCTTCCAAAATGCATCACTTGGAATTTAATCTGAACAAATGCAATCTGCCAATTCTCTGCCTCTAGCCTATCTATATTCTTCTGTATCCTCTGACAATCCTCACTATCCACAGCTCCCCAATGTTTGTTTGTAGGATTGAGATTCCTCCAATTGGGGACAAAGACTCAGGTGGCAGCAGGATTCAGGCAGAAGTGGACTTTTATTCAAGCAAAAACCAGTTAGTGCAGAAAGTGGGTCAAAGGATCTTCCTTGAATCTGGCTTTAACGTAAAAACACAATTACTTTCATAATCTTCAGCTCAGGTCGGAAGAGTGATCAATGACACACTGATTTTACAGTACAAAAACAGTATTTTTATATATTTTGTGTTACGCTGATCGTACATAATGTGGCTACTCTACCCTCTCCTTCTGTGGGACCAATCTTGAACAACAACTGATCAGTGAAGGACGCTACTATGGACAGCCCTAGATTCTTAGTTTTTTAAATGGTATTTAACAATTTTGTAATATCTAGGCCTTTGGATCTTTCTATATTGCAATCCAAAATTACTGGCTGTCCTCTTATCTCTAAGGACTGATTGAATTCAATTATCCATTATACTGGCTATGTCTTATCAGATTCCATTAGCCCTTTTATATAAAAAAAAAGTCGATTTATATAAATTCATAATATTAATAATTATAAATTTTATGATTATTCCTACTGCTCACACTTTTTAGCTAATGAGACAAAATATGCCAGGCATCTCATTAATGTTTTATAGTTGCGTTAAAATCTATCTCTGATTATTTAAAGAATCTTTTAACTTTATTTATTAATATTGTAAATAGTTTTAGAGACAACTAATTTCTGCAAGGTAACGTTAGTTGCTGTTTTTATGGCTGATCACGTCCTTAATGACACTAGAATTAATTGCTTATTGTAGTGATTTTTTCAAAGTTTTTGAATTACAATTTCATTATTTTCTTCTGTGTTTTACAAACCTTCCAAATATCTTTTTTTGAATCTTATGTATCTCTAAGGGCTGGCATAGTGGCTCAGTGGTGAGCACTTCACAGCACCAGGGTCCCAGGTTCAATTCCAGCCTCGGGCGACTGTCTATGTGGAGTTTGCACATTCTTCCCATGTCTGTGTGAGTTTCCTCCGGTTTCCTCCCACAGTCCAAAAGATGTGCAGGCCAGGTAAATTGGCCATGCAAAATTGTCCATAGTGTTAGGTGCATTAGTCAGAGGGAAATGGGTCTGGGTGGGTTACTCTCCAGAGGGTCGGTGTGGACTTGTTGGGCCGAAGGGCCTGTTTCCACACTGTAGGGAATCTAATCTATGTTTGCATTCTTTGGAATCTTGCCATTCAGATAATGTTTTCTTTTGCCTTTGAATAATTCCTTTCTCAAATACCCTTCCATATATATACATACATTTTTTTTATTCTACCATTTTGTGTCTCTCAAAAACAGGCAGCTCCAACAATGTTGTTCACTAACTTACTAATCAAGCCACCAACATTCTCCTCCTAAAGATTTATTTATATTACAAACAACAGGAGTTCCAGCACTGATCCCTGTGGATCACCACTGGTCACAGATCTCCAGTCTGAAAAACACCCTTCCCCCACTAGTCTTCTGTATCCATCTTTCCCGCTTACTGCAGGTCGCATGTGATTTCACCTTTTAGCCTGCCATGAGGGACCTGGTTGAAGACCTTGCTAAAATTCATTTGGACAGCATCTAATGCCCTCCCTTCATTAATCATCTTTTGTCATAACCTTTCCCACTTTAATAGCTACAAATCATGGTTTTTTATATATATATGTATATATCTAAGTTCATTCGTCTTACCTGTCATACTCCTCACATTAAATTAAATACCCTTCAGACCGCCAGTCCCAATTGTGTTCAACAACCTCTCCTTGTCTGTTCTTCCTCTTTGTCTTGCTGGCCTTAGTCTCAGACTCCTCCTCAGTCGTTTTATTTGTTGACCTAATTCTCTGATTCCTGCTCCATGGCACACATTTAAAGCCTCCCTTGTGCAAAACCTCCCTGACAGGATATTTGTTCCTCGCCAGTTTAGGTGCAGTCCTTCTTGTAAAGATCCTTTTTGTCCCTGAAGACATACCAATGATTCAATGTATGAAGTTCACATCCAGAATTCTGTGATAACAGCTGCCTTTAACCTGTGAATGTCTAACTAATACTATTGCCCCTGGAAGGGCCTCACACTTCATGGAGTGAATTGCATGCTCAGCCTGTCAATCAAGGTGATGTCTCAAACTATCTTGGTCCTTTCTGCCTTTCTCTTCCAGTCAGCCCCATGAGTTTTAATATTCCCCACATTTCTACCTGTCTCTTTTAACTCGTTATCTCCCACTTTAACCACTGAGATCGAAGCATAAATCCTAGTTATGCCAAACGTTGTTATGTACTGTCCCCTCATTTCCCATGGCTAACCCACCTAATCTATATATCCCTGGAGGCTATGGGCAATTTAGCATAGCCAATCCACCTAACGTGCACATCTTTGAACTGAGGGAAGGGACACAGGGAGAATATGCAAACTCCACAAAGATAGTCACCCGAGGATGGAATCAAACCTGGGTCCCTGGTGCTGTGAGGCAAAAGTGCCAACCACTGAGCCACCATACCGCTCCTTTCCTGCCAAGGTGGCTTGGATGTGGCCCAGTTTGACTTGGGTTGCCCATGTTACAAATTGAAAACCTCCACACAGGATGGGCCCTTGGTGCACCCTACAATTATCAATAGTTATAGCTGGCTGTCAAGGAGCAATGGGTCAAGATTAGAGTGGTGCTGGAAAAGCACAGCAAGTCAGGCAGTATCTGAGGAGCAGGAAAATTGATGTTTCAGGCAAAAGCCCTTCATCAGGAATGAGGCTGGAAGCCGAGGGGGTGGAGAGAAAAATGGGAGGGGGGTGGGGCTGGGGAGAAGGTAGCTGAGAGCGCAATAGTTGGATGGAGGTGGGGGTAAAGGTGATAGGTGATCAGAGGGGAGGATAGAGCAGATAGGTGGGAAGGAAGATAAACAGATGAAACTGGTCAGGAGGACAGTGCTGAGCTGGAAGGTTGGAACTGGGGTAAGGTGGGGGGAGGGGAAATGAGAAAACTGGTGAAGTCCATATTGATGCCATGGGGTTGAAGGGTCCCAAGGCAGAACTTGAGGTGTTCTTCCTCCAGGCGTCGGGTAGTGAGGGAGTGCCGATGGAGAAGGCCCAGGTTCTGCATGTCCTCAGCAGAGTGGGAGGGGTAGTTCAATTGTTCGGCCACTGGGCGGTGAGTTTGATTGGTGCAGGTGTCCCAGAGATGTTCTCTGAAGCACTCTGTGAGAAGGTGTCCAGTATCTGCAGTGTAGAGGAGATTGCATCGGGAGCAACAGATACAATAAATGACTTGTGGAAATACAGGTGAAATTATGATGGTTGTGGAAGGCCCCTTTGGAGGGAGGGTGGGTTGTTAGGGGGTGTCGACCTGACCAAGTAGTCGCAGAGAGAAAGGTCTTTATGGAAAGCGGATAGGGGTGGGGAGAGAAATATATCCCTGGTGGTGAGGTCCATTTGTAGGTAACGGAAATGTCGGCAGATGTTGCAATTTATGTGGAGGTTGGTGGGGTGGAAGGTGAGAACCGGGGGGGGTTCTGTCCTTGCTCTCCACCCGCTTCCCCCCTCCCCGCCTCCCATTTATCTCTCCATCCCAGAGGCTCCCAGCCTCATTCCTGATGAAGGCTTTTTCCCAAAATGTCGATTTTTCCTGCTCCTCGGATGTTGCCTGACCTGCTGTGCTTTTCCAGCACCACTCTAATCTCCAGCATCTGCAGTACCCCTTTCTGCCCTGTCAAGGAGCAATAGGCAACTGAGATGACCTTATCTGTTTCAAGTAAAATTAGACCTGTCTGGGGTCCAACTTTGGCCCCAATCCATTATGCCTGTCACTTTTATCAATGCATCAATGCATGCCTCAGTCTGCCTTGCAGAATATTCTTCTTCATCGATGTCCTTTACCCCTAGCATTAGGGAGGCAACACACTATGTGGAACACATGATTACAGTAACTGAAATGGCTGTCTTTTCCCCTAGCTATAAAATCTCCTTTAATGACTGCATTCCTAATCATTTCTATTTCATTCTTTATATTTTGTTTTCCAGAATGCATTCTTTCAAAGGGTCATTACTCCCAGCAATCTGCAATGCTGAGTACACAATTCAGATCGACACTCACCCTGAAAACTTTCCTTTCTACCTCCTCCTATTCTTCTCCTAGAACATGCAATCCAGGAAAATCATCTCCCTGATACTGTACATTACTTGAAGTGTCCCTTAATCTCAGAAGTTCTGAGCTTGAGCTTAAACATTTGGAGACACTTCATACACACATACTTCCTACATGTTTGTATCCCAAGTCATATGAAGTATCCTGAAACTGATACATAGTATGGGAAGTGCAAACATCAGAAACCTGCATCTCATTCGTTAATTTAAAAAGTCTCTCATCCTTCTCATAGATTCTATTTAATGTCTGATTTAAATTATTAAATTTTAATTAATGTCTCTGAACAATATTCTGTGCTACAAATCTTACAATTTCATTGTTCCAAGCTTGGAAGTTGCCTGAACTGATTTTGTAAAAATGGTGTAGCCAGCCAAGTTTATTGCTATAATCCAGATTCAATTTAAATTTAGCTTGTCAAATTGAAAATGCCTTGGGTCACGATAAATTCCCTTCAATTTAAAAATAAAACTTGTGCAAAATATGTAATTACTGTATTGATTGCATTTAAATTTCTTTTCTCTTTAGAATGCTGCAAAGTGAGCAAAGGTTGCTGCAAAGGTTTTATATCACTATGCACTACATTGTATATTATTTAAATGGAGAAAGACTGCTGAGAACTGCAAAGGTTTGGGAGGCTTCATTCTATGAATCACAGAAAGCTAGCACCCAACCTTAGTGAGTAATAGGGAAGGCAGATAGAATATTGCCTTTTATTTGAAAAAGGCATGGCACATGAAAGTAGGGGTGTTTTGCTAAACTATAGAAGGCATTAGTCAGATCCCAGCTGGAATACTATAAGCACTTTTGGGCCCCTTATCTAAGGAAAGATATGTTGGCATTGATGAAAATTCAGATAAGGTTCACTAGGCTGATACCAGGAATGGAAGGATTGTCTTAGGAGTAGAGGTGTAATACGTTGGGCCTGGACACATTGAAATTTAGAAAAATGAGAGGTAACCTGATTGAAACATACAAGATTAGTAGTGGACATAAGTGGATACATGCAGAGGAACTGTTTCCTATTGTGGGAGAAAATAGGACCAGAGGGCATAATCTCAGAATAAGGGATTGTTCATTAAAAAATATTGGAGAAGGTTTTCTACTCTGAGTGTAGTGAATATATGGACTTCTTTACCGCAGAGGGCTATTGATGCTGGATTATTATGCATTCATGACTGGGATAGCAGAGTTTTAATTAGTAAGGAAATGAAGGGTTATAAGGAAACGGCAGACAGTCAATTTGAAGATTATTAGATCAGCCATAATCTGATTGAATGGCAGAGTTTTATGGTCCTATGGCCAGAAGTTTTATTATTTAATGATAACATTGTATCATGTGGTAAATAACGCTTTATTATAATCAATTCCTCAATCTAGATTCCTGTCAAGCAAAGTCAGATATTTTTCTGACTTCAGTCTCACTGTTTAAAGCATAAGAATTAGGAGCTGAAGTAGACTGTTTGGCACCCTGCGATTGCTTTGTCATCAACAAAATCATAGCTGGCTGATGTCCATCATCTAATCTTATCCAATTCCTTTAATCCTTAGATCCAAACATCTACCACCCTCTGTCAGGAGTATACTCAATGACTGAAAGTGTACAACTTTCTGGAACAGAGAATTATAATTATTCACAATATTGAGTGAACAAAATACTATATCTCAGTCTGAGATATTTTATTTTGCGTTTGTAACCATCCTCTAGATTATTTTTCCGCATCTATCCTTTCTTGCTCCTCAAAAGCTTACATTTCAATTAGATGACTGTAATTCTTCTAAACTCTAAGGGATATATGTCTTATCTACTCAATCTTTTGTCATATGTGTGAGAAACAAAAGCTCACTCACTTTAATAATTTCAGTCCGAGACAAATATCTGAATCCGCCATTTATTTATACACCTATAGGTGGGTGCCCTGTCTCATTACCAGGTAAGGTAATGACAAAATGCACACCAAATCCAACAAACTCTCGAAATTTATACAGTTTGAATCCCCATATTTTTCCTTATTCCATTGTCTGTTCCCTGCTTCGCTTACGTCACTCATTTCCTTAAGACTTATCCCACAACTTCTGTTTATCCTGTCTTGTCCGTGACAAACTCTTATCTCTGACTCCCATAAGGGTGTTTGACGTCAGTCTATTGTAGATTATTGATTAAGCATATCTTTTCTTCTATCAGCATCTATTTCCATCCAGAGGCCACTTTGACCTCTTTGATTAGGGTTTGTTCCTGTGTCCCCGTGTAAGGGGGAAACAGATGCTTTCCTGTTTGCCCATATATCCACCATTGTTCTGTATTCATGTCTCATGCTTTCTTTTTGCTGAATATGTATTTTCTCATTCCTATTCTGTATCAGAATTTATACTTGCAGAAATAACATTAATTCATTTATATCCCACAATTTCCCCTTTTTCTTTTCATTACTATCTGTTATCTTCTGCATTTTTGTCTCTTTTTTTGTTTAAACATTGTTCCCAAAATTCGCAAGCATCATTTCAGAGATTTCATCCATCTTAGTCTCACTCATCTCCTTATTATTTAGTTGATAAAGTTCCTCTGTCTGATTCCCCTCAGGGGCATTCGTTTCATCAAGGCTGTTTCAATCAGCCTCTGGGTGAGCCCTCGTATACAGGGTATGACACAACAGCCAATGGCCACCAATACCCCGACTACTACTATCAGGGAAGTAAGGATAAAAACCACCACCCCCTTTCTCTGCTAAAATCATATCAAGGGCTATTCTGTTTTCCCATGCCATCCTACTTGTCGCATCAAGCTGTTCTGATATTCCTTTAACCGCCTCTCTTGTATAATTTTATAAATCGCTGTTGATTATAAAAAATGTAATTTATCCAGTCTACATTTTTATTAATTGTTGCCCACCAAAAGAGAGCTGACTCAAAGCCTGCTGCAATCTGGTTACGAGCTTTGAATTCAGGCACTCCCCTAGGGACTCCTACCGAATCAAGATAAATCCTGTCATCAAAAGAATTATCTAACAGTAATCTCTTACCCCTTCCCTTTTTCCCTACTATCTTTTCCTTCTCAAATGCCAGGGTAAATGGAATTGCCAATTGTACAATTGCGCATATCCCTCTCCAATCCGGAGGTAGGGTGGGTCTCAATATTTTTCCTCCACAGTACCACCACAGATCCGCTCGGGGAACCTTTAATGCTGAGTAGTTCCCTCCCTTCTTCGTTTCGGTAACATTCTTAATCTCTGTACATAATTTCAGCTCCCCCAAATGTCTCGACCGACTCGTACCTCGCCTGTGCACACATGACGTGTGATTTCCAACTGCGGCGGAAAATGTGGGGGGAACTTTTGCATCTTTCTCCTCCAAGGGAGGGAACATCAGAGATAGGGAGGTACAATTCCTATCATTCCATGCAGTCTCATCCTGATACAGGGCTATCATACATTTCATGCCCTTCCTGTCTCGCTTCCACCCGAGCGGAAAGGGAACCACCTGGGCCACTGGCCTACCGGAGGCACATGCATAGCAATTGCTTTTGTTCAGACTTTTTACAGTATACTTTACTCATTCAACCCAGGCATTTGTATCCCCGTACCCAGTCTCTATCTCGATGGTCTGTTTCAAATCCTTTACCTCTATAATTTTTACTACTGTAGGATCATTGGGAGGAGTGAAAGGTTGTATCTCATTACCCAGTAATTCTACCCATTTTTCCCTGTCCTATGCTAATTCGAAAACAACAGCCCACAAACTCCTTCCTATTTGCTTTCATTTCAATCCCAAATGTTTCATTTAATTGTACCTCATAAGTGCCACCTCCCAAAACCGCTCCGTGCCATGTGGTTTTTCTTATCATTAAATATATGGGGTTACACTTTTTATTGGGACAATCGCGTGCTGGTCGGAAGGGGGCCCGGTGTATTGTGACAAGACCATTATACCAGGTACCATCCCCGAGGCCATCCCCATAGGACTTAAGATGTATCTCTGAGTTGCGGTATTGTCTCTGATTAGCTACATTCCCACAATTTACTAAGCTACATATATCAGTGTCTATTACTTGTGGATTATCAGACTCAGGAACCATTAATAATACATATGAAAATGATATGTGACAAAATCCTAATACCAAGAGGGCTAGCATCATAACTCTAAGTATTCCCAGTATTCTGATCATTATGCTAAAACACAAAAAGGCTTAATATACAATCTTACAGAAATAATCCCGCGCCCGCATCGCCACTGTATAGTCAATTACTCAAAGTCTCTTTAGTCTGAGTTTCAGCGGGTCTTGTGTTGATTCGGCTGTCCAGACTTCTTCCTCAACTGGAGGGTCCACTGGCCCTTTGATCCGAATGTAGTGAGTCCAGCCTTTCTCCACCGTCCTTATTGCCGTTTCGGTCAAAAGAGCCTGGTACGGCCCTTCCCAGTCTGGCTGCAGCTTAGTCTCTGTCCATGATTTTAAGACTCAATCTTCTGGCCGGATGGGATGAACAGCAAATTCAAGGGGCGGAGTCTGTGCCAATAGACCCTGTTTTCTGAGGAAAGATAAAGAGGAGGACAAGCCCAGTATATACTTCTTTAAAAACAAATCTTTAGTTTCGGGAATTGGCAATTCTCCCTGTGTTCCCAGATAAGGTAATTCAAATAAGATTTCATAGGGGGATAGTCCCAAATCTTTCCTCCGCCAAGGGACAAGCCCAAAAGGCATCCTTTAAATCTATCACACTAAACCATTTGTGATCATGAAGGATCTTACTTAATAATGTGTAGGGGTTTGGCACCACTGGGTGCCTGATCTGTACTATTCGATTTAATGTTCTCAAATCCTGCACCAATCGATAAGTTCCATCAGATTTCCGCACTGGTAGAATTGGGGTATTATAAGGAGACATACATGGCTCCAACAAACCATCTCTAATCAGTCCCTCAATTACTGGCTGCAGTCCCCGTTTACCTTCTATGGAAATAGGATATTGTCGTTCACAGACAACGTCCCCTTCCCATTTTAAATTTATTGTAAGGGGAGGGATCTGTAGTTTTCCACGATTCCCTTCTCTAGCCCATACAATAGGGTCTATCTCTCTCTCTGCATCCTCTGTCAATATTGCCAGTTGTACAACTAATTCTTCTTCCTGAATTCCAATCTCCAGTCCTAAAAGGATAATTAAATCTCTCCCCAGTAAGTTACTTCCTATATCAGGGATATACAGCAGTTCCCCTGTGATCCTATCCTTAGGACCTTCTATCATCATAGGTTCAAATACTGGAACAGTAAATCCTTCCCCTTTCACCCCCGAAACAGTAATTGACCGTGTAAACATTTCTACTTTCTTTGGTTTAAAATTTGGCGATGACCGTGCTGCCCCGTATCTACTAGGGAGATTACCTCCTCCCTACACGGTCCCACCTTCAAGTTTATCAAGGGTTCCTGGTGGGCTCCTGAGGGCAGGAACCCCTGACACCCCTATTCTTCATCATAATTCATAAGCGGAATTGCCTTTTCTTCCCTTTGTAGATCAGGACACTCCCGCTTAAAATGCCCTATCTTTCCACAATAATAGCATCCTGCCTGTAGCGACTTCCATCTCTGCCCCTGTCGCTCAAACCCTCTATCAAATGTTCCCCCTTGTCCTCTCCCTCTTTACAAACACTTTCTGTGCCTCTCTCAACAATTCATCTAATGATTTTTCACTCCATCCTTCTATCTTCTGTATCTTTCTCTGTATGTCTGGCCATGCTCTTGTCACAAAATGTACTTTCAAAAGACCCTGTGCCACTGGGTCCTCAGGGTTCATTCCAGAGTATTTCCGCATTGAGTCCCTTAATCTTTGCAAGAAAGCTGAGGGGGTCTCATCTTTCTCCTGTCTAATTTCAAAGGCTTTAATCAAATTCTGTGACTTCGGAACTGCCTCCCTTATTCCTTTTAGAATCAGGTCTTTCAATTCCCTCATTTCTTCTCTATGCTCCGGGTTTTGGTTTTCCCACTGGGGGTCTCTGAGGGGAAACTTCATCTCTCCCTGTCCAGCATCCCCATCTCCAATCAGGTGTTCCCTGTCCCATATTTTAATGGCAGTTCCTCGTACAAGTCCCCTTTCCTCCCCAGTAAATAATATATTCAAAATAGACATTAATTCAGCCCAGGTATACAGACTGGGCCCCAAAAATTGAACAATTTGTTCAGACAACCCCACCGGATCCTCAACCAGGACCTCCATTTCCTTTTTAAATGTTCTGACCTCCCCACTGGTGAGGGGGGCACTTACAAACCCAATCTCTTTGTCCCCTATGGGTACCTCCCAAAGGGGATAAGTCGTTACGTTTTTCCCCTTTTTCTTTTTTTTAAAGAAATATTGCAATATTTCTAGCTCCCCATAACTTCAAACACCAATTCATCAATTCATGCTTGACTAACCTTCAAAGCCTGTTCCTAACTTATAAATATATTTATATATATTTACGTTCATTTCTTCAGTATTTAATAGTCAAAATGCAAAATGCATACAGTTCCCAATTTTGCAATTCACTGTAATTACCCAGTTTTAGTCCTTTAATTTAGATCCAGAATTAGTTTCCTTAAATAGTCCTGACCAATCATTGCTCAATTACAATACTATAAGTCGTAAAATAATCAGAACTTGCCTTAAAAGAATTTGTCTACTCAAGTTTTTTTTTTAAAAAAACTTCTAATGCATGAACAATGGCTGAATCCAAGGTCACAGATATTAACCATAGAATTTTGCTTTTACTACAATCTAATGTTGAACTGAAACTTCAACTGTCCTCTATAAATCGCTTTTATGTAAAGATAAAAGAGATTAGTTAGAAACTGATAGTAAGGCAGTCATGATCTGTAAAAAGAACAGGAGTTATCATTCCTTTTTTTTTCATAATCACAATAGAATCCTTAACCTTAAAAGAAATCATGTTAAATTTCCATAACAAAAATCAGATTCAAAACAGTCCTGGAACTCAAGCACCAGGGAATAAAACGCAAACATTCAATCACCAACAAACAAATGTGCATTCAAACCAAATCACAAAGGGTTAAACTTCCTACCAGCTGTACAGCTCTTTTCATTCTCTCTCTCGCACATTGACATATAAACTCAGATATTCACAAACCCAGTCTTCGTCCGATCTGTACTTTGGCCAGAAGACAGCGGGACGAAGAATGGAGTCCTTAGTCCATACAAAGCAACAATATTTAATCATCTTTCTCCCTTGCACAAGTATTATTTTGCCAATTTCCACAACATCCTGCCCAAAGGACTTTCTGGAGGAATGTTGTAAGGGACCCCGCCTCCATTTCCATTGTCTTTTCCTTACTTTGTTTCCCCGGAGGCTTTTTTCTTACCCAAAGCGCAAGCCATATTGAGTTCCTTCGTTAGTCCCTTATTAACTACTAAAACTCAATCCCGACCACCAAGGCAATACTTAAAAGTCAATTTTCTTACCTTGGTCTGTGCACAGAGTTGCCTGGCCCCTTTTGTCACTGTATTTTCTATCGAGCTCCTATCACTGTCTGATTCAGATGTCTCTCTTATAGGATTCACATCAGTCACCCAAGGGAGCAGACCAAACCGGGACACGAGACCGCTCCTCAATGGGGAACGGGACGCGTCTTCCCAGTGTCCAAGGCCAGCCACTCCCCCCGGTGATGGAAGAAAATCCCGGACACGAGCCCCCAATTGTGAGAAACAAAAGCTCACTCACTTTAATAATTTCAGTCCGAGACAAATATCTGAATCCGCCATTTATTTATACACCTATAGGTGGGTGCCCTGTCTCATTACCAGGTAAGGTAATGACAAAATGCACACCAAATCCAACAAACTCTCGAAATTTATACAGTTTGAATCCCCATATTTTTCCTTATTCCATTGTCTGTTCCCTGCTTCGCTTACGTCACTCATTTCCTTAAGACTTATCCCACAACTTCTGTTTATCCTGTCTTGTCCGTGACAAACTCTTATCTCTGACTCCCATAAGGGTGTTTGACGTCAGTCTATTGTAGATTATTGATTAAGCATATCTTTTCTTCTATCAGCATCTATTTCCATCCAGAGGCCACTTTGACCTCTTTGATTAGGGTTTGTTCCTGTGTCCCCGTGTAAGGGGGAAACAGATGCTTTCCTGTTTGCCCATATATCCACCATTGTTCTGTATTCATGTCTCATGCTTTCTTTTTGCTGAATATGTATTTTCTCATTCCTATTCTGTATCAGAATTTATACTTGCAGAAATAACATTAATTCATTTATATCCCACATATGACAATCCCCTTTATTATACTCTGTGGAGCATGTCTTTCTTTCTACAGGTCAGCAAACCAAAACTGCACACATTTTTTCAGGTATGGCCTCATGATACCCTTTGTAACTGTAATTAGAATTTTGTATTTGAAATCCTGTTGTAGTAAAAACTATCTTCCCATGTTTTACTCTGCATCCATGTTAACTATGATGCATGCTGAAAATGTGTTGCTGGAAAAACGCAGCAGGTCAGGCAGCATCCAAGGAACAGGAGAATCGACGTTTCGGGCATAAGCCCTTCTTCAGGAATGATGCATGCACGAGGTCCCCTGAATGCAAAAGATTTCCGTATATCATTAAAAACATATTTCTTTTCTACCAAAGAGAATAACTTCACACTGGCATATTTGTTCTTGACCACTCACCCAACGTAACCATAGTCGGCTGCAGCATCTTCTCATCCTCCTCACTACCTTCCCATGTGACATTTGTATGGACCGAATCAGGAGAAAATATAAACCAAATGGAGATAGTAGAGTGGGAAATGCCTAATGTATGGATCTTGGTCAGGTACATGGAATGCTTTAGGATTAGAGGAGGCTGTAGCCTTCATGAAAACAAGGAAATGGTTGTCATAGGATTCATTGTGGAATGGCCTCTAAGGCTTACATTGCTGGTGGTCTACCTTTCAAAACCATAGAATACTCAAGGAAAAGTGACAACCAGGAGATTTGGGTTGTATCTAAGTGAATTGGAGGATGCCATACATACCTTTTGTGGAAATACATTGAATCAATAATGGGCAATATGGCATGGGCTGGGATTTAAGCATATTGAAAGAGATGATGTAACAAAGTAAGTAAGAGGTATCAGAGATGCATTGAGATGGTGCACTGTAACCTCTGATTAAGAAGCCTTGGTGATTGCAGGTCTGCAAGAACAAAACTGATGCAAGATGGCTTTTCGAAACAGTAAGGGTAGGAACTAGAAGAAGTGAGAGACGAGCTTAGAAATTGGAAGCACTCTGGAAAGAGATGGAGTCAGGATTCTTGAGTTTATCATGTGCTTAAGTTAGAAACAACCAATGACGCCAAAGCTCAGAAATGTTGATGCATCATGTGAAGTGGAAGTATTAGCTGAAGGAGGACACAGTTAAATAGGCTATGGAAGATGTTTTCAGTCAGAGTATATTAGAGTTGCCAGATGAGCCTGAGTGTCATTGAAATATAATGCAATGATCTCTTTAATCTGTTGAAACTCTGGAGCAAATACATTGTGATTGAACTTCAGCAAAGTTTCATTACCACCTTCTGTAATTTCAGCAGATGATTGATATAAATCCTACTGAACGTTTTAAAAATCACTCATGGAATATGGGCATTATTAGCTGAGCCAGCATTTTATTACTTGTTCATAGTTGCCCTTGAGAAGGTGTTGGCAAACTGCCTTCTTGGAATACTGCATTCCATGCCATTAGGGAGGGAATTCTTGGATCTTAGCCTAACAACATTGAAGAAACAGTGATATATTCCAAGCCACGGTGGTGAGTCACAGAGGGAAATTTGCTGTGGCAATGTTTCTATGTATCTGCTGCCCTTGTCCTTTTAGGTACTGATGGTTGTGGGTTTGTAAGGTACTGTCTATGGATCTTTGGTGAATTTATGCTGTGCACCTTATACCAAGTTCACACTGCTGCTACTGAGTGTTGGTGGTAGAGGGAGTGAATGTTTGTGGATGTGATGCCAATCATGTAGGCTGCTTTGTCCTCTGAAATGTCGACCTCTCCACCTCCTGATGCTGCCCGGCTTGGTATGTTCTTCCAACCACCTGGTTGTCTACTTTGTCCGGAAAGAAGTCAAGCTTCTTGAATGTTGTTGGAATTGCGCTCATCCTGGCAAGTGGGGAGTATTCCATCACACTCCTAACTTATGTCTTGTGATAGTGGACAGGTTTTGGAAGTCAGGATGTGTTACTCACTGCAGTATTCCTCGCCTCTGATTTGCTCTTGTAGGTATTGCATTAATATGGCTAGTCAAGTTCATTTTCTGATCAATGCGACAGAATAAGTGCAGAGTTTTGAGAGATCTCTCACCAATGTTAGGCTGAACAACCGAGACACCCCCTACAGCCGCTCAGTTCCTTTGTTTTTATACTTGTATATCTGCCTTTGCCAGTGGCTTAAGAACACAAAAGTAGTCCACACAAACCCCTGAACCTGCTCATCCATTCAACCGGTCATGGCTGAATGTTGGCTTCAATGCCACTCCCCATATACGTTCATTCCCTGAGAGACAATAAACCTCTCAATCTCGGTCTGAAGCATATTCAATGACAGAGTAGTCACACTCTTTTGGCATGAACAATTCCAATCAAATTTTTCTTCATTTCAGTCTCATATGATTGTTCCCTTAACCTGAGACTGTAACTTCCATGTTCTAGATTCTCCAAAAAGGGGAACAACCTATCAGTGTCTACCCTATCAAGCCCCTTTAGAATTTTATGTTTTAAAGAGATTACCTCTCATTTTCTTTTAAACTCTAGAGAATATAGATCCAATCTACTCCAAGTTTCATCACTGGGACACCCTATTATCTATTTTCCCAGGAACTAATCGAGTGAAGATTCATTAAAAAGTCGCCAGTGTATCTATATATTTGCCTAAATATGGAGACCAAAACTGTACACATTCCAGGTGTGGCTTCACAAAACCAATTGTAACAAGAGTTCTTTATACTAGTGTTATGACAAAGGGTAAATTTAAAACCAGCAAAACAAAAACAAATTTATCCCATGCAGTAATCTGTAAAAATCGAGTGGGCAAGAACTATATCAAGAAAAAATTAACAACTTTATGTCTTAAAGTATAACAGAGAATAATAAACTAACCACTATTTACAATTTCTTTCTCTAATCTTTTAGCTTCCCTTCTATAATATTAGACCAATAAAACTCCCAATTAAAAGTTACAAAACAACACTTCTTATCTCAAAACCAGGCAACTGTAGGTTCTTGTTTTTGGATCTTCCTGTATTTTCTTTTCTCCTTGTTAGGAATTTCTGCGTTACAGGTTACTGATCGAAAAGGAACATTAAAGAGAAATATTTTTTCAAGCAGTCTCCTACATGCTAGGACGTGGCAGATGTCCTTTTCACTGTTCGATTTTCCCTGGTCTTATACTCCAAAGCATCGGATTGTGTCATTGGTTTTTAAGATTGTCAATACACTCATTTCAAACTTGATTGGAGTTTATTATGTTTCGGGTATAATTTAAACTGATTGGCCAAATTTGAATTTGTTTTTGTCTCCAAGCAACGAACTAATTGAGTTGTCCGGTCCAGTGTTACATTGTCACCTTTCAGTGGTGTGTCCAGTAGTTCTAGTGCTTTTAATTCTCTTAAAGGTATACCCACATCTTTATAACATCCAACAATCCCCTTGTCTTAAAGACTAACATCTTATTTTCCTTCCTAATTGCTTGTTGTACCTTCATGATAACTTTTGTTTCTTACGTTCAAGCCCTTTGAATATCAACATTTGCAAGCTTCATGCCTTTTAAGTGTATTCTACTTTTCCATTGCAAGGACCAAAATGACTAATCTCTCACTTTCTCCACTTGTTTACTTATCAACACATCATGGGCCACTAGAAATAATCTAATTCGTTACTTTTAAAAATTTTAGGTGTAAGAGTTGTAATCAGTAAATTCAGTCCCTGGAAATTTCTTTTTACTCTGAAAATTTTATTTTTAAACAAAAATTGTGTTCTATTTTAAGGAACTAAAATTTAGAACAAGATTAAATTGCAGAAAATACGGAGGCATGGGATTGGGATTTGGCAGTTTAGGTTAAAAATTGGTGGTTGATGGGAAATGTTCACCCTGGAGTTAATGGTGTATCACAAGGATCTGTTTTGGGGCCACTATTGTTTGTCATTTTTATAAATGACCTGGATGAGGGCGTAGAAGGATAAGTTAGTAAATTTGCAGATGTCGCTAAGATCGGTGGAGTAGTGGATAGTGCTGAAAGATATTGCAGGTTACAGAGGAACCTGGGCTGAGAGGTGGCAAATTTAGTTTAATGCGGAAAAGTGCGAGGTGATTCACTTTGGAAGGAGCAACAGGAATAAAGAGTATTGGGCTAATGGTAAGATTCTTTGTAGTGTAGATGAGCAGAAGATCTCGATGTCCATGTTCATAGAACCCAGAAAGTTTCCACTCAGGTTGATAGGGTTGTTAAGTAGGCATATGGAGTGTTAGCTTTCATTGGTAGAGGAATTGAGTTTCAGAGCCATGAGGTCATATTGCAGCTGTCCAAAACTCTGGTGCGGCCGTGCTTGGAGTATTGTGTACAGTTCTGGTCACCGCATTATAGAAAGGATGTGGAAGCTTTGGAAAGGGTGCAGTGGAGATTTACTAGGATGTTGCCTGGTATGCAGGGAAGGTCTTATGAGGATAGGCTGAGGGACTTGAGGCTGTTTTTGTTAGAAAGAAGAAGGTTGAGAGGTGACATAATAGAGATACAAGATGATCAGAGGATTAGTCAGTATGGCTTTGTGCCAAGGAGATTTTGTCTCACAAATTTGATTGAGTTTTTTGAGGAAATGATTAAGATAATCAATGAGGGTAGGCCAGTGGATGATGCTTGAACTTATTGAAAGTATTTACAGAGTCAAAGAGTCATGGAGCTGTACAGCATGGAGAGACCCTTTGCTGCAACTCATCCATGCTGAACAGATATCTTAGATTAATCTAGCCCCATTTGCCAGTCCTAAACCCTTCCTATTCATACACCCATCCAGATGCCTTTTAAATGTTGTTATTGTACAAGGCTTCACCACTTCCTCTGGCAGCTTATTCCATACATGCACCAGCCTCTGCAAGAAAAAGTTGCCGCTTAGGTCCTTTTTAAACCTTTCCCCTCTCACCCTAAACCTATGCTCTTTCGTTTTGGACTCAGTTACCATGGTGAAAAAACCCTGGTTATTCACCCGATCTACGCCCCTCGTGATTTTATAAACCTCTATAAGGTCACCCCTCAGCCTCCGACACGCTAGTGTTATGACGTCAAAAGCATGTATGTTCACTTTAAAATAGAGAGTGTCTTCTGAATTTTGAAGTAAACTTAAAGTGCAGGCCCAGCTGCCCGAGTGGAAAGGCCGGGACATGAGCTGTTCCAAAATAGATTCATTGGCTGTTAAATGAATGCCTGAGTTTTAGTTGCTGTTTTGGCAACAATTTGAATTTAACTAATTAGTTTAAATTATGCCCAAGATACTAAACCTAACTGAATTTGAATTTATTGTTTTGACAACATTAGACCGATGAGATGATATGATGTTGGGGAGTCTAAAATACACAGGCATTTTGAAAATTAGTCAGAGAGCAACTGCCATCTATCAGCTGAGCAACTGCTATAGAGCTGGAGAACTAACTGCCCATCTAACATCTTGCTCTCAAAGAAATTAGAAGACATTCTCTATCAAAGGTACCTTTTCAAGTAAAACATACTTACAGTAAGAAGAAAGAAGTAGACCCAGGGAGATCAGTAGGTGGAAGATTGAAGACAGCAGAGAAATTAGAGACTGTGTGGTCTTGAGATTAAGTTAATATAATTTTTAATAATTGTAGTATTGGAACAGCATTTTTTATAGAGTTGGGTCAGATAGTTAGTAGTTAAGAAAAGGTGGGGTTGGGATTTGTGAATAGTTTTTATTTGGGTTCACTATTAAAGTTAGGAAAATAAATTGTTATTTTTTTTCTTTAAATAGTGGAAATTAAGAGTTCTTTGTCACTCACTCATTTTAACAGATAATGAGGCAAGCTTTTCTGAGTGCTTTGTTTTAATTAACAGAGGCGTACAACCTCCATGTCATAACAGTTTGGGGACTCATCATCTGGAATTTGGACAGATTTGAACTGTGTCGGGTATGTCATGAAGATATATTGAAACCTTATTATAATAGAGAGAGGGAACTAGAGAAGCAGGTGTTAGTTACTGCCCCACAATGTGAGGAATCAAATTTAGATGGTGTAGATTTTGATGTGCCTCAAAATACATTAAATAATGAGGAATTCCTTGAGGAATGGGATATGACAGTGAACCATCTCTCTTAGGAGCAAAGAACTGAGTTGAAAAGTTTGTTGCAGCAATATGAGGACATATGCAGGAATAGAATGGGGAGGACTAATAATATTGTGCATGAAGTGGAAATAGGGAATTCTGTTTTCATAAAACAACATCCCTTCAGGCTATATCTACTTAAAGCCACACAGATCCAGAAGGTAGTGAATTAATGTGAAAGGTATAACTTAGATTAATGACATATGTATTTCATAGTAATGGTATTAAGAATTAGGGAAAAAATTGAAGCCATCTTTTCATTACGATGGTTCATTTTTTCTTAAGGGAGGAGGTGTTGCAACATCAAAAGTGTGTATGTTCACTTTAAAATAGAAAGTGTTTTCTGAAGTTTGAAGTAAACTTAAAGTGCAGACTCAGCTGCCTGAATGGAAAGACTGGGAGATGAACTGTTCCAAAATAACTACATGTAACAATTGGTTGTTAAATGGATACCTGAGTTTTGGTTGCTGTTTTGACAGCAATTTGAATTTAACCAATTAGTTTAAATTATGCCCATGATATCAAAACCCAATTGAATTGAATTTATTGTTTTTACAACATCAGACCAACGAGATAGTTTGATGTTGGGGGATATAAAAAAATGAGCATTTTGAAAATTGGTCATAGAGGAATTGCCATCGATCAGCCAAACAACTCACATAGAGCCAGAGAGCTAACTGTCCACCTAACACCTTGCTCTCAAAGAAATTAGAAGGCAACCTGTATCAAAGGTACCTTTTAAGTAAGACATATTCACAGTAAAAGAAGGAAGAACCTGTGAGACCAGCAGGAAGAAGATTGAAAGCAATGGAGAAGACAGAGACTGTGTGGTCCTGAGATTAAGATAATGTAATGCTTAATAATTTTGGTATTGGAACAGCATATTTTATAGAGTTGGGGTCAGACAGTAAGTAGTTAAGAAAAGGAGACTTGGATTTATGAATAGTTTTTGTTTAGCATTCACTGTTAGAGCTAGGAAAATAAATTGTTATTTTTTTCTTTAAATCGTGGAAATTAGGATTTCTCTGTCCCCCACTCACATTGTAACAGATTATGAAGTGAGGTGAGCTTTTCTGGGTGTTTTGTTTTAATTATCAGAGGGGCTCAACCTCTATGTCATAACATTAGGGAAAGTAGCCCCAGCCTATACAGCCTCTTTTGATGGCTCAAATTCTCCAATCCTGGCAACATCCTTTTAAAGCTTTCAAGTTTAGCAATATCCTTCCTAAAGCAAAGAGACTAGAATTGAACACAGTATTCCAAAAGTAGCCTACCCAATGTCTTGTACAGCCACAACATGACCTCCCAACTCCTATACTCAATGCACTGACCAATGAAGGCAAGCATACCAATGCCTTCTTCACTATTCTATGTACTTGTGACTCTGCTTTTAAGGGACTATGAACCTGCATGCCATGTCTGTTTGTTCAGCAACATGTCCCAGGATATTAGCATTAAGTGTATAAGTCCTGCCCCACATGGTAGGTTAGCCCAGAACATTAAATCACATGGGTGAGTTGGAAATTGGTTACAAAATTGGCATGGTCATAGAGGGTAGTTTAAGAGGGTATTTCCTGACTGCAGGTCTGTAAAAAGTGGTGTTGCACAAGAATCAGTGCTTGGACTTCTGTTGTTTGTATTATATGTAAATGATTTAGTTGAAAATGTAGGTGTTCCAATTAGAAAACTTACAGACAAATCGAAAATTGCTGGAGTTGTGGATAGTGGTCAAAGATTGTCAAAGGAAACAGCAAGATATAGATCAGTTGGAAATTTGGGCAGAGAAATGGCAGATATAGTTTAATCCAGACAAGTGCAAGATGATGCATTTTGGGAGGTCAAATACAAGAGCAAAGTATACAGCAAATGACAGGACCCTTAGGAGCTTTGATATACAGAGGGATTTGGGGGATAAACCCATAGCCCCCTGAAAGTGGCACTTGGCATGCATCAGTTTGGAAGTTGAGTATAAAAGTTGCCAAGTCATTTGCAGCTTTATAAAACTTTAGTTGGGCCATATTTGGAATATTGTGTACAGTTCTAGTTGCTACAATTTAGGAAGGCTGTGGAGACTTTGGAGAAGATGCAAAAGAGCTTTGCCAGGATGTTGCCTGAATTAGAGTTCATTAACTATAAGGAGATTAGACAAACTTGGATTGTTATTGCTACAGCATTTGTGGGTGAGTGGTAACCTGATACAAGTGTATAAAGTTATGAGAGGCATGGCTAAGGTGGATAGTCAGCATCTTTTTCCCAAGGTAGAAATGTCAAATACTTGGGGGAATAGGATTAAGGCACGAGGGGGAAACTTTAAAGGAGATATAAGAGGCAAGTTTTTTTTACAGAGAGGATGGTAGGTGCCTGGAATGTGCTGCCAGGGGAGATGTTGAAGTAGATACGACAGCAATGTTTTAAGTGGCATTTAGACAGACACATGAACAGGCAGGGACTAGAGGGATATGGATCATGTGCAGGCAGATGGGATTCATTTAGAATGGCATCATGGTCAGCAGAGACATGGTGAGCTGAAGTCCTGTTTCTGTGCTGTATTGTTCTCTGGTCGATATGGGATTTGTGGGTAACCAAAGGAATAACAAAGTGACTTATAAGAATTCACTAGAGAAGTTTGTAAATTGTTGTAATAATTATTCACTTAACCATAAAAATAAAACAAGATAAAAGAACTAGTTACAGACTTTAGGAAAAGACCAGTTAAGGATATTGTTTCTGTGAAGTTTCATGACATGGACATTGAAACAGCTAAAACTGTTGGAATCGGAATTAGTAATTTTTCTTTCCTGATGTACGTTAAGGATTTAGACCTTTCAATTTCAAAGTTTGCAGATGATCTGACACTCAGAAACATTCTAGCCTGTGAGGAGGACAGTGTTGAACTCAAACAGAATATTGACAAGATTGGGGTGATAGGTGGCAGACAAAGTCCATTGCAGAGAAGCGTAATGATGCACTTTGTTAAGAAGAACATGGACAGATAATATTAAGTGAACAGTTGCATTCATAAGGGGGTGCAGGAATAGAGAGACATTGGTAATTATGTTAGTCAAGTTGACAGGACAGATGGAGAATAATTAATAGAGCACACAGTGCCCTCAACTTTATTAAGAGGGTCATAGAGCTCAAGATTAAGGACATTATTTTAGATTAGATTACATTACCGTGTGGAAACAGGCCCTTCGGCCCAACAAGTCCACACCAACCTGCCGAAGCGCAACCCACCCATACGCCTACATTTACCCCTTACCTAACACTATGGGCAATTTAGCATGGCCAATTCACCTGACCTGCACATCTTTGGACTGTGGGAGGAAACCGGAGCACCCGGAGGAAACCCACGCAGACACGGGGAGAACGTGCAAACTCCACACAGTCAGTCGCCTGAGGCGGGAATTGAACCCGGGTCTCTGGCGCTGTGAGGCAGCAGTGCTAACCACTGTGCCCATTACGATGAACTTTCAAAAACATTTGTTAGACCTCAGCTGGAGTATTACGTGCAGTTTTGGGTGCCAAAGAGTCAAAGCACTGTGGAGTAGTTGCAGATGTAATTTACAAGAATTATTCTAGGATTGAGAAATTTCAGTTATGAGAAGAGCTTGGTGAAATTGGGTTGTTTTGAAAGAGAAGGATAAGAGGAGATTTGATATAAGTTTCAAAAGCATGAAAGATCTCGATAGACAGGGAGAAGCATCTCATTCATAAAAGAATCAAGAATGAGAAGACATTGATTTAAAGTAATTTGCAAAAGGAGCAATTGTGAAAAAAAGATTCATGCAATCAATGACTAAGGTCTGGTTGCATTATCTCAAAGTATACAGAAGGCAGGTTTAATTCAAGAGGGCATTTGATAATTACTTGCACCGAAACAATGTGTGAGGTTACATAGGAAAAGAAGGAGAACAGCACTGTCACAATACTCACTTACTGAGCCAGTGCTGATATGACAGGCTGAATGACCTCCTCCTGTGCAGTAATGCTGATGCGGTGATTCTAAGTGTCTCCTCCATCATCTAGCTTCAGTACCAACAGTGATGTCTGCTCCTGGTGGGATCCCAGTACTGTAGAGCTACCAATCTCTTATGGCCTTGAGCTTTCTGACCAGGATGTTAACCTTGGGAGGGAAGTAAAAATCATGCCTCCACAATTAAGGTTTCTCATTGAAAAAACTGAAGTTGAAGGAGTTGGCCGACTGGAGGCAGGCTAATCCGCAAGATTTCAAGTGCTGTGGGCAGCCCACTCTCAGAGTTTAATCCAGAGTTATGATTCTGAAATCATCTCAACTACTCTCTGACAGAACCCTGAAGTACTCAGTTGAGCAGGTCTATACAAGCTATGAGAAGATAACTCTTGTCACCAGCTAAGAGGCAAGAAGTTAAGAAGCAATTGTATTGCAGGAGTGAAGGAGAAGGTGGAAGAGGAGGGAGAAGAAGGGAGACAGCAATCTAGACAGTCCTTTTCTTCCAAGATATGAAAGAGCTGGTGTTGGATTGGGGTGGAAAAAGTTAAAAATGACACAACAGTAGGTTATAGTCCAACAGATATATTTGGAAGCACCAGCTTTCGGAGTGCTGCTCCTTCATCAGGTAGCTGTGGGACAGGATCATAAGACACAGAATTTATACAAAAGATTACAGTATTATACAACTGAAATGACATATTGAACAAATCTATATTGCTTTTAAGTCTTTCATCTTTTAGAAAGGGTTGCAGGTTTTGGTTCATTAATAAGGAGAAAGTGAGGTCTGCAGATGCTGGAGATCAGAGCTGGAAATGTGTTGCTGGAAAAGCGCAGCAGGTCAGGCAGCATCCAGGGAACAGGAGAAATTTCTTCAGCCAGAAACTGGCGGGCCTTTGGAATTAATTGCTGCAGAGTGCAGTGGAGGCTGGGATGTTAAATGTCTTCAAGGCAGAGATTGATAAATGCTTGATCTCACAAGGAATTAAGGGCTACAGGGAGAGTGTGTGTAAGTGGCATTGATTTCTTGAAGAAGGGCTTATGCCCGAAACGTCGATTCTCCTGTTCCCTGGATGCTGCCTGACCTGCTGCGCTTTTCCAGCAACACATTTCCAGCTTGGTTCATTAATATTCAATCCCACAACTTCTTTTATGTCACATTCTCGAGCTAACTTAAGGTTTTATAAAAAAAAGTGACATCTCAGACAATGCATTAAAGGTGTGAGGTTAGAGTCTGTCTGTATCCCAATTTTGAGTCAGACTGGTTCTATTTCCAAAGTAAGGGTTTATAAAATACTACATGGATTGCATGCTTTTTGCGCAAAATAGAATGTATCTGCAAATACAATTCTGCAAATACAAATTCACCCCATAGACGTATATGTGTGTGTGCATGCACGTGTGTGTGTGTGTGAGAGAGAGAGAAGGTGAATGAACGTGTGCATGTGAGTGTGTGCATATAAGTGTGAGTGAACGTGAGAGAGTGTGTGTTTGCATGTGTGCAAGCTTGGTAAAGTGTGTGTGTGAGTGTGATGGAGTATAAGCCTGTCAGAAGGTGTGTGGGGGGCGGGGTGTATGTGTGTATATATGAGAGAGGGTCTGCGTGAGTGTGTGTGTATGTAAGAGTATGTGTGTATGAGAGAGTGTATCGTGTGGTGGGGTCACCTGTAGTGTGACATGAACCCCAAGTCCCATTTGAGGCCATCCTCATGGGTTCCGAACTTAGCTATTAGCCTTTGATCAGCCACTCTGCATCGTTCCGTATCCCGAAGTCCACCTTAGAGGATGATCACCTGAAGATTCGAGGCCAAATGTCCTTGACCGCCGAAGTGTTCCCCGACTGGGAGGGAACATCCCTGTCTGGCGATTGTTTCATGGTGTCTATTCATTCGTTGTTGTAGCGTTTGCTTGGTCTCGCCAATGTACCATGCCTTGGGGCATCCTTACCTGCAGCATATGAGATAGACAATGTTGGCTGAGTCTCATGAGTACCTGCCGCATACATGGTGGATGGTGTCCACACGTGTAATGGTGGCATCCATGTCAACACTTTGACACATCTTGCAGTGGTTGCCATTACAGGATGTAACAGTGTTGTGGTCGATGTGTCCCGATGGCTGGGCAGTTTGCTGTGAATAATGACCTGCTTAAGATTTGGTGGTTGTTTAAAGGTGAGAAGTGGAGGCATAGGGAAACACTTGGTGAGGTGCTTATCCTCATTGATAATGTGTTGCAGACTGCGAAGAACATGGAATAGTTTCTTCACTCCCAGGAAGTACTGGATAACGAAGGGTACCTCCCTATCATTTTGCCCCACACCACAGGAAGGACATACTGGCACTGGAGTGTGCCCAGCAGAGATACAAACGGATGATCCCTGGAATGGGAGGTCTAACGTACAATGAACGGCTGAGGATCTTGGGATTGTATTCATTAGAGTTTACAAGGTTGAGGGGAGAAACTTACAAGATAATGCATGGCTTACAAAGGGTGTACAACTGCAAATTTGTTTCTGTTAGGCGGGGATACTAGGACCCGTGGGCACAGCCTTAGAATTAGAGGGGTCAATCTAGAACAGAAATGAGGAGAAATTTCTTCAGCCAGAAACTGGCGGGCCTTTGGAATTAATTGCTGCAGAATGCAGTGGAGGCTGGGATGTTAAATGTCTTCAAGGCAGAGTTTGATAAATGCTTGATCTCACAAGGAATTAAGGGCTACAGGGAGAGTGTGGGTAAGTGGCATTGAAATGTCCATCAGCCATGATTGAATGGCAGACTGGACTTGATGGGCCAAATGGCCTTACTTCCACTCCTATGTCTTATGGTCTTTCTCTATCTTTTCTACCAATGCTTTGCATGAGTAACAGAATCGTCTGTGATACCAATAATTTGTTATCTAAATTCCTCAATCATCATTAGTCCCACCTTTCACCACATGTAAATATTTCACCTTAAATTTATGAAGTAAGTCATGCCATAATGTAGACAAAAAGCAATTAATCATCCTGTGATTACAATTTGTACATGTCCTCATGTGTCTTGCCTGGCCTTATATGCCTACGAAGCATTATGATGGTGGCTAGACCAAGACCAATGTAAGGCTACTGACTTTCAGTGCAAATGCTGGGTGCCCCATGAGGTACTGAAGGACTTTAGACTGCATCATCTTGCATGGGCAACACCAGCCTGTGCTAACTAGGTGACAGGCAGTACTAAGATGCTAGCAAGGTGGCTGGGATGGGAGGTTGAATGCTGACTTGGTGAAAGAGGACTGCAGGATATGCTGTATGGAGCCGACACCATTCTTAAGGGGTGGTGGCTCAACAATCCTAGAAGCATATACTTTTATTCATTCAAAGGATATAGGCTCTGCTGGCTGGACCAACATCAGTTGCCTCTTGAACTCCTGCAGCCCAAATGGTTTAAGTACTGCCAGAATTAGGAAGGGAGTTCCAGCATTTTAACCCATTGACACTTGTAGTCATTGCGACGAGATCGACCAGATGGATCTTGTTTTGTATGAGTTCCTGATTGGGGCTGTTTACCTGGGCTAACCAGGGAGTCCTGGCTTACAGGTGTCTGGGGGATTCTCTTTGCTCTAGAAACTGGCTCTGAAATAACTAGTCAGAGTCCATGTACTGTGCACATGTAAATCAATGGTGACTTTGTAACAGGATACCAGCCTCTGTGGAGTTTTTTCAATGGTGACAAGAGAAAATAGTAGGCTTCTGAAGAAAATTCATTTGCAACAGTTGGCTTTGAGTTGGGGTATGCATTTCTGGCATCAACTCGACTTGTTTGATCCTGCCATCAAAGACTGGGTTCAGTATGTGGAAAGAATGTGGAAAGTTATTTAATCCAGGCAAATGATATTGGGGAAGATGAAAGACAATGACTAATTCTTCTGACTGCTTGCAGACCCTCAGCATTTTCGGTTATTAGGAGCCTAAATCTCCCTGACACACCAGATACTAAAACCTTTCAAGACTTGATGGATTTAGTTAAAGAATATTACAACCGCAAGCCTCCTCTAATTCTGAAATGCTATCAGTTTTATTAAGCATTCAAGAACCAGGGGATTCCACATCATGATTTTTGACAAGATTAAGAATACCGACAAAGGCATGTGATTTTGGGTCAAGCTTAAATGAGATGCTGAGAGACCATATGGTACATGAGATTAATGACATAACCTTAGAAAGGCACCTACTGGCAGGAGCCCAACTGGACTACAACTGGCTTTGACATGAGAAAATAGGGCAAGTGGAGAATGTGAGCTAAAGAGTATCACAATGAAAGTGGACCCCTCATCTGTCCGACTGAGCAAGGCCCGCCCAGTGCCATTTGCCTTACATACAAGAGTAGAGGCAGAAATTAGGAAGCTGAAAAAAATCATCAAACTAGTACAGTTTGCAAAATGGGCAGCACCGGTCATACCGGTTGTGAAGCCAATTGGGTCAATTTCACCTGTGGGGAATGAAGCAAAAGGTAAACCAATTCTCACAGCTGGATAAATACCCAATCCCTTGCAAAGAGGGCTTATGTTGCAAAACTGGAGTGGTGCTGTCCTTCACAAAGCTGAGCATGAGCTATGTATACCTGCAATTTTGACAAGATGAGGAGTCCCAGAAGAACGCCGTAATTAATACCAAAAGTTTTGAATTAATATACAAGACTGCTATTTGGGGTATCATCATCCTGTGCCCTTTCTCAGCAGATGATGGAAAACATTTACAAGATATAGCCATCTTGTAATTGTTTTTACTTTTATTGGAAGACCAATAAAGACACTGGAGAGCTTGAACATAGTGTTTAAACATGTTTCCCAGGTGGGCGTACACTTTAGAAGGGAAGAATGTGTGTTCCAGGCACCTCAAATGACTTATTGGGCCATTGAGTCGACAAGAGCAGGTTACATGTGTTGGAAGATAAAGTGAGGGTGATCAAATGTCCCAGCTCCCATGTATATGGGACATGGAGGTTATGTCTTTCCTTGGGTTGATGAATTATTCCAGAGAATTCATATGTAACCTGGTCTCCATCTTCGCACCCTTACACCTATTGAAAAGGGGTCAGTCTTGGAAATAGCTACATAGCCAAGAAGTAGCCTTCAGGCAAGTGAAAACATTGTTATCGTTGTTTCAGGTACTGGCCCACTACCATCCCAAATGTGATGTAGTTCTGACTTGTAATGCCTCTCTGTGTGGTATCAGGATAGCATTACACCAGTGGTCCAACGGAAAGGAATGCCCAATACCGTATCTTTAGTGGACACTGGCTGATGACGAACACAAATATGCCTGGATAGAGAAAGAAGGTTAAGTGGTCATCTTGGTGAGAAAGTTCCACCAATATCTTGAAGGACATGAATGTGTAATATTATCTGACCACAAACCTGTGCTAGAGCTATGCAAAAAAGACAAAGCCATGCCATGCCACAGCTTCTGGTTGAATTCAATGGTGGGTCTTTATTGTCGTATGTACAATCACAAGTTAGAACACCATCTGGGAGGCCAAGTGGCAAATCTGGATGTCTTGAGTTGTCTCCTACTGGCAGATACATTACCAGTGGTACCTCCCTTGGAACAGTCCATTCTGGTTTTAAACTTTCTGGATACCCTTCTGGCCAGTGCTGGCAATTTTCAACTATGGACACAAAAAGATCCCATCCTGGTTAAATTAAAACAGCTGATGGTGCTGGGGAAACAAAAGGGCCTTCACAACCATAACTGAAACAGTTCTGGACCAATGAGACCAGATCATAGTAGAGGATGGCTTACTATTATAGGGCGCAAGAGTGATGTCCCGAGTAAAGGTCACCACCAAATACTGGCTGAACTCCACCAGAGTCATCCTGGGGTTTCAAAAATGAAGATGTTGGCAAGAATTTATGTCTGGATGCCGGGATTGGATGCTGATATAGCTGTGTTGGTGAGCCTGTGCCTGGAGTGCCAAGAAGGACAAAAATCACCACCAGCAGCTCCCCCACATTCTTGGGAATGGTCTGGTAAACCCTGAACTTGGTTACATGTTAATTATGTTGTTCGTTTCATGGGGTCAATGTTCTTGGTCATTGTAGATGACCATTCAAAGTGGTTTCACATGCACTGAGTTCATTTGTCCAACTCAGCGATGACAACTTGAAAAGCTGTGAGCATCATTTGCAATACATGAACTCTCGGAAGATTGGTCATGGATAATGAGACATAATTTGCCAGCAGGGTATTAGAGTATTTCTTAAAGTCAAATGGCATTTGGCATGTTCAGACAGCTCCACCACCATTCATTATTCAATGGTCTGGCAGAAAATGCAGTCCAAACGTTGAAGGCAGGTTTATAGCTTCACTTGATACCATCCTTTTCCGGTTCCTGTTTGATTATAGGACCATCCCTCATGCAGAGTTCCAGGGTTGCTAATGGGGAGAAGATTCCACAACAGGTCAAACTAATATTCCCACACCTGAGAGTAGAGTGAAACAACATCAGGATGCCATTGCTGGCCGCATGCTTTCTCGAAGTGAGAGAGGTATTCGAAGAATTTTGGTTACAACCACAGAAACGGCCCTGCGTAAATACAAGACAAGGTTGATGTGAGGTCAGGTCCCATGATGTACAAAGTTCAGGTAGGTCAGGTGGTTCTCAACAAACATGGATCACATGAAAGCAGCTGGAAAGGCTGTCACAAACTGTGGATTTTCCCCTCTGTCTAGCATAGGAGAAACTTCACAGTCCAGGATGATGCAGCCTCAATGTGTTACCACTGGAAGAAGAGGAGGAAACTCTCCTGAGGTACTCTGGGTGCAATGGACAGTCTATGGTCTGGTACACACCACCGATTCTGAGTCAGAGAAACCAGTTCAGGGAAAAGGTCCCATGAAAAGTTAGAAGAGAAAGAACAGACCTACATCTCGACTGAGATGAGCAGGAATATAGTGGTTGAAACCATGTTGGCCAGGTGGATATCATTGAGAATAAGGTCACTATTTGGGGAACTTGGGCCAATCTGGGATTTCTGGCTGACAGATAAAAATAGGAATCTGGTTTTAAAAAAAAACAGGAGTGTCAGATATCTTGTTCATTCTGAGAGCTGGATCAGTGTCAAGGACTCTCTCCACATGTAGATAAAGGGGGACTTGGTGAAAAGAAAAATAGGAATCTGGTTTTAAACAAAACAAATTGGTACCTGCCTGGGCAAACTGGCCATAAACAGGTCCAGGCAGCGGGCTGTGGAGGGGGTCATTAGGGCCGACTGCCTGCCCCTCTTCCGCGGTTACGTTAGAGCCCGGGTGTCCTTGGAGTTGTTCAGGGAGAGGTGGGCGCCGCAGGGAGTGGAGTGCATCATTTCTCCCTCCAACTCTATTTTGATTTAGTCCCTACCCTCCCCTTCACTGTTTTGATAACACAGCACTGCCCTTTGATGTGAAGGGCAGTGTTTGTCACTGGCCACCCGGGTGTTTATCTATTGTGAGTGTATGTGCAAGGACTCTCCTTGAAGGGAACTATCCCTGGACTAGCTGCCCTACGGAGGAGGAGGAGGAAGAGGAAGAAGAAGAGGAGGAAGAAGAAGAAGAAGAAGAGGAGGAGGAAGAAGAAGAGGAAGAAGAAGAAGAAGAGGAGGAAGAAGAAGAAGAGGAGGAAGAAGAGGAAGAAGACGAAGAGGAAGAGGAAGAGGAAGAAGAAGAAGAAGAAGAGGAAGAGGAAGAAGACGAAGAGGAAGACGAAGAGGAAGACGAAGAGGAAGAAGAAGAAGAAGACGACGAAGAAGAAGAAGACGACGACGATGACGAAGACGAAGAAGACGAAGACGAAGACTAAGAAAAAGAAGAAGATGACGAAGAGGAAGAAGAAGAAGAAGAAGAAGACGACGACGATGAAGTGGAAGAAGAAGAAGACGACGACGATGAAGTGGAAGAAGAAGAAGACGACGACGAAGATGACGAAGAGGAAGACGAACAGGAAGAGGAGGAAGAAGAAGAAGACGACGAAGACGAAGAAGAAGAAGACGACAAAGATGAAGAAGACGAAGACGACGACGAAGAGGAAGACGAAGAGGAAGACGAAGAGGAAGAAGAAGAAGAAGACGACGAAGAAGATGACGACGAAGAAGAAGACGACGAAGAAGACGAAGAAGACAAAGACGACGACTAAGAAGAAGACGACGAAGACTAAGAAGAAGACGACGAAGACGACGAAGAGGAAGACGAAGAAGAAGACGACGAAGAAGACGAAGAAGACGAAGACGAAGACGACGAAGTAGACGAAGATGACGAAGAGGAAGACGAAGAAGACGAAGAAGATGAAGACTAAGAAGAAGACGACGAAGACGAAGAGGAAGACGAAGAGGAAGACGAAGAAGAAGACGATGAAGAAGACGACGAAGAAGACGAAGAAGACGAAGACGAAGACGACGAAGTAGACGAAGACGACGAAGAGGAAGACGAAGAAGATGAAGAAGACGAAGACTAAGAAGAAGATGACGAAGATGATGAAGAGGAAGAGGAAGAGGAATAAGAAGAAGAAGAAGACGAAGAGGAAGAAGAAGGAGACGACGACGAAGAGGAAGAAGAAGAAGACGAAGACGAAGACGACGACGAAGAAGAAGAAGAAGAAGAAGAAGACGAAGAAGACGACTAAGAAGACGACTAAGAAGAAGACGAAGACGAAGACGACGAAGTAGACGAAGACGACGAAGAGGAAGACGAAGAAGACGAAGAAAACGAAGACTAAGAAGAAGACGACGAAGACGACGAAGAGGAAGATGAAGAGGAAGACGAAGAGGAAGAAGAAGAAGATGATGAAGAAGAAGACGAAGACGACGAAGACGACGACTAAGAAGAAGACGAAGACAACGAAGTAGACAAAGACGACAAAGAGGAAGACGAAGAAGACAAAGACTAAGAAGACGACGAAGTAGACGAAGACGACGAAGACTAAGAAGAAGACGACGAAGACGACGAAGACGACGAAGAGGAAGATGAAGAGGAAGGAGAAGGAGACGACGAAGAAGAAGAAGAAGACGAAGAAGACGAAGACGAAGACGATGACGACGAAGAGGAAGACGAAGAGGAAGAAGAAGAAGAAGAAGAAGACGAAGAAGACGACGAAGACGAAGACTAAAAAGAAGACGAAGACGAAGAAGAGGAAGACGAAGAGGACGAAGAAGAAGAAGACGACAAAGAAGAAGAAGACGACAAAGACGACGAAGACGAAGAAGAGGACGAAGAAGAAGAAGAAGAAGAAGACGAAGAAGACGAAGACAATGAAGGCGACGAAGACAAAGACAAAGACAAAGACAACGAAGAGGAAGATGAAGAGGAAGAAGAAGGAGACGACGAAGACGAAGAGGAAGACGAAGAGGAAGACGAAGAGGAAGACAAAGAGGAAGACAAAGAGGAAGACAAAGAGGAAGACAAAGAGGAAGACAAAGAGGAAGACAAAGAGGAAGACGACGAAGAGGAAGACGAAGACGACGAAGAGGAAGACGAAGAGGAAGATGAAGAGGACGAGAAGACGACGAAGACAAAGAAAAAGACGACGAAGAGGAAGACGAAGAGGAAGACGAAGAAGAAGAAGAAGAAGACGAAGATGATGAAGACGAAGAAGAAGACGAAGAAGAAGAAGAAGAAGAAGACGAAGACGAAGACGAAGAAGAAGAAGAAGAAGAAGACGAAGACGAAGACGAAGAAGAATATTACGAAGACGACGATGAAGACAAAGGCAAAGACAAAGACGAATAAGAAGAGGATGACGAAGTAGAAGAAGACGAAGAAGAAGAAGAGGATGACGAAGAAGAAGACGAAGAAGACGACGATGATGAAGACACCGAAAACGACGATGACGACGACGAAGAAGACGAAGACGACGAAGAAGAGAATCGAAGATGAAGAAGACAACGACAAAGACGACGAAGACAACGAATACGACGATGAAGAAGACGAAGCCGACGAAGACGACGATGAAGACGACGATGAAGACGACAAAGACGACAACAAAGACGACGACAAAGACGACGACAAAGACGACGACTAAGACGACGAAGACAACGAAGACGAGGATGACGAAAATGAAGACGAAGACGATGAAGATGAAGACGACGACGAAGACAACAGTGAAGACGACGAGGAAGACGATGAAGACGAAGACGATGAAGAAGAAGACGACGAAGAGGAAGAAGAGGAAGAAGACGAAGAAGAAGATGACGAAAACGACGAAGAAGAACATGAAGAAGACGAAGAAGATGAAGAAGACGAAGATGATGAAGATGACGAAGAAGAAGACGAAGACGACGACGACGAAGAATACGACGACGAATACGACGAAGACGAAGATGAAGACGACGAAGAGGAAGAAGACAAAGAAGAAGACGAAGAAGACGATGAAGACGATGAAGAAGATGACGAAGACGACGAAGAAGACGACGAAGAAGAAGAAGAAGAAGAAGAAGACGAAGAAGACGAAGACGAAGAAGACGAAGAAGACGAAGACGAAGAAGACGAAGAAGACGAAAAAGACGAAGAAGAAGAAAAAGACGACGAAGAAGAAAAAGACGAAGAAGAAGAAGACGAAGAAGAAGAAGAAGAAGAAGAAGACTAAGAAGACGACGAAAATGACGAAGACTAAGAAGACGACGAAAACGACGAAGACTAAGAAGACTAAGAAGACGACGAAGACGACGAAGACGAAGAAGACGACGAAGACGACGAAGACGAAGACGAAGACGACGATGAAGACTAAGAAGAAGAAGAAGACGAGGAAGCCGAGGAAGAAGAAGAAGAGGAGGAAGAAGAGGAAGAAGAGGAAGAAGTGGAGGAGGAAGAAGAGGAAGAAGAAGAAGAAGATGACGAAGAAGAAGACGAAGAAGACGACGAAGACTAAGAAGAAGAAGACGACGAAGACGACAACGACGAAGAAGAAGACGAAGAAGACTAAGAAGAAGACGAAGATGAAGACGACGCAGACGATGCAGACGATGCAGACGACGAAGACGAAGAAGAAGACGAAGACTAAGAAGAATACTAAGAAAACAAAGAAGACGAAGACGAAGAAGACGACGACGAAGATGAAGACGACGAAGACGACGACGACGAAGACGACGAAGACGACGACGAAGAAGACGACGAGGAAGACGAAGAAGATGAAGATGACAACGAAGACAAGGACGAAGATGACGAAGATGAAGAAGACGACGAGGAAGACGAAGAAGGCGAAGAAGACGAAGACGACGACGAAGACGACGACGACGAAGACGACGAAGATGAAGAAGAAGATGACAAAGACAATGACGAAGACGACGACAACGAAGACGACGAAGATGAAGAAGACGATGACAAAGACAATGACGAAGATGACAAAGACGAAGACGACGAAGACGATGAAGACGACGACGAAGAAAGAAGACGATGAAGAAGATGAAGAAGACGAAGACAACGAAGATGAAGACGACGAAAACGATGAAGATGACGAAGACGAAGACGACGATGACGAAGACGACAAAGACGACGAAGACGAAGACGAAGAAGAAGACGACGAACACGACGCAAACGAAGACGAGGACGACAAAGACGAAGAAGTCGACAAAGAATAAGAAGAGGAAGAAGAGGAAGACGAAGAAGACGACGAAGAAGACGAAGAAGATGACGAAGAAAAAGAAGATGAAGAAGACGAAGAAGAACACGACGAAGACGAAGAAGATGAAGAAGAAAAAGATGACAAAGAAGAAGAAGACGAAGAAGACGACAATGACTACGAAGAAGAAGAAGAAGAAGAAGAAGACGAAAACGAAGAAAACGAAAACGACGACAACGACGACGGCGACGAAGACAATGATGAAGATGACAAAGACGAAGACGAAGAAGACGAAGATGACGGCGACGAAGAAGACGAAGACGACGAAGACGACGAAGAAGAGAATCGAAGATGAAGAAGACAATGACAAAGACGATGAAGAAGACGAAGACGACGACGAAGACGACGAAGATGACGAGGAAGACGAAGACGACGAAGAAGACGAAGACGACGAAGATGAAGAAGACGACGAGGAAGACGAGGAAGACGAAGAAGGCGAAGACGACGAAGACGACGACGACGAAGACGACGAAGATGAAGAAGACGATGACAAAGACAATGACGAAGACGACGACAACGAAGACAACGAAGATGAAGAAGAAGACAAAGACGAAGACGACGAAGATGAAGAAGATGAAGACGACGACGAAGACGACGAAGACGACGACGAAGAAAGAAGAGATGAAGAAGATGAAGAAGACGAAGACGACGAAGATGAAGACAACGAAAACGATGAAGATAAAGACGACGAAAACGATGAAGATGACGAAGACGAAGACGACGACGACGAAGACGACAAAGACGACGAAGACAAAGACGAAGAAGAAGACGACGAACACGACGCAAACGAAGACGAAGACGACAAAGACGAAGAAGTCGTCGAAGAATAAGAAGAGGAAGAAGAGGAAGACGAAGAAGACGAAGAAGAAGATGAAGAAGACGACGAAGAAAAAGAAGACGAAGAAGACGAAGAACACGACGAAGACGAAGAAGATGAAGATGACAAAGAAGAAGAAGACGAAGAAGACGACAATGATGACGAAGAAGAAGAAGAAGACGAAAACGAAGAAAACGAAAACAACGACGGCGGCGACGAAGACGATGATGAAGACGACAAAGACGAAGACGAAGAAGACGAAGATGACGGCGACGAAGAAGACGAAGACGACGAAGACGACGAAGAAGAGAATCGAAGATGAAGAAGACAACGACAAAGACGACGAAGAAAACGAAAACGACGACAACGACGACGGCGACGAAGACAACGACGAAGACGACAAAGAGTAAGACGAAGAAGACGAAGATGACGAAGACGACGACGACGACGATGGCGATGAAGAAGACAACGACAAAGACGACGAAGAAGATGAAGCCGACGACGAAGACGAAGACTAAAAAGAAGACGAAGACGAAGACGAAGAAGAGGACGAAGAAGAAGAAGACGAAGAAGACGAAGACAACGAAGACGACGAAGACAAAGACAAAGACAAAGACGACGAAGAGGAAGATGAAGAGGAAGAAGAAGGAGACGACGAAGACGAAGAGGAAGACGAAGAGGAAGACGAAGAGGAAGACAAAGAGGAAGACAAAGATGAAGACGACGAAGAGGAAGACGAAGACGACGAAGAGGAAGACGAAGAGGAAGATGAAGAGGACGAGAAGACGACGAAGACAAAGAAAAAGACGACGAAGAGGAAGACGAAGAGGAAGACGAAGAAGAAGAAGACGAAGATGATGAAGACGAAGAAGAAGAAGACGAAGAAGAAGAAGAAGACGACGACGAAGACGAAGAAGAATATGACGAAGACGACGATGAAGACAAAGGCAAAGACAAAGACGAATAAGAAGAGGATGACGAAGTAGAAGAAGACGAAGAAGAAGAAGAGGATGACGAAGTAGAAGAAGACGAAGAAGACGACAATGATGACGAAGAAGAAGACGAAGAAGACGACGATGATGAAGACAACGAAAACGACGATGACGACGACGAAGAAGATGAAGACGACGAAGAAGAGAATCGAAGATGAAGAAGACAACGACAAAGACGATGAAGACAACGAATACGACGATGAAGAAGACGAAGCCGACGAAGACGACGACAAAGACGACAACAAAGACGACGACAAAGACGACGACAAAGACGACGACTAAGACGACGAAGACAACGAAGACGAGGATGACGAAAATGAAGACAAAGACGACGAAGATGAAGACGACGACGAAGACAACAGTGAAGACGACGAGGAAGACGATGAAGACGAAGACGATGAAGAAGAAGACGACGAAGAGGAAGAAGAGGAAGAAGACGAAGAAGAAGACGAAGAAGAAGACGAAGAAGACGAAGAAGACGATGAAGAAGATGACGAAAACGACGAAGAAGAACATGAAGAAGACGAAGAAGATGAAGAAGACGAAGATGATGAAGATGACGAAGAAGAAGACGAAGACGACGACGACGAAGAATACGACGACGAATACGACGAAGACGAAGATGAAGACGACGAAGAGGAAGAAGACAAAGAAGAAGACGAAGAAGACGATGAAGACGATGAAGAAGATGACGAAGACGACGAAGACGACGAAGAAGACGACGAAGACGACGAAGAAGAAGAAGAAGAAGAAGAAGAAGACGAAGAAGACGAAGAAGACGAAGAAGACGAAGACGAAGACGAAGAAGACGAAAAAGACGAAGAAGAAGAAAAAGACGAAGAAGAAGAAGACGAAGAAGAAGACTAAGAAGACGACGAAAATGACGAAGACTAAGAAGACGACGAAGACTAAGAAGACGAAGAAGACGACGAAGACGAAGAAGACGACGAAGACGAAGAAGACGACGAAGACGACGAAGACGAAGACGAAGACGACGACGAAGACGACGATGAAGACTAAGAAGAAGAAGAAGACGAGGAAGACTAAGAAGAAGAAGAAGAGGAGGAAGAAGAGGAAGAAGAGGAAGAAGAGGAAGAAGTGGAGGAGGAAGAAGAGGAAGAAGAAGAAGAAGATGACGAAGAAGAAGACGAAGAAGACGACGAAGACTAAGAAGAAGAAGACGAAGAAGACGACGAAGACTAAGAAGAAGAAGACGACGAAGACGACAACGACGAAGAAGAAGACGAAGAAGACTAAGAAGAAGACGAAGATGAAGACGACGCAGGCGACGCAGACGATGCAGACGATGCAGACGACAAAGATGAAGAAGAAGACGAAGACTAAGAAGAATACTAAGAAAACAAAGAAGACGAAGACGAAGAAGACGAAGAAGAGGACGACGAAGATGAAGACGACGAAGACGACGATGACGAAGATGACGAAGACGACGACGAAGACGAAGAAGACGACGAGGAAGACGAAGACGACGAAGAAGACGAAGATGACGACGAAGACAAGGACGAAGATGACGAAGATGAAGAAGACGACGAGGAAGACGAAGAAGGCGAAGAAGACGAAGACGACGACGAAGACGACGACGACGAAGACGACGAAGATGAAGAAGACGATGACAAAGACAATGACGAAGATGACAAAGACGAAGACGACGAAGACGATGAAGACGACGACGAAGAAAGAACACGATGAAGAAGATGACGAAGACGAAGACGACGATGACGAAGACGACAAAGACGACGAAGACGAAGACGAAGAAGAAGACGACGAACACGACGCAAACGAAGACGAGGACGACAAAGACGAAGAAGTCGACGAAGAATAAGAAGAGGAAGAAGAGGAAGACGAAGAAGACGACGAAGAAGACGAAGAAGAACACGACGAAGACGACGAAGACGAAGAAGATGAAGACGACGACGAAGACAACAGTGAAGACGACGAGGAAGACGATGAAGACGAAGACGATGAAGAAGAAGACGACGAAGAGGAAGAAGAGGAAGAAGACGAAGAAGAAGATGACGAAAACGACGAAGAAGAACATGAAGAAGACGAAGAAGATGAAGAAGACGAAGAAGATGAAGATGACGAAGAAGAAGACGAAGACGACGACGACGAAGAATACGACGACGAATACGACGAAGACGAAGATGAAGACGACGAAGAGGAAGAAGACAAAGAAGAAGACGAAGAAGACGATGAAGACGATGAAGAAGATGACGAAGACGACGAAGAAGACGACGAAGAAGAAGAAGAAGAAGAAGAAGAAGACGAAGAAGACGAAGAAGACGAAGACGAAGAAGACGAAGAAGACGAAGACGAAGAAGACGAAAAAGACGAAGAAGAAGAAAAAGACGACGAAGAAGAAAAAGACGAAGAAGAAGAAGACGAAGAAGAAGAAGAAGAAGAAGAAGACTAAGAAGACGACGAAAATGACGAAGACTAAGAAGACGACGAAAACGACGAAGACTAAGAAGACTAAGAAGACGACGAAGATGACGAAGACGAAGAAGACGACGAAGACGACGAAGACGAAGACGAAGACGAAGAAGAAGACGACGAACACGACGCAAACGAAGACGAGGACGACAAAGACGAAGAAGTCGACGAAGAATAAGAAGAGGAAGAAGAGGAAGACGAAGAAGACGACGAAGAAGACGAAGAAGAACACGACGAAGACGACGAAGACGAAGAAGATGAAGACGACGACGAAGACAACAGTGAAGACGACGAGGAAGACGATGAAGACGAAGACGATGAAGAAGAAGACGACGAAGAGGAAGAAGAGGAAGAAGACGAAGAAGAAGATGACGAAAACGACGAAGAAGAACATGAAGAAGACGAAGAAGATGAAGAAGACGAAGATGATGAAGATGACGAAGAAGAAGACGAAGACGACGACGACGAAGAATACGACGACAAATACGACGAAGACGAAGATGAAGACGACGAAGAGGAAGAAGACAAAGAAGAAGACGAAGAAGACGATGAAGACGATGAAGAAGATGACGAAGACGACGAAGAAGACGACGAAGAAGAAGAAGAAGAAGAAGAAGAAGAAGACGAAGAAGACGAAGACGAAGAAGACGAAGAAGACGAAGACGAAGAAGACGAAGAAGACGAAGACGAAAAAGACGAAAAAGACGAAAAAGACGAAAAAGACGAAAAAGACGAAAAAGACGAAGAAGACGAAAAAGACGAAGAAGAAGAAAAAGACGACGAAGAAGAAAAAGACGAAGAAGAAGAAGACGAAGAAGACGACGAAAATGACGAAGACTAAGAAGACGACGAAAACGACGAAGACTAAGAAGACTAAGAAGACGACGAAGACGACGAAGACGAAGAAGACGACGAAGACGACGAAGACGAAGACGAAGACGACGATGAAGACTAAGAAGAAGAAGAAGACGAGGAAGACGAGGAAGAAGAAGAAGAGGAGGAAGAAGAGGAAGAAGAGGAAGAAGTGGAGGAGGAAGAAGAGGAAGAAGAAGAAGAAGATGACGAAGAAGAAGACGAAGAAGACGACGAAGACTAAGAAGAAGAAGACGACGAAGACGACAACGACGAAGAAGAAGACGAAGAAGACTAAGAAGAAGACGAAGATGAAGACGACGCAGACGATGCAGACGATGCAGACGACGAAGACGAAGAAGAAGACGAAGACTAAGAAGAATACTAAGAAAACAAAGAAGACGAAGACGAAGAAGACGACGACGAAGATGAAGACGACGAAGACGACGACGACGAAGACGACGAAGACGACGACGAAGAAGACGACGAGGAAGACGAAGAAGATGAAGATGACAACGAAGACAAGGACGAAGATGACGAAGATGAAGAAGACGACGAGGAAGACGAAGAAGGCGAAGAAGACGAAGACGACGACGAAGACGACGACGACGAAGACGACGAAGATGAAGAAGAAGATGACAAAGACAATGACGAAGACGACGACAACGAAGACGACGAAGATGAAGAAGACGATGACAAAGACAATGACGAAGATGACAAAGACGAAGACGACGAAGACGATGAAGACGACGACGAAGAAAGAAGACGATGAAGAAGATGAAGAAGACGAAGACAACGAAGATGAAGACGACGAAAACGATGAAGATGACGAAGACGAAGACGACGATGACGAAGACGACAAAGACGACGAAGACGAAGACGAAGAAGAAGACGACGAACACGACGCAAACGAAGACGAGGACGACAAAGACGAAGAAGTCGACAAAGAATAAGAAGAGGAAGAAGAGGAAGACGAAGAAGACGACGAAGAAGACGAAGAAGATGACGAAGAAAAAGAAGATGAAGAAGACGAAGAAGAACACGACGAAGACGAAGAAGATGAAGAAGAAAAAGATGACAAAGAAGAAGAAGACGAAGAAGACGACAATGACTACGAAGAAGAAGAAGAAGAAGAAGAAGACGAAAACGAAGAAAACGAAAACGACGACAACGACGACGGCGACGAAGACAATGATGAAGATGACAAAGACGAAGACGAAGAAGACGAAGATGACGGCGACGAAGAAGACGAAGACGACGAAGACGACGAAGAAGAGAATCGAAGATGAAGAAGACAATGACAAAGACGACGAAGAAGACGAAGACGACGACGAAGACGACGAAGATGACGAGGAAGACGAAGACGACGAAGAAGACGAAGACGACGAAGATGAAGAAGACGACGAGGAAGACGAGGAAGACGAAGAAGGCGAAGACGACGAAGACGACGACGACGAAGACGACGAAGATGAAGAAGACGATGACAAAGACAATGACGAAGACGACGACAACGAAGACAACGAAGATGAAGAAGACGACAAAGACGAAGACGACGAAGATGAAGAAGATGAAGACGACGACGAAGACGACGAAGACGACGACGAAGAAAGAAGAGATGAAGAAGATGAAGAAGACGAAGACGACGAAGATGAAGACAACGAAAACGATGAAGATAAAGACGACGAAAACGATGAAGATGACGAAGACGAAGACGACGACGACGAAGACGACAAAGACGACGAAGACAAAGACGAAGAAGAAGACGACGAACACGACGCAAACGAAGACGAAGACGACAAAGACGAAGAAGTCGACGAAGAATAAGAAGAGGAAGAAGAGGAAGACGAAGAAGACGAAGAAGAAGATGAAGAAGACGACGAAGAAAAAGAAGACGAAGAAGACGAAGAACACGACGAAGACGAAGAAGATGAAGATGACAAAGAAGAAGAAGACGAAGACGACAAAGACGAAGAAGTCGACGAAGAATAAGAAGAGGAAGAAGAGGAAGACGAAGAAGACGAAGAAGAAGATGAAGAAGACGACGAAGAAAAAGAAGACGAAGAAGACGAAGAACACGACGAAGACGAAGAAGATGAAGATGACAACGAAGACAAGGACGAAGATGACGAAGATGAAGAAGACGACGAGGAAGACGAAGAAGGCGAAGAAGACGAAGACGACGACGAAGACGACGACGACGAAGACGACGAAGATGAAGAAGAAGATGACAAAGACAATGACGAAGACGACGACAACGAAGACGACGAAGATGAAGAAGACGATGACAAAGACAATGACGAAGATGACAAAGACGAAGACGACGAAGACGATGAAGACGACGACGAAGAAAGAAGACGATGAAGAAGATGAAGAAGACGAAGACAACGAAGATGAAGACGACGAAAACGATGAAGATGACGAAGACGAAGACGACGATGACGAAGACGACAAAGACGACGAAGACGAAGACGAAGAAGAAGACGACGAACACGACGCAAACGAAGACGAGGACGACAAAGACGAAGAAGTCGACAAAGAATAAGAAGAGGAAGAAGAGGAAGACGAAGAAGACGACGAAGAAGACGAAGAAGATGACGAAGAAAAAGAAGATGAAGAAGACGAAGAAGAACACGACGAAGACGAAGAAGATGAAGAAGAAAAAGATGACAAAGAAGAAGAAGACGAAGAAAACGACAATGACTACGAAGAAGAAGAAGAAGAAGAAGAAGACGAAAACGAAGAAAACGAAAACGACGACAACGACGACGGCGACGAAGACAATGATGAAGATGACAAAGACGAAGACGAAGAAGACGAAGATGACGGCGACGAAGAAGACGAAGACGACGAAGACGACGAAGAAGAGAATCGAAGATGAAGAAGACAATGACAAAGACGATGAAGAAGACGAAGACGACGACGAAGACGACGAAGATGACGAGGAAGACGAAGACGACGAAGAAGACGAAGACGACGAAGATGAAGAAGACGACGAGGAAGACGAGGAAGACGAAGAAGGCGAAGACGACGAAGACGACGACGACGAAGACGACGAAGATGAAGAAGACGATGACAAAGACAATGACGAAGACGACGACAACGAAGACAACGAAGATGAAGAAGAAGACAAAGACGAAGACGACGAAGATGAAGAAGATGAAGACGACGACGAAGACGACGAAGACGACGACGAAGAAAGAATAGATGAAGAAGATGAAGAAGACGAAGACGACGAAGATGAAGACAACGAAAACGATGAAGATAAAGACGACGAAAACGATGAAGATGACGAAGACGAAGACGACGACGACGAAGACGACAAAGACGACGAAGACAAAGACGAAGAAGAAGACGACGAACACGACGCAAACGAAGACGAAGACGACAAAGACGAAGAAGTCGTCGAAGAATAAGAAGAGGAAGAAGAGGAAGACGAAGAAGACGAAGAAGAAGATGAAGAAGACGACGAAGAAAAAGAAGACGAAGAAGACGAAGAACACGATGAAGACGAAGAAGATGAAGATGACAAAGAAGAAGAAGACGAAGAAGACGACAATGATGACGAAGAAGAAGAAGAAGACGAAAACGAAGAAAACGAAAACAACGACGGCGGCGACGAAGACGATGATGAAGACGACAAAGACGAAGACGAAGAAGACGAAGATGACGGCGACGAAGAAGACGAAGACGACGAAGACGACGAAGAAGAGAATCGAAGATGAAGAAGACAACGACAAAGACGACGAAGAAAACGAAAACGACGACAACGACGACGGCGACGAAGACAACGACGAAGACGACAAAGAGTAAGACGAAGAAGACGAAGATGACGAAGACGACGACGACGACGATGGCGATGAAGAAGACAACGACAAAGACGACGAAGAAGATGAAGCCGACGACGAAGACGAAGACTAAAAAGAAGACGAAGACGAAGACGAAGAAGAGGACGAAGAAGAAGAAGACGAAGAAGACGAAGACAACGAAGACGACGAAGACAAAGACAAAGACAAAGACGACGAAGAGGAAGATGAAGAGGAAGAAGAAGGAGACGACGAAGACGAAGAGGAAGACGAAGAGGAAGACGAAGAGGAAGACAAAGAGGAAGACAAAGATGAAGACGACGAAGAGGAAGACGAAGACGACGAAGAGGAAGACGAAGAGGAAGATGAAGAGGACGAGAAGACGACGAAGACAAAGAAAAAGACGACGAAGAGGAAGACGAAGAGGAAGACGAAGAAGAAGAAGACGAAGATGATGAAGACGAAGAAGAAGAAGACGAAGAAGAAGAAGAAGACGACGACGAAGACGAAGAAGAATATGACGAAGACGACGATGAAGACAAAGGCAAAGACAAAGACGAATAAGAAGAGGATGACGAAGTAGAAGAAGACGAAGAAGAAGAAGAGGATGACGAAGTAGAAGAAGACGAAGAAGACGACAATGATGACGAAGAAGAAGACGAAGAAGACGACGATGATGAAGACAACGAAAACGACGATGACGACGACGAAGAAGATGAAGACGACGAAGAAGAGAATCGAAGATGAAGAAGACAACGACAAAGACGATGAAGACAACGAATACGACGATGAAGAAGACGAAGCCGACGAAGACGACGACAAAGACGACAACAAAGACGACGACAAAGACGACGACAAAGACGACGACTAAGACGACGAAGACAACGAAGACGAGGATGACGAAAATGAAGACAAAGACGACGAAGATGAAGACGACGACGAAGACAACAGTGAAGACGACGAGGAAGACGATGAAGACGAAGACGATGAAGAAGAAGACGACGAAGAGGAAGAAGAGGAAGAAGACGAAGAAGAAGACGAAGAAGAAGACGAAGAAGACGAAGAAGACGATGAAGAAGATGACGAAAACGACGAAGAAGAACATGAAGAAGACGAAGAAGATGAAGAAGACGAAGATGATGAAGATGACGAAGAAGAAGACGAAGACGACGACGACGAAGAATACGACGACGAATACGACGAAGACGAAGATGAAGACGACGAAGAGGAAGAAGACAAAGAAGAAGACGAAGAAGACGATGAAGACGATGAAGAAGATGACGAAGACGACGAAGACGACGAAGAAGACGACGAAGACGACGAAGAAGAAGAAGAAGAAGAAGAAGAAGACGAAGAAGACGAAGAAGACGAAGAAGACGAAGACGAAGACGAAGAAGACGAAAAAGACGAAGAAGAAGAAAAAGACGAAGAAGAAGAAGACGAAGAAGAAGACTAAGAAGACGACGAAAATGACGAAGACTAAGAAGACGACGAAGACTAAGAAGACGAAGAAGACGACGAAGACGAAGAAGACGACGAAGACGAAGAAGACGACGAAGACGACGAAGACGAAGACGAAGACGACGACGAAGACGACGATGAAGACTAAGAAGAAGAAGAAGACGAGGAAGACTAAGAAGAAGAAGAAGAGGAGGAAGAAGAGGAAGAAGAGGAAGAAGAGGAAGAAGTGGAGGAGGAAGAAGAGGAAGAAGAAGAAGAAGATGACGAAGAAGAAGACGAAGAAGACGACGAAGACTAAGAAGAAGAAGACGAAGAAGACGACGAAGACTAAGAAGAAGAAGACGACGAAGACGACAACGACGAAGAAGAAGACGAAGAAGACTAAGAAGAAGACGAAGATGAAGACGACGCAGGCGACGCAGACGATGCAGACGATGCAGACGACGAAGATGAAGAAGAAGACGAAGACTAAGAAGAATACTAAGAAAACAAAGAAGACGAAGACGAAGAAGACGAAGAAGAGGACGACGAAGATGAAGACGACGAAGACGACGATGACGAAGATGACGAAGACGACGACGAAGACGAAGAAGACGACGAGGAAGACGAAGACGACGAAGAAGACGAAGATGACGACGAAGACAAGGACGAAGATGACGAAGATGAAGAAGACGACGAGGAAGACGAAGAAGGCGAAGAAGACGAAGACGACGACGAAGACGACGACGACGAAGACGACGAAGATGAAGAAGACGATGACAAAGACAATGACGAAGATGACAAAGACGAAGACGACGAAGACGATGAAGACGACGACGAAGAAAGAACACGATGAAGAAGATGACGAAGACGAAGACGACGATGACGAAGACGACAAAGACGACGAAGACGAAGACGAAGAAGAAGACGACGAACACGACGCAAACGAAGACGAGGACGACAAAGACGAAGAAGTCGACGAAGAATAAGAAGAGGAAGAAGAGGAAGACGAAGAAGACGACGAAGAAGACGAAGAAGAACACGACGAAGACGACGAAGACGAAGAAGATGAAGACGACGACGAAGACAACAGTGAAGACGACGAGGAAGACGATGAAGACGAAGACGATGAAGAAGAAGACGACGAAGAGGAAGAAGAGGAAGAAGACGAAGAAGAAGATGACGAAAACGACGAAGAAGAACATGAAGAAGACGAAGAAGATGAAGAAGACGAAGATGATGAAGATGACGAAGAAGAAGACGAAGACGACGACGACGAAGAATACGACGACGAATACGACGAAGACGAAGATGAAGACGACGAAGAGGAAGAAGACAAAGAAGAAGACGAAGAAGACGATGAAGACGATGAAGAAGATGACGAAGACGACGAAGAAGACGACGAAGAAGAAGAAGAAGAAGAAGAAGAAGACGAAGAAGACGAAGAAGACGAAGACGAAGAAGACGAAGAAGACGAAGACGAAGAAGACGAAAAAGACGAAGAAGAAGAAAAAGACGACGAAGAAGAAAAAGACGAAGAAGAAGAAGACGAAGAAGAAGAAGAAGAAGAAGAAGACTAAGAAGACGACGAAAATGACGAAGACTAAGAAGACGACGAAAACGACGAAGACTAAGAAGACTAAGAAGACGACGAAGAGGAAGAAGAGGAAGAAGACGAAGAAGAAGATGACGAAAACGACGAAGAAGAACATGAAGAAGACGAAGAAGATGAAGAAGACGAAGATGATGAAGATGACGAAGAAGAAGACGAAGACGACGACGACGAAGAATACGACGACAAATACGACGAAGACGAAGATGAAGACGACGAAGAGGAAGAAGACAAAGAAGAAGACGAAGAAGACGATGAAGACGATGAAGAAGATGACGAAGACGACGAAGAAGACGACGAAGAAGAAGAAGAAGAAGAAGAAGAAGAAGACGAAGAAGACGAAGACGAAGAAGACGAAGACGAAGAAGACGAAGAAGACGAAGAAGACGAAGACGAAAAAGACGAAAAAGACGAAAAAGACGAAAAAGACGAAAAAGACGAAGAAGACGAAGAAGACGAAGAAGACGAAGAAGACGAAAAAGACGAAGAAGAAGAAAAAGACGACGAAGAAGAAAAAGACGAAGAAGAAGAAGACGAAGACGACGACGAAAATGACGAAGACTAAGAAGACGACGAAAACGACGAAGACTAAGAAGACTAAGAAGACGACGAAGACGACGAAGACGAAGAAGACGACGAAGACGACGAAGACGAAGACGAAGACGAAGAAGAAGACGACGAACACGACGCAAACGAAGACGAGGACGACAAAGACGAAGAAGTCGACGAAGAATAAGAAGAGGAAGAAGAGGAAGACGAAGAAGACGACGAAGAAGACGAAGAAGAACACGACGAAGACGACGAAGACGAAGAAGATGAAGACGACGACGAAGACAACAGTGAAGACGACGAGGAAGACGATGAAGACGAAGACGATGAAGAAGAAGACGACGAAGAGGAAGAAGAGGAAGAAGACGAAGAAGAAGATGACGAAAACGACGAAGAAGAACATGAAGAAGACGAAGAAGATGAAGAAGACGAAGATGATGAAGATGACGAAGAAGAAGACGAAGACGACGACGACGAAGAATACGACGACAAATACGACGAAGACGAAGATGAAGACGACGAAGAGGAAGAAGACAAAGAAGAAGACGAAGAAGACGATGAAGACGATGAAGAAGATGACGAAGACGACGAAGAAGACGACGAAGAAGAAGAAGAAGAAGAAGAAGAAGAAGACGAAGAAGACGAAGACGAAGAAGACGAAGAAGACGAAGACGAAGAAGACGAAGAAGACGAAGACGAAAAAGACGAAAAAGACGAAAAAGACGAAAAAGACGAAGAAGACGAAGAAGACGAAGAAGACGAAGAAGACGAAAAAGACGAAGAAGAAGAAAAAGACGACGAAGAAGAAAAAGACGAAGAAGAAGAAGACGAAGAAGACGACGAAAATGACGAAGACTAAGAAGACGACGAAAACGACGAAGACTAAGAAGACTAAGAAGACGACGAAGACGACGAAGACGAAGAAGACGACGAAGACGACGAAGACGAAGACGAAGACGACGATGAAGACTAAGAAGAAGAAGAAGACGAGGAAGACGAGGAAGAAGAAGAAGAGGAGGAAGAAGAGGAAGAAGAGGAAGAAGTGGAGGAGGAAGAAGAGGAAGAAGAAGAAGAAGATGACGAAGAAGAAGACGAAGAAGACGACGAAGACTAAGAAGAAGAAGACGACGAAGACGACAACGACGAAGAAGAAGACGAAGAAGACTAAGAAGAAGACGAAGATGAAGACGACGCAGACGATGCAGACGATGCAGACGACGAAGACGAAGAAGAAGACGAAGACTAAGAAGAATACTAAGAAAACAAAGAAGACGAAGACGAAGAAGACGACGACGAAGATGAAGACGACGAAGACGACGACGACGAAGACGACGAAGACGACGACGAAGAAGACGACGAGGAAGACGAAGAAGATGAAGATGACAACGAAGACAAGGACGAAGATGACGAAGATGAAGAAGACGACGAGGAAGACGAAGAAGGCGAAGAAGACGAAGACGACGACGAAGACGACGACGACGAAGACGACGAAGATGAAGAAGAAGATGACAAAGACAATGACGAAGACGACGACAACGAAGACGACGAAGATGAAGAAGACGATGACAAAGACAATGACGAAGATGACAAAGACGAAGACGACGAAGACGATGAAGACGACGACGAAGAAAGAAGACGATGAAGAAGATGAAGAAGACGAAGACAACGAAGATGAAGACGACGAAAACGATGAAGATGACGAAGACGAAGACGACGATGACGAAGACGACAAAGACGACGAAGACGAAGACGAAGAAGAAGACGACGAACACGACGCAAACGAAGACGAGGACGACAAAGACGAAGAAGTCGACAAAGAATAAGAAGAGGAAGAAGAGGAAGACGAAGAAGACGACGAAGAAGACGAAGAAGATGACGAAGAAAAAGAAGATGAAGAAGACGAAGAAGAACACGACGAAGACGAAGAAGATGAAGAAGAAAAAGATGACAAAGAAGAAGAAGACGAAGAAGACGACAATGACTACGAAGAAGAAGAAGAAGAAGAAGAAGACGAAAACGAAGAAAACGAAAACGACGACAACGACGACGGCGACGAAGACAATGATGAAGATGACAAAGACGAAGACGAAGAAGACGAAGATGACGGCGACGAAGAAGACGAAGACGACGAAGACGACGAAGAAGAGAATCGAAGATGAAGAAGACAATGACAAAGACGACGAAGAAGACGAAGACGACGACGAAGACGACGAAGATGACGAGGAAGACGAAGACGACGAAGAAGACGAAGACGACGAAGATGAAGAAGACGACGAGGAAGACGAGGAAGACGAAGAAGGCGAAGACGACGAAGACGACGACGACGAAGACGACGAAGATGAAGAAGACGATGACAAAGACAATGACGAAGACGACGACAACGAAGACAACGAAGATGAAGAAGACGACAAAGACGAAGACGACGAAGATGAAGAAGATGAAGACGACGACGAAGACGACGAAGACGACGACGAAGAAAGAAGAGATGAAGAAGATGAAGAAGACGAAGACGACGAAGATGAAGACAACGAAAACGATGAAGATAAAGACGACGAAAACGATGAAGATGACGAAGACGAAGACGACGACGACGAAGACGACAAAGACGACGAAGACAAAGACGAAGAAGAAGACGACGAACACGACGCAAACGAAGACGAAGACGACAAAGACGAAGAAGTCGACGAAGAATAAGAAGAGGAAGAAGAGGAAGACGAAGAAGACGAAGAAGAAGATGAAGAAGACGACGAAGAAAAAGAAGACGAAGAAGACGAAGAACACGACGAAGACGAAGAAGATGAAGATGACAAAGAAGAAGAAGACGAAGACGACAAAGACGAAGAAGTCGACGAAGAATAAGAAGAGGAAGAAGAGGAAGACGAAGAAGACGAAGAAGAAGATGAAGAAGACGACGAAGAAAAAGAAGACGAAGAAGACGAAGAACACGACGAAGACGAAGAAGATGAAGATGACAAAGAAGAAGAAGACGAAGAAGACGACAATGATGACGAAGAAGAAGAAGAAGACGAAAACGAAGAAAACGAAAACAACGACGGCGGCGACGAAGACGATGATGAAGACGACAAAGACGAAGACGAAGAAGACGAAGATGACGGCGACGAAGAAGACGAAGACGACGAAGACGACGAAGAAGAGAATCGAAGATGAAGAAGACAACGACAAAGACGACGAAGAAAACGAAAACGACGACAACGACGACGGCGACGAAGACAACGACGAAGACGACAAAGAGTAAGACGAAGAAGACGAAGATGACGAAGACGACGACGACGACGATGGCGATGAAGAAGACAACGACAAAGACGACGAAGAAGATGAAGCCGACGACGAAGACGAAGACTAAAAAGAAGACGAAGACGAAGACGAAGAAGAGGACGAAGAAGAAGAAGACGAAGAAGTCGAAGACGACGAAGACGACGAAGACAAAGACAAAGACAAAGACGACGAAGAGGAAGATGAAGAGGAAGAAGAAGGAGACGACGAAGACGAAGAGGAAGACGAAGAGGAAGACGAAGAGGAAGACAAAGAGGAAGACAAAGATGAAGACGACGAAGAGGAAGACGAAGACGACGAAGAGGAAGACGAAGAGGAAGATGAAGAGGACGAGAAGACGACGAAGACAAAGAAAAAGACGACGAAGAGGAAGACGAAGAGGAAGACGAAGAAGAAGAAGACGAAGATGATGAAGACGAAGAAGAAGAAGACGAAGAAGAAGAAGAAGACGACGACGAAGACGAAGAAGAATATGACGAAGACGACGATGAAGACAAAGGCAAAGACAAAGACGAATAAGAAGAGGATGACGAAGTAGAAGAAGACGAAGAAGAAGAAGAGGATGACGAAGTAGAAGAAGACGAAGAAGACGACAATGATGACGAAGAAGAAGACGAAGAAGACGACGATGATGAAGACAACGAAAACGACGATGACGACGACGAAGAAGATGAAGACGACGAAGAAGAGAATCGAAGATGAAGAAGACAACGACAAAGACGACGAAGACAACGAATACGACGATGAAGAAGACGAAGCCGACAAAGACGACAACAAAGACGACGACAAAGACGACGACAAAGACGACGACTAAGACGACGAAGACAACGAAGACGAGGATGACGAAAATGAAGACAAAGACGACGAAGATGAAGACGACGACGAAGACAACAGTGAAGACGACGAGGAAGACGATGAAGACGAAGACGATGAAGAAGAAGACGACGAAGAGGAAGAAGAGGAAGAAGACGAAGAAGAAGACGAAGAAGAAGACGAAGAAGACGAAGAAGACGATGAAGAAGATGACGAAAACGACGAAGAAGAACATGAAGAAGACGAAGAAGATGAAGAAGACGAAGATGATGAAGATGACGAAGAAGAAGACGAAGACGACGACGACGAAGAATACGACGACGAATACGACGAAGACGAAGATGAAGACGACGAAGAGGAAGAAGACAAAGAAGAAGACGAAGAAGACGATGAAGACGATGAAGAAGATGACGAAGACGACGAAGACGACGAAGAAGACGACGAAGACGACGAAGAAGAAGAAGAAGAAGAAGAAGAAGACGAAGAAGACGAAGAAGACGAAGACGAAGACGAAGAAGACGAAAAAGACGAAGAAGAAGAAAAAGACGAAGAAGAAGAAGACGAAGAAGAAGACTAAGAAGACGACGAAAATGACGAAGACTAAGAAGACGACGAAGACTAAGAAGACGAAGAAGACGACGAAGACGAAGAAGACGACGAAGACGACGAAGACGAAGACGAAGACGACGACGAAGACGACGATGAAGACTAAGAAGAAGAAGAAGACGCGGAAGACGAGGAAGAAGAAGAAGAGGAGGAAGAAGAGGAAGAAGAGGAAGAAGAGGAAGAAGTGGAGGAGGAAGAAGAGGAAGAAGAAGAAGAAGATGACGAAGAAGAAGACGAAGAAGACGACGAAGACTAAGAAGAAGAAGACGAAGAAGACGACGAAGACTAAGAAGAAGAAGACGACGAAGACGACAACGACGAAGAAGAAGACGAAGAAGACTAAGAAGAAGACGAAGATGAAGACGACGCAGGCGACGCAGACGATGCAGACGATGCAGACGACGAAGATGAAGAAGAAGACGAAGACTAAGAAGAATACTAAGAAAACAAAGAAAACGAAGACGAAGAAGACGAAGAAGAGGACGACGAAGATGAAGACGACGAAGACGACGATGACGAAGATGACGAAGACGACGACGAAGACGAAGAAGACGACGAGGAAGACGAAGACGACGAAGAAGACGAAGATGACGACGAAGACAAGGACGAAGATGACGAAGATGAAGAAGACGACGAGGAAGACGAAGAAGGCGAAGAAGACGAAGACGACGACGAAGACGACGACGACGAAGACGACGAAGATGAAGAAGACGATGACAAAGACAATGACGAAGATGACAAAGACGAAGACGACGAAGACGATGAAGACGACGACGAAGAAAGAACACGATGAAGAAGATGACGAAGACGAAGACGACGATGACGAAGACGACAAAGACGACGAAGACGAAGACGAAGAAGAAGACGACGAACACGACGCAAACGAAGACGAGGACGACAAAGACGAAGAAGTCGACGAAGAATAAGAAGAGGAAGAAGAGGAAGACGAAGAAGACGACGAAGAAGACGAAGAAGAACACGACGAAGACGACGAAGACGAAGAAGATGAAGACGACGACGAAGACAACAGTGAAGACGACGAGGAAGACGATGAAGACGAAGACGATGAAGAAGAAGACGACGAAGAGGAAGAAGAGGAAGAAGACGATGAAGAAGATGACGAAAACGACGAAGAAGAACATGAAGAAGACGAAGAAGATGAAGAAGACGAAGATGATGAAGATGACGAAGAAGAAGACGAAGACGACGACGACGAAGAATACGACGACGAATACGACGAAGACGAAGATGAAGACGACGAAGAGGAAGAAGACAAAGAAGAAGACGAAGAAGACGATGAAGACGATGAAGAAGATGACGAAGACGACGAAGAAGACGACGAAGAAGAAGAAGAAGAAGAAGAAGACGAAGAAGACGAAGAAGACGAAGACGAAGAAGACGAAGAAGACGAAGACGAAGAAGACGAAAAAGACGAAGAAGAAGAAAAAGACGAAGAAGAAGAAGACGAAGAAGAAGAAGAAGAAGAAGAAGACTAAGAAGACGACGAAAATGACGAAGACTAAGAAGACGACGAAAACGACGAAGACTAAGAAGACTAAGAAGACGACGAAGACGACGAAGACGAAGAAGACGACGAAGACGACGAAGACGAAGACGAAGACGACGATGAAGACTAAGAAGAAGAAGAAGACGAGGAAGACGAGGAAGAAGAAGAAGAGGAGGAAGAAGAGGAAGAAGAGGAAGAAGTGGAGGAGGAAGAAGAGGAAGAAGAAGAAGAAGATGACGAAGAAGAAGACGAAGAAGACGACGAAGACTAAGAAGAAGAAGACGACGAAGACGACAACGACGAAGAAGAAGACGAAGAAGACTAAGAAGAAGACGAAGATGAAGACGACGCAGACGATGCAGACGATGCAGACGACGAAGACGAAGAAGAAGACGAAGACTAAGAAGAATACTAAGAAAACAAAGAAGACGAAGACGAAGAAGACGACGACGAAGATGAAGACGACGAAGACGACGACGACGAAGACGACGAAGACGACGACGAAGAAGACGACGAGGAAGACGAAGAAGATGAAGATGACAACGAAGACAAGGACGAAGATGACGAAGATGAAGAAGACGATGAGGAAGACGAAGAAGGCGAAGAAGACGAAGACGACGACGAAGACGACGACGACGAAGACGACGAAGATGAAGAAGAAGATGACAAAGACAATGACGAAGACGACGACAACGAAGACGACGAAGATGAAGAAGACGATGACAAAGACAATGACGAAGATGACAAAGACGAAGACGACGAAGACGATGAAGACGACGACGAAGAAAGAAGACGATGAAGAAGATGAAGAAGACGAAGACAACGAAGATGAAGACGACGAAAACGATGAAGATGACGAAGACGAAGACGACGATGACGAAGACGACAAAGACGACGAAGACGAAGACGAAGAAGAAGACGACGAACACGACGCAAACGAAGACGAGGACGACAAAGACGAAGAAGTCGACAAAGAATAAGAAGAGGAAGAAGAGGAAGACGAAGAAGACGACGAAGAAGACGAAGAAGATGACGAAGAAAAAGAAGATGAAGAAGACGAAGAAGAACACGACGAAGACGAAGAAGATGAAGAAGAAAAAGATGACAAAGAAGAAGAAGACGAAGAAGACGACAATGACTACGAAGAAGAAGAAGAAGAAGAAGAAGACGAAAACGAAGAAAACGAAAACGACGACAACGACGACGGCGACGAAGACAATGATGAAGATGACAAAGACGAAGACGAAGAAGACGAAGATGACGGCGACGAAGAAGACGAAGACGACGAAGACGACGAAGAAGAGAATCGAAGATGAAGAAGACAATGACAAAGACGACGAAGAAGACGAAGACGACGACGAAGACGACGAAGACGACGAGGAAGACGAAGACGACGAAGAAGACGAAGACGACGAAGATGAAGAAGACGACGAGGAAGACGAGGAAGACGAAGAAGGCGAAGACGACGAAGACGACGACGACGAAGACGACGAAGATGAAGAAGACGATGACAAAGACAATGACGAAGACGACGACAACGAAGACAACGAAGATGAAGAAGACGACAAAGACGAAGACGACGAAGATGAAGAAGATGAAGACGACGACGAAGACGACGAAGACGACGACGAAGAAAGAAGAGATGAAGAAGATGAAGAAGACGAAGACGACGAAGATGAAGACAACGAAAACGATGAAGATAAAGACGACGAAAACGATGAAGATGACGAAGACGAAGACGACGACGACGAAGACGACAAAGACGACGAAGACAAAGACGAAGAAGAAGACGACGAACACGACGCAAACGAAGACGAAGACGACAAAGACGAAGAAGTCGACGAAGAATAAGAAGAGGAAGAAGAGGAAGACGAAGAAGACGAAGAAGAAGATGAAGAAGACGACGAAGAAAAAGAAGACGAAGAAGACGAAGAACACGACGAAGACGAAGAAGATGAAGATGACAAAGAAGAAGAAGACGAAGAAGACGACAATGATGACGAAGAAGAAGAAGAAGACGAAAACGAAGAAAACGAAAACAACGACGGCGGCGACGAAGACGATGATGAAGACGACAAAGACGAAGACGAAGAAGACGAAGATGACGGCGACGAAGAAGACGAAGACGACGAAGACGACGAAGAAGAGAATCGAAGATGAAGAAGACAACGACAAAGACGACGAAGAAAACGAAAACGACGACAACGACGACGGCGACGAAGACAACGACGAAGACGACAAAGAGTAAGACGAAGAAGACGAAGATGACGAAGACGACGACGACGACGATGGCGATGAAGAAGACAACGACAAAGACGACGAAGAAGATGAAGCCGACGACGAAGACGAAGACTAAAAAGAAGACGAAGACGAAGACGAAGAAGAGGACGAAGAAGAAGAAGACGAAGAAGACGAAGACAACGAAGACGACGAAGACAAAGACAAAGACAAAGACGACGAAGAGGAAGATGAAGAGGAAGAAGAAGGAGACGACGAAGACGAAGAGGAAGACGAAGAGGAAGACGAAGAGGAAGACAAAGAGGAAGACAAAGATGAAGACGACGAAGAGGAAGACGAAGACGACGAAGAGGAAGACGAAGAGGAAGATGAAGAGGACGAGAAGACGACGAAGACAAAGAAAAAGACGACGAAGAGGAAGACGAAGAGGAAGACGAAGAAGAAGAAGACGAAGATGATGAAGACGAAGAAGAAGAAGACGAAGAAGAAGAAGAAGACGACGACGAAGACGAAGAAGACAACGAATACGACGATGAAGAAGACGAAGCCGACGAAGACGACGATGAAGACGACGATGAAGACGACAAAGACGACAACAAAGACGACGACAAAGACGACGACAAAGACGACGACTAAGACGACGAAGACAACGAAGACGAGGATGACGAAAATGAAGACGAAGACGACGAAGATGAAGACGACGACGAAGACAACAGTGAAGACGATGAAGACGAAGACGATGAAGAAGAAGACGACTAAGAGGAAGAAGAGGAAGAAGACGAAGAAGACGAAGAAGAAGACGAAGAAGACGATGAAGAAGATGACGAAAACGACGAAGAAGAACATGAAGAAGACGAAGAAGATGAAGAAGACGAAGATGATGAAGATGATGAAGAAGAAGACGAAGACGACGACGACGAAGAATACGACGACGAATACGACGAAGACGAAGATGAAGACGACGAAGAGGAAGAAGACAAAGAAGAAGACGAAGAAGACGAAGAAGACGAAGAAGACGAAGAAGACGAAGACGAAGACGAAGAAGACGAAAATGACGAAGAAGAAGAAAAAGACGAAGAAGAAGAAGACGAAGAAGAAGAAGAAGAAGAAGAAGAAGACTAAGAAGACGACGAAAATGACGACGACTAAGAAGACGACGAAAACGACGAAGACTAAGAAGACGACGAAGACGACGAAGACGACGACGAAGACGACGATGAAGACAAAGAAGAAGAAGAAGACGAGGAAGACGAGGAAGAAGAAGAAGAGGAGGAAGCAGAGGAAGAAGAGGAAGAAGTGGAGGAGGAAGAAGAGGAAGAAGAAGAAGAAGATGACGAAGAAGAAGACGAAGAAGACGACGAAGACTAAGAAGAAGAAGACGACGAAGACGACAACGACGAAGAAGAAGACGAAGAAGACTAAGAAGAAGACGAAGATGAAGACGACGCAGACGACGCAGACGACGCAGACGATGCAGACGATGCAGACGACGAAGACGAAGAAGAAGACGAAGACTAAGAAGAATACTAAGAAAACAAAGAAGACGAAGACGAAGAAGAGGACGATGAAGATGAAGACGACGAAGACGACGACGACGAAGACGACGAAGACGACGACGAAGACGAAGAAGACGACGAGGAAGACGAAGACGACGAAGAAGACGAAGATGACGACGAAGACAAGGACGAAGATGACGAAGATGAAGAAGACGACGAGGAAGACGAAGAAGGCGAAGAAGACGAAGACGACGACGAAGACGACGACGACGAAGACGACGAAGATGAAGAAGAAGATGACAAAGACAATGACGAAGACGACGACAACGAAGACGACGAAGATGAAGAAGACGATGACAAAGACAATGACGAAGATGACAAAGACGAAGACGACGAAGACGATGACGAAGAAAGAAGACGATGAAGAAGATGAAGAAGACGAAGACAACGAAGATGAAGACGACGAAAACGATGAAGATGACGAAGACGAAGACGACGATGACGAAGACGACGAACATGACTCAAACGAAGACGAGGACGACAAAGACGAAGAAGTCGACGAAGAATAAGAAGAGGAAGAAGAGGAAGACGAAGAAGACGACGAAGAAGACGAAGAAGATGACGAAGAAAAAGAAGATGAAGATGACGAAGAAGAACACGACGAAGACGACGAAGAAGAAGAAGATGAAGAAGAAGAAGATGACAAAGAAGAAGAAGACGAAGAAGACGACAATGACTACGAAGAAGAAGAAGAAGAAGAAGACGAAAACGAAGAAAACGAAAACGACGACAACGACGACGGCGACGAAGACAATGATGAAGATGACAAAGACGAAGACGAAGAAGACGAAGATGACGGCGACGAAGAAGACGAAGACGACGAAGACGACGAAGAAGAGAATCGAAGATGAAGAAGACAATGACAAAGACGACGAAGAAGACGAAGACGACGACGAAGACGACGAGGAAGACGAAGACGACGAAGAAGACGAAGACGACGAAGATGAAGAAGACGACGAGGAAGACGAGGAAGACGAAGAAGGTGAAGACGACGAAGACGACGACGACGAAGACGACGAAGATGAAGAAGACGATGACAAAGACAATGACGAAGACGACGACAACGAAGACAACGAAGATGAAGAAGACGACAAAGACGAAGACGACGAAGATGAAGAAGATGAAGACGACGACGAAGACGACGAAGACGACGACGAAGAAAGAAGAGATGAAGAAGATGAAGAAGACGAAGACGACGAAGATGAAGACAACGAAAACGATGAAGATAAAGACGACGAAAACGATGAAGATGACGAAGACGAAGATGACGACGACGAAGACGACAAAGACGACGAAGACAAAGACGAAGAAGAAGACGACGAACACGACGCAAACGAAGACGAAGACGACAAAGACGAAGAAGTCGACGAAGAATAAGAAGAGGAAGAAGAGGAAGACGAAGAAGACGAAGAAGAAGACGAAGAAGACGACGAAGAAAAAGAAGGCGAAGAAGACGAAGAACACGACGAAGACGACGAAGACGAAGAAGATGAAGATGACAAAGAAGAAGAAGACGAAGAAGACGACAATGATGACGAAGAAGAAGAAGAAGACGAAAACGAAGAAAACGAAAACAACGACGGCGGCGACGAAGACGATGATGAAGACGACAAAGACGAAGACGAAGAAGACGAAGATGACGGCGACGAAGAAGACGAAGACGACGAAGACGAAAAAGAAGAGAATCGAAGATGAAGAAGACAACGACAAAGACGATGAAGAAAACGAAAACGACGACAACGACGACGGCGACGAAGACAACGACGAAGACGACAAAGAGTAAGACGAAGAAGACGAAGATGACGAAGACGACGACGACGATGGCGATGAAGAAGACAACGACAAAGATGACGAAGAAGATGAAGCCGACGACGAAGACGAAGACTAAAAAGAAGACGAAGACGAAGAAGAGGACGAAGAAGAAGAAGACGAAGAAGACGAAGACAACGAAGACGACGAAGACAAAGACAAAGACGACGAAGAGGAAGATGAAGAGGAAGAAGAAGGAGACGACGAAGACGAAGAGGAAGACGAAGAGGAAGACAAAGAGGAAGACAAAGATGAAGACGACGAAGAGGAAGACGAAGACGACGAAGAGGAAGACGAAGAGGAAGATGAAGAGGACGAGAAGACGACGAAGACAAAGAAAAAGACGACGAAGAGGAAGACGAAGAGGAAGACGAAGAAGAAGAAGACGAAGATGATGAAGACGAAGAAGAAGAAGACGAAGAAGAAGAAGAAGACGAAGACGAAGACGAAGAACACGACGAAGACGACGATGAAGACAAAGGCAAAGACAAAGACGAATAAGAAGAGGATGACGAAGTAGAAGAAGACGAAGAAGAAGAAGAGGATGACGAAGTAGAAGAAGACGAAGAAGACGACAATGATGACGAAGAAGAAGACGAAGAAGACGACGATGATGAAGACAACGAAAACGACGATGACGACGACGAAGAAGACGAAGACGACGAAGAAGAGAATCGAAGATGAAGAAGACAACGACAAAGACGACGAAGAAAACGAAAACGACGACAACGACGACGGCGACGAAGACAACGACGAAGACGACAAAGAGTAAGACGAAGAAGACGAAGATGACGAAGACGACGACGACGATGGCGATGAAGAAGACAACGACAAAGACGACGAAGAAGATGAAGCCGACGACGAAGACGAAGACTAAAAAGAAGACGAAGATGAAGACGAAGAAGAGGACGAAGAAGAAGAAGACGAAGAAGACGAAGACAACGAAGACGACGAAGACAAAGACAAAGACAAAGACGACGAAGAGGAAGATGAAGAGGAAGAAGAAGGAGACGACGAAGACGAAGAGGAAGACGAAGAGGAAGACAAAGAGGAAGACAAAGATGAAGACGACGAAGAGGAAGACGAAGACGACGAAGAGGAAGATGAAGAGGACGAGAAGACGATGAAGACAAAGAAAAAGACGACGAAGAGGAAGACGAAGAGGAAGACGAAGAAGAAGAAGACGAAGATGATGAAGACGAAGAAGAAGAAGACGAAGAAGAAGAAGAAGACGAAGACGAAGAAGAATATGACGAAGACGACGATGAAGACAAAGGCAAAGACAAAGACGAATAAGAAGAGGATGACGAAGTAGAAGAAGACGAAGAAGAAGAAGAGGATGACGAAGTAGAAGAAGACGAAGAAGACGACAATGATGACGAAGAAGAAGACGAAGAAGACGACGATGATGAAGACAACGAAAACGACGATGACGACGACGAAGAAGACGAAGACGACGAAGAAGAGAATCGAAGATGAAGAAGACAACGACAAAGACGACGAAGACAACGAATACGACGATAAAGAAGACGAAGCCGACGAAGACGACGATGAAGACGACGATGAAGACGACAAAGACGACAACAAAGACGACGACAAAGACGACGACAAAGACGACGACTAAGACGACGAAGACAACGAAGACGAGGATGACGAAAATGAAGACGAAGACGACGAAGATGAAGACGACGACGAAGACAACAGTGAAGACGACGAGGAAGACGATGAAGACGAAGACGATGAAGAAGAAGACGACGAAGAGGAAGAAGAGGAAGAAGACGAAGAAGAAGACGAAGAAGAAGACGAAGAAGACGAAGAAGACGATGAAGAAGATGACGAAAACGATGAAGAAGAACATGAAGAAGACGAAGAAGATGAATAAGACGAAGATGATGAAGATGACGAAGAAGAAGACGAAGACGACGACGACGAAGAATACAATGACGAATACGACGAAGACGAAGATGAAGACGACGAAGAGGAAGAAGACAAAGAAGAAGACGAAGAAGACGATGAAGACAATGAAGACGATGACGAAGACGACGAAGAAGACGACGAAGACGAAGAAGAAGAAGACGAAGAAGACGAAGAAGACGAAGAAGACGAAGACGAAGACGAAGAAGATGAAAAAGATGAAGAAGAAGAAAAAGACGAAGAAGAAGAAGACGAAGAAGAAGAAGAAGAAGAAGACTAAGAAGACGACGAAAACGACGAAGACTAAGAAGACGACGAAAACGACGAAGACTAAGAAGACAACGAAGACGACGAAGACGAAGAAGACGACGAAGACGACGAAGACGAAGACGAAGACGACGACGAAGACGACGATGAAGACTAAGAAGAAGAAGAAGACGAGGAAGACGAGGAAGAAGAAGACGAGGAGGAAGAAGAGGAAGAAGAGGAAGAAGAGGAAGAAGTGGAGGAGGAAGAAGAGGAAGAAGAAGAAGAAGATGACGAAGAAGAAGACGAAGAAGACGACGAAGACTAAGAAGAAGACGACGAAGACGACAACGATGAAGAAGAAGACGAAGAAGACTAAGAAGAAGACGAAGATGAAGACGACGCAGACGACGAAGACGAAGAAGAAGACGAAGACTAAGAAGAATACTAAGAAAACAAAGAAGACGAAGACGAAGAAGACGAAGAAGAGGACGACGAAGATGAAGACGACGAAGACGACGATGACGAAGACGACGAAGACGACGACGAAGACGAAGAAGACGACGAGGAAGACGAAGACGACGAAGAAGACGAAGATGACGACGAAGACAAGGACGAAGATGACGAAGATGAAGAAGACGACGAGGAAGACGAAGAAGGCGAAGAAGACGAAGACGACGACGAAGACGACGACGACGAAGACGACGAAGATGAAGAAGAAGATGACAAAGACAATGACGAAGACGACGACAACGAAGACGACGAAGATGAAGTAGACGATGACAAAGACAATGACGAAGATGACAAAGACGAAGACGACGAAGACGATGAAGACGACGACGAAGAAAGAAGATGATGAAGAAGATGAAGAAGACGAAGACAACGAAGATGAAGACGACGAAAACGATGAAGATGACGAAGACGAAGACGACGATGACGAAGACGACAAAGACGACGAAGACGAAGACGAAGAAGAAGACGATGAACACGACGCAAACGAAGACGAGGACGACAAAGACGAAGAAGTCGACGAAGAATAAGAAGAGGAAGAAGAGGAAGACGAAGAAGACGACGAAGAAGACGAAGAAGATGACGAAGAAAAAGAAGATGAAGAAGACGAAGAAGAACACGACGAAGACGACGAAGACGAAGAAGATGAAGAAGAAGAAGATGACAAAGAAGAAGAAGACGAAGAAGACGACAATGACTACGAAGAAGAAGAAGAAGACGAAAACGAAGAAAACGAAAACGACGACAACGACGACGGCGACGAAGACAATGATGAAGATGACAAAGACGAAGACGAAGAAGACGAAGATGACGGCGACGAAGAAGACGAAGACGACGAAGACGACGAAGAAGAGAATCGAAGATGAAGAAGACAATGACAAAGACGACGAAGAAGACGACGACGAAGACGACGAAGACGACGAGGAAGACGAAGACGACGAAGAAGACGAACACGACGAAGATGAAGAAGACAACGAGGAAGACGAGGAAGACGAAGAAGGCGAAGACGACGAAGACGACGACGAAGACGACGACGACGAAGACGACGAAGATGAAGAAGACGGTGACAAAGACAATGACGAAGACGACGACAACGAAGACAACGAAGATGAAGAAGACGACAAAGACGAAGACGACGAAGAGGAAGAAGAGGAAGAAGACGAAGAAGAAGACGAAGAAGAAGACGAAGAAGACGAAGAAGACGATGAAGAAGATGACGAAAACGATGAAGAAGAACATGAAGAAGACGAAGAAGATGAATAAGACGAAGATGATGAAGATGACGAAGAAGAAGACGAAGACGACGATGACGAAGACGACGATGACGAAGAATACGACGACGAATACGACGAAGACGAAGATGAAGACGACGAAGAGGAAGAAGACAAAGAAGAAGACGAAGAAGACGATGAAGACGATGAAGAAGATGACGAAGACGACGAAGAAGACGACGAAGACGAAGAAGAAGAAGACGAAGAAGACGAAGAAGACGAAGAAGACGAAGACGAAGACGAAGAAGATGAAAAAGATGAAGAAGAAGAAAAAGACGAAGAAGAAGAAGACGAAGAAGAAGAAGAAGAAGAAGACTAAGAAGACGACGAAAATGACGAAGACTAAGAAGACGACGAAAACGACGAAGACTAAGAAGACAACGAAGACGACGAAGACGAAGAAGACGACGAAGACGACGAAGACGAAGACGAAGACGACGACGAAGACGACGATGAAGACTAAGAAGAAGAAGAAGACGAGGAAGACGAGGAAGAAGAAGACGAGGAGGAAGAAGAGGAAGAAGAGGAAGAAGAGGAAGAAGTGGAGGAGGAAGAAGAGGAAGAAGAAGAAGAAGATGACGAAGAAGAAGACGAAGAAGACGACGAAGACTAAGAAGAAGACGACGAAGACGACAACGACGAAGAAGAAGACGAAGAAGACTAAGAAGAAGACGAAGATGAAGACGACGCAGACGACGCAGACGATGCAGACGATGCAGACGACGAAGACGAAGAAGAAGACGAAGACTAAGAAGAATACTAAGAAAACAAAGAAGACGAAGACGAAGAAGACGAAGAAGAGGACGACGAAGATGAAGACGACGAAGACGACGATGACGAAGACGACGAAGACGACGACGAAGATGAAGAAGACGACGAGGAAGACGAAGACGACGAAGAAGACGAAGATGACGACGAAGACAAGGACGAAGATGACGAAGATGAAGAAGACGACGAGGAAGACGAAGAAGGCGAAGAAGACGAAGACGACGACGAAGACGACGACGACGAAGACGACGAAGATGAAGAAGAAGATGACAAAGACAATGACGAAGACGACGACAACGAAGACGACGAAGATGAAGAAGACGATGACAAAGACAATGACGAAGATGACAAAGACGAAGACGACGAAGACGATGAAGACGACGACGAAGAAAGAAGACGATGAAGAAGATGAAGAAGACGAAGACAACGAAGATGAAGACGACGAAAACGATGAAGATGACGAAGACGAAGACGACGATGACGAAGACGACAAAGACGACGAAGACGAAGACGAAGAAGAAGACGATGAACACGACGCAAACGAAGACGAGGACGACAAAGACGAAGAAGTCGACGAAGAATAAGAAGAGGAAGAAGAGGAAGACGAAGAAGACGACGAAGAAGACGAAGAAGATGACGAAGAAAAAGAAGATGAAGAAGACGAAGAAGAACACGACGAAGACGACGAAGACGAAGAAGATGAAGAAGAAGAAGATGACAAAGAAGAAGAAGACGAAGAAGACGACAATGACTACGAAGAAGAAGAAGAAGACGAAAACGAAGAAAACGAAAACGACGACAACGACGACGGCGACGAAGACAATGATGAAGATGACAAAGACGAAGACGAAGAAGATGAAGATGACGGCGACGAAGAAGACGAAGACGACGAAGACGACGAAGAAGAGAATCGAAGATGAAGAAGACAATGACAAAGACGACGAAGAAGACGACGACGAAGACGACGAAGACGACGAGGAAGACGAAGACGACGAAGAAGACGAACACGACGAAGATGAAGAAGACAACGAGGAAGACGAGGAAGACGAAGAAGGCGAAGACGACGAAGACGACGACGAAGACGACGACGACGAAGACGACGAAGATGAAGAAGACGGTGACAAAGACAATGACGAAGACGACGACAACGAAGACAACGAAGATGAAGAAGACGACAAAGACGAAGACGACGAAGACGACGAAGATGAAGAAGATGAAGACGACGACGAAGACGATGAAGACGACGACGAAGACGACGAAGACGACGACGAAGAAAGAAGAGATGAAGAAGATGAAGAAGACGACGAAGATGAAGACAACGAAAACGATGAAGATAAAGACGACGAAAACGATGAAGATGACGAAGACGAAGACGACGACGACGAAGACGACAAAGACGACGAAGACAAAGACGAAGAAGAAGACGACGAACACGACGCAAACGAAGACGAAGACGACAAAGACGAAGAAGTCGACGAAGAATAAGAAGAGGAAGAAGAGGAAGACGAAGAAGAAGACGAAGAAGACGACGAAGAAAAAGAAGACGAAGAAGACGAAGAACACGACGAAGACGACGAAGACGAAGAAGATGAAGATGACAAAGAAGAAGAAGACGAAGAAGACGACAATGACGACGAAGAAGAAGAAGAAGACGAAAACGAAGAAAACGAAAACAACGACGACGGCGACGAAGACGATGATGAAGACGACAAAGACGAAGACGAAGAAGACGAAGACGACGAAGACGATGAAGAAGAGAATCGAAGATGAAGAAGACAACGACAAAGACGACGAAGAAAACGAAAACGACGACAACGACGACGGCGACGAAGACAAAGAAGAAGATGACAAAGAGTAAGACGAAGAAGACGAAGATGACGAAGACGACGACGACGACGATGGCGATGAAGAAGACAACGACAAAGACGACGAAGAAGATGAAGCCGACGACGAAGACGACGAAGACGACGAAGACGACGACGACGACGACGAAGACAATGATGAAGATGACAAAGACGAAGACGAAGAAGACGAAGATGACGGCGACGAAGAAGACGAAGACGACGAAGACGACGAAGAAGAGAATCGAAGATGAAGAAGACAATGACAAAGACGACGAAGAAGACGAAGACGACGACGAAGACGACGAAGACGACGAAGAAGACGAAGACGACGAAGAAGACGAAGACGACGAAGATGAAGAAGACGACGAGGAAGACGAGGAAGACGAAGAAGGCGAAGACTAAGAAGAAGATGAAGATGAAGACGACGAAGAAGACGAAGACGAAGAAGAAGACGAAGACTAAGAAGAATACTAAGAAGAAGACGACGAAGACGAAGAAGACGAAGACGACGAAGACGAAGACGACGAAGACGAAGTCTAAGAAGAATAATAAGAAGACGACGAAGACGAAAAAGAAGAAGACGAAGAAGAAGAAGAGGAAGAAGACAACGACGAAGATGAAGACGACGAAGACTATGATGAAGACGACGCGACAAAGACGAATAAGACGAAGAAGAGGATGACGAAGACGAAGAAGAAGCAGAAGACGACGAAGACGACGAAGAAGAAGACAAAGAAGAAGACAAAGAAGAAGATGACGAAGACGACGACGAAGACGACGAAGACGACGAAGACGACGAAGACGACGACGAAGACGACGAAGAAGAAGACATAGAAGACGAAGACGACGAAGACGAAGAAGAAGCCGAAGAAGACGTCGACGACGACGAAGACCTAGAAGACGAAGAAGATGAAGAAGACGAAGGCAAAGACGACTAAGACGAAGACGACGAAGACAAAGACGAAGACGAGGAAGAAGAGGAAGATGAAGATGAAGACGAAGACGAAGACGAGGATGAAGAGGAAGAAGAAGAAGAAGACGAAGACGAAGACGAAGAAGACAAGAAGACGAAGATGAAGACGAAGAAGACGAAGACGAAGAAGTAGACGACGAAGAAGAAGAAGACTAAGATGACGAAGACGAAGAAGACGAAGAAGAAGAAGACGAAGAAGACGAAGAAGAAGAAGACGACGAAGAAAACGAATAAGAAGACGACGAAGAAGACGAAAACGAAGAAACCGAAGAAGACGAAGAAGAAGACGACGAAGAAGACGACGAAGAAGACGACAACGAAGAAGAAGAAGTAGAAGACGAAGAAGACGACGATGAAGAAGACGACGAAGACGACGAAGAAAAACACGAAGAAGATGAAGAAGACGAAGACGAACACGAAGAAGACGAAGACGATGAAGAAGACGACGAAGAAGAAGATGAAGAAGACGAAGAAGACGATGAAGACGAAGAAGGAGAAGAAGAAGAAGACGACGAAGACGACAACGACAAAGAAGAAGACGAAGAAGACGAAGAAGATGAAGATGAAGAAGGAGAAGACGAAGAAGACGACGATGAAGAAGACGACGAAGACTAAGAAGAATACTAAGAAGAAGACGACGAAGACGAAGAAGACGAAGACGACGAAGACGAAGTCTAAGAAGAATAATAAGAAGACGAATAAGACGAAGAAGAAGAAGACGAAGAAGAAGAAGAGGAAGAAGACAACGACGAAGATGAAGACGACGAAGACGATGATGAAGACGTGACAAAGACGAATAAGACGAAGAAGAGGACGACGAAGACGAAGAAGAAGCAGAAGACGACGAAGACGACGAAGAAGAAGACAAAGAAGAAGATGATGAAGACGACGACGAAGACGACGAAGACGACGACGAAGACGACGAAGAAGAAGATGACGAAGACGACGACTAAGACGACGAAGACGAAGACGAAGAAGACGAGGAAGAAGACATAGAAGACGAAGACGACGAAGACGAAGAAGAAGACGAAGAAGAAGACGACGACGACGAAGACCTAGAAGACGAAGAAGATGAAGAAGACGAAGGCAAAGACGACTAAGACGAAGACGACGAAGACAAAGACGAAGACGAGGAAGAAGAGGAAGATGAAGATGAAGATGAAGACGAAGACGAGGAAGAAGAGGAAGAAGACGAAGAAGACGAAGATGAAGACGAAGAAGATGAAGAAGACGAAGATGAAGAGGAAGAAGACGAAGACGAAGAAGTAGACGACGAAGAAGAAGAAGACTAAGATGACGAAGACGAAGAAGACGAAGAAGAAGAAGACGAAGAAGACGAAGAAGAAGAAGACGACGAAGAAAACAAATAAGAAGACGACGAAGAAGACGAAAACGAAGAAACCGAAGAAGACGAAGAAGAAGACGACGAAGAAGACGACGAAGAAGACGACAACGAAGAAGAAGACGAAGAAGAAGAAGTAGAAGACGAAGAAGATGAAGAAGACGAAGAAGACGATGAAGAAGAAGACAAAGAAGAAGAAGACGAAGACGAAGAAGAAGACCACGAAGAAGAAGAAGACGAAGAAGAAGACGACGAAGATGAAGATGAAAATGAAGAAGACGAAGACGAAGAAGACGACGACGAAGACGACGACGAAGAAGACGACGAAGAAGACGACGAAGAAGAAGAAGACGACAAAGAAGAAGAAGACGAAGAAGAAGAAGACAACGAAGAAGAAGACGGAGAAGAATAAGAAGACGAAGACGAAGAAGAAGACGACGAAGAAGAAGAAGACAAAGAAGAAGAAGAAGAAGCCGAAGCAGAACAAGAAGCCGCTGAAGAAGAAGAAGACGACAAAGACGACGACGAAGACGAAGACGAAGAAGAGGAAGAAGACTAAGAAGAAGAAGAAGACGAGGAAGACGAGGAAGACGAGGAAGAAGAAGAAGAAGATGTGGAAGAAGAGGAAGAAGAGGAAGAGGAAGAAGAGGAAGAAGAGGAAGAGGAGGAAGAAGAGGAAGAAGACGAAGAAGACGACGAAGAAGAAGATGAAGAAGACGAAGAAGACGAAGACGAAGAAGGAGAAGAAGAAGAAGAAGACGATGAAGACGACAATGACGAAGAAGAAGACGAAGAAGACGAAGAAGACGAAGACTAAGAAGAAGATGAAGATGAAGACGACGAAGACGAAGAAGATGAAGACGAAGAAGAAGACGAAGACTAAGAAGAATACTAAGAAGAAGACGACGAAGACGAAGAAGACGAAGACGACGAAGATGAAGTCTAAGAAGAATACTAAGAAGACGACGAAGATGAAGAAGAAGAAGACGAAGAAGAAGAGGAAGAAGACGACGACGAAGATGAAGACGACGAAGACGATGATGAAGACGACGACGGCAAAGACGAATAAGACGAAGAAGAGGACGACGAAGACGAAGAACAAGCAGAAGACGACGAATACGATGAAGAAGAAGACGAAGAAGACGAAGAAGAAGATGACGAAGACGACGAAGACGACGACGAAGAAGAAGATGACGAAGACGAAGAAGACGAAGACGACGACGAAGACAACGAAGACGAAGACGAAGAAGACGAAGAAGACATAGAAGACGAAGATGACGAAGACGAAGAAGAGGACGAAGAAGACGACGACGACGAAGACCTAGAAGACGAAGAAGATGAAGAAGACGAAGACAAAGACGACTAAGCCGAAGACGACGAAGACAAAGATGAAGACGAGGAAGAAGAGGAAGATGAAGATGAAGACGAAGACGAAGACGAGGAAGAAGAGGAAGACGACGATGACAAAGACGACGACGAAGACGAAGAAGACGATGAAGAAAACGACAAAGACGACGAAGAAGAAGACGAAGAAGACGATGAAGAAGACGACAAAGACGACGAAGAAAAAGATGAAGAAGACGATGAAGAAGACGACAAAGACGACGAAGAAGAAGATGAAGAAGACGATGAAGAAGACGACAAAGACGACGAAGAAGACAAAGAAGAAGCAGAAGACGAAGACGAAGAAGACGAAAAAGAAGACGAAGAAGACTTAGAAGAAGACGAAGAAGACGACGACGAAGAAGACGACGAAGAAGACGACGAAGAAGA